>NC_084622.1:40615119-40966994 GCF_033978795.1 Nerophis ophidion
CCTAATCGGCCTACAAGCTACGGTGTACCGGTTGAGACGCATAATAGATTTAGCCCTTTAGCTAGTCCTACACCCCAGTTTACCGGGCACCACACTTTAGTCATAGGGGACTCCATCACCCGAAACATAAAGCTTAGCAAACCAGCCACAATTAAGTGTATTCCCGGGGGCAGAGCACCTGACATTGAAGCTAATCTTAGGGAGCTAACTCGCAACAGGTCTAGTAAACACGTACGGCAGGCTAACCGCACCACTAGTTATGCGAATATAGTAATACACGTTGGCTCCAATGACGTTAGGATGAGACAATCAGAGATTACAAAGAGAAACATAGCCAGGGCTTGTAATCTCGCCAGAAAGATGTCCAGGCATCGAGTAATTGTCTCTGGCCCCCTGCCTGGGAGAGGCAATGATGAGAGATATAGCAGATTAGTCTCTCTTAACAGGTGGCTGGATAGCTTCTGCAGACAACAGGGATTTACGTTTATTGATAATTGGCCCTCTTTCTGGGGCAAACCTGGCTTGCTGAGGAGAGACGGCCTTCACCCTAACCAGGAAGGCGCTATCCTCTTGTCTCGGAACATAGACTTCGCATTGAGCCACATTTGACTAACTGCACTAGAGCAAGCCCGGTCACAGGCAATTACAGAGCCTGCTAGCCTGGGTATGGAGTCAGTTAAGTTAGAACTAGCCAGCGCCAGGCTGGATGATCCCTGTACACATAGCAATTTTCGTAGAATAATACACAACTCACAAAATGTTTTTTCTACTGTGTCTATGACTACGTCAGAGTTAGACATGCGTTCTACTGAGGTGGCAAATTATGATGCGTTCAGTTTATCGCAGCGCCAAGTAGACAATCTGAAAATTCCCGTCATATCAATTCCTAGATATGGTCGTAATTATTTTAAGTACACTGCGCATAATAAACGCAACATTATTAATATTGCTACTACGGATAATTTTATCAACAACTCCTTAAAACAGCCCACTACCTATAATATGGGCTTTCTAAACATCCGATCTTTGTCTCCCAAAACGTTATTATTCAATGAGGTCATTAGAGACAACAACCTTAACGTCATCGGTCTTAGCAAAACCTGGCTTAAACCAGACGACTTTTTTGCGATAAATGAGGCATCCCCTCCTAACTATACGAATGCGCATACTGCCCGTCACCTCAAAAGGGGAGGGGGTGTCGCACTAATATACAACGAAAACTTTAACTTTAGTCCTAACTTAAATAATAAATATAAATCGTTTGAGGTGCTTTCTATGAAGTCTGCCACACCTCTGCCTCTGTGCCTGGCCGTTATCTACCGCCCCCCAGGGCCCTATTCGGACTTTATTAGTGAATTCTCAGAGTTTGTTGCTGATCTAGTGACGCACGCCGATAATATAATTATAATGGGGGACTTTAATATCCATATGAATACCCCATTGGACCCACCGTGCGTGGCGCTCCAGACTATAATTGATAGCTGTGGTCTTACACAAATAATAAATGAACCGACGCATCGCAGCGGTAATACGATAGACCTAGTGCTTGTCAGAGGTATCACCGTCTCCAAAGTTATGATACTCCCGTATACTAAAGTAATGTCCGATCATTACCTTATAAAATTCGAAGTTCAGACTCATGTTCGGCAAGCTAATAATAATAATAACTGCTATAGCAGCCGCAACATTAATGCTGCCACAACGACGACTCTTGCGGACCTACTGCCCTCGGTAATGGCACCGTTCCCAAAGTATGTGGGCTCTATTGATAACCTCACTAACAACTTTAATAACGCCCTGCGCAAAACCATTGATAGTATAGCACCGCTGAAGTTAAAAAAGGCTCCAAAAAGGCGTACGCCATGGTTTACTGAAGAAACTAGAGCTCAGAAATTATTATGTAGAAAGCTGGAACGCAAATGGCGCACGACTAAATTTGAGGTGCACCATCAAGCATGGAGTGATAGTTTAATAACTTATAAACGCATGCTTACCTTAGCTAAAACTAATTATTACTCAAATCTCATCCGCATTAATAAAAACGATCCAAAATTTTTGTTTAGTACAGTAGCATCGCTAACCCAACAAGGGACTCCTTCCAGTAGCTCCACCCATTCGGCAGATGACTTTATGAAGTTCTTTAATAAGAAAATTGAACTTATTAGAAAGGAGATTAAAGACAATGCGTCCCAGCTACAACGGGGTTATAGTAACACAGATATGACTGTATATACGGCGGATACTGCAAATATCCAAAATAGTTTCTCTCGTTTTGATGAAATAACATTAGAAGGATTGTTACAACGTGTAAATGGAATAAAACAAACAACATGTTTACTTGACCCACTTCCTGGGAAACTTATCAAGGAGCTTTTTGTATTATTAGGTCCATCAGTGCTAAATATTATAAACTTATCACTTTCCTCGGCCACTGTTCCCGTTGCATTCAAAAAAGCGGTTATTCATCCTCTCCTTAAAAGACCTAACCTCGATCCTGACCTCATGGTAAACTACCGACCGGTGTCTCACCTTCCCTTTATTTCGAAAATCCTCGAAAAAATTGTTGCAGAGCAGCTAAATGAGCACTTAGCGTTTAACAATCTATGTGAAACCTTTCAATCCGGTTTCAGGGCAAATCACTCGACTGAGACAGCCCTCGCAAAATTGACTATGTTGCTGCTCCTCGATCTTAGCGCTGCTTTCGATACCGTCGATCATAATATTTTATTAGAGCGTATCAAAATACGAATTGGTATGTCAGACTCAGCCCTGTCATGGTTTAACTCTTATCTTACTGACAGGATGCAGTGCGTCTCCTATAACAGTGTGACCTCGGACTATGTTAAGGTAACGTGTGGAGTTCCCCAGGGTTCGGTCCTTGGCCCTGTACTCTTCAGCATCTACATGCTGCCGCTAGGTGACGTCATACGCAAATACGGTATTAGCTTTCACTGTTATGCTGATGACACCCAACTTTACATGCCCCTAAAGCTGACCAACACGCCGGACTGTAGTCAGTTGGAAGCGTGTCTTAATGAAATTAAACAATGGATGTCCGCTAACTTTTTGCAACTTAATGCCAAAAAAACGGAAATGCTGATTATCGGTCCTGCTAGACACCGACCTCTATTCAATAATACAACTTTAACATTTGACAACCAAATAATAAAACAAGGTGACTCTGTAAAAAATCTGGGTATTATCTTCGACCCAACTCTCTCCTTTGAGTCACACATTAAAAGCGTTACTAAAACGGCCTTCTTTCATCTCCGTAATATCGCTAAAATTCGCTCCATTTTGTCCACTAAAGACGCCGAGATCATTATCCATGCGTTTGTTACGTCTCGTCTCGATTACTGTAACGTATTATTTTCGGGTCTCCCCATGTCTAGCATTAAAAGATTACAGTTGGTACAAAATGCGGCTGCTAGACTTTTGACAAGAACAAGAAAGTTTGATCATATTACGCCTGTACTGGCTCACACGCACTGGCTTCCTGTGCACTTAAGATGTGACTTTAAGGTTTTACTACTTACGTATAAAATACTACACGGTCTAGCTCCAGCCTATCTTGCCGATTGTATTGTACCGTATGTCCCGGCAAGAAATCTGCGTTCAAAAGACTCCGGCTTATTAGTGATTCCTAGAGCTCAAAAAAAGTCTGCGGGCTATAGAGCGTTATCCGTTCGGGCTCCAGTACTCTGTAATGCCCTCCCGGTAACAGTTCGAGATGCTACCTCAGTAGAAGCATTTAAGTCTCATCTTAAAACTCATCTGTATACTCTAGCCTTTAAATAGACCTCCTTTTTAGACCAGTTGATCTGCCGCTTCTTTTCTTTCTCCTATGTCCCCCCCTCCCTTGTGGAGGGGGTCCGGTCCGATGACCATGGATGAAGTACTGACTGTCCAGAGTCGAGACCCAGGATGGACCGCTCGTCGGGACCCAGGATGGACCGCTCGCCTGTATCGGTTGGGGACATCTCTACGCTGCTGATCCGCTTGAGATGGTTTCCTGTGGACGGGACTCTCACTGCTGTCTTGGAGCCACTATGGATTGAACTTTCACAGTATCATGTTAGACCCGCTCGACATCCATTGCTTTCGGTCCCCTAGAGGGGGGGGGGTTGCCCACATCTGAGGTCCTCTACAAGGTTTTTCATAGTCAGCATTGTCACTGGCGTCCCACTGGATGTGAATTCTCCCTGCCCACTGGGTGTGAGTTTTCCTTGCCCTTTTGTGGGTTCTTCCGAGGATGTTGTAGTCGTAATGATTTGTGCAGTCCTTTGAGACATTTGTGATTTGGGGCTATATAAATAAACATTGATTGATTGATTGTATCTGCTGGAGACATTCCCATGACGTGGGGGGTTAAACTCCGCAGTGCTCCAATAATTGCTGGCATCAGCGTTGCCTTCACAATCTCTTAGTATTTCAAGAGCTTTGCCTGTTCTTTTTTCTAGATGTTGCTATCGCTCGTACTTGCAAAATATATCACCATCACTACGTCAGGCTGGTCGGCCATCACCAGTTTGTCAGTCTATATCAGGGGTCACCAACGTAGTGCCCGCGGGCACCAGGTAGCCCGTAAGGACCAGATGAGTCGCCCGCTGGCCTGTTCTAAAAATAGCTCAAATAGCAGCACTTACCAGTGAGCTGCCTTTATTTTTTAAATTGTATTTATTTACTAGCAAGCTGGTCTCGCTTTGCTCGACATTTTTAATTCTAAGAGGGACAAAACTGAAATAGAATTTTAAAAAATCCAATAAAATATTTCAAAGACTTGTAGAACCAAATTTAAATCGTATTTCAAAGTATTTTGAATTTCTTTGTTCTGGAAAATCTAGAAGAAATAATAATTTGTCTTTGTTAGAATTATAGCTTGGTCCAATTGGTTATATATTATAACAAAGTGCAGATTGTGATTTTAACCTATTCAAAACATGTAATCAAAATTCTATAATTAATCTTAATCAGGGAAAATTACTAATGACGTTCCATAAATTATTTTTAAATTTTTTTCAAAAAGATTCGAATCAGCTACATTTTGTCTTCATTTTTGTTGGTTGAATTTTGAATTTTAAAGAGTCAAAATTGTTGATAAACTATGTTTCAAAATTAAATTTTAATTTTTTTCACGTTTTCTCCTCTTTTAAACCGTCCCATTAAGTTTTTTCATCAAACACCTTCCGTAAAAGGAAAATAAATGTACGACGGAATTATATATATATATATATATATATATATATGATTTATTTGTTAAAGGTAAATTGAGCAAATTGGCTATTTCTGGCAATGTATTTAAGTGTGTATCATACTGGTAGCCCTTCGCATTAATCAGTACCCAAGAAGTAGCTTTTGGTTTCAAAAAGGTTGGTGACCCCTGGTCTATATCATACCACAGGATCTTGACCTAATTATTTTCAACTATTTTCGTAGCATCTGTCATTTTGATCGTGGGACCTCAAGTCCATATTTGGACTTTCCATGTAAGCCCTCCTTACTGTGACAACAGTGTGACGTGTTGAGCGGTAAAGGGCTCATGCACACGCCTGTGATTGCATCAGTTGATGTAAAAACAAGTTGTCTGAGCTCACAGTCGTTGCCTGTGCTTTCTTGGATGTAGCACTAGTGCTCGAGAGTGCTTGAGTGGGAGATTTTATGTTTTACCTATTTTAATTTTTAATTAACATATATATTTTGCAATGTTCTCTCTATGTAAAACTAAGTAGAATTTATTAAAAATAAAATGTTTGTGCACTTCTGAATTAGAGATATATTGTTTGCAATGGAAAAAAAACGATTTAGTTTTTCATATGATTTGGTGTTCAGCTGTCTCTTTGAAAATAATTAATAACAAAAACAAAGGTACCCCTGTACTTTGGTGTAATAAAACATTTCCATTGATTGTTGCTTCCTCCCACTTCCAAAGACATGCACCTGGGGATAGGTTGATTGGCAACACTAAAATTGGCCCTAGTGTGTGAATGTTGTCTGTCTATCTGTGTTGGCCCTGCGATGAGGTGGCGACTTGTCCAGGGTGTACCCTGCCTTCCGCCCGATTGTAGCTGAGATAGGCGCCAGCGCCCCCCGCGACCCCGAACGGGAATAAGCGGCAGAAAATGGGTGGGTGTTGTGTTGACATATAGGTGAGGTGCAGTGAAAAATGCAATTCCTAACAGTCTACATACAATCTATAACAGTGGTTCTTAACCTTGTTGGAGGTACCAAACCCCACCATTTTCATATGCGAATTCACCGAACCCGAACCGTAATTATAAAATGATAGTATTATATTAAAGAAATATTAATACAGGTATATTTTAGAAACTGAAAGTTACAGGATTGTACACATGATTCCATGTTTACATCTCATTGTGCCACATGTGAATGTTTTAGTGGGAACTAAATGCGATATCTGAAAAAAGCAGGACCCCCCCACCCAGACATATAATACTCGTACACAGCTCATTAAAAACAATATGTTATAGTCATTTTAAGTGGGCCAAAACACTTTTATTACAAAATGATATCATGGAAATGACTGCTGTCATTTGAATATAATAATTAAACATTGAACTTGTTATTTAGCTCAAAATTAAAGGAAACATTTTCGAGGGGTATCCATAATACGCCGACAGGGAGAAGATTTTATTTACACGATGAGTCGGGTGTGTCTTGACCTCCGCGGCAGAGGCTCTGCCGAACCCCTGAGGCAGACTCGCCAAACCCCTAGGGTTCGATGGAACCCAGGTTAAGAACCACAGATCTATAATCTACAATACAGTGTTAAGGTTTGGTTGAAGTCCAGATCATTGACAATTAGCACAGAGTTTATTGGTATGTAAGGTATGGTAGGTAAGTATGCTCATAAATAGTCAGTGTAATTTCTTTCCAGGTACGCATTACATGGCAATGCCATTGTCTGCAGTTCTCCTAGAACAGGGGTAGGGAACCTATGGCTCGCGAGCCAGATGTGGCTCTTTTGATGACTCTATCTGGCTCTCGGATAAATCTGAGCTGACATTGCTTAACACGATAAGTAACGAATAATTCCACTTGTAATCACAGTGTTAAAAATAATGTTCAAAATATAAAACGTTCTCATGCATTTTTAATCCATCCATCCGTTTTCTACCTCACCTGTTCAAGAAGTTGCATTACTGGTAAGAAGTGATTTATTTATTATTGGTTAGTGTGAGGCTTGCCCTCCTGGGGGTTCTTCAGACCACCAAGCACCGACATGAGAGCCTGCTTCAGGGTTACAATATTGTTTTATATTTCAATAAGTCTCTCATTTGCTTTCCAGCAATTGTATTTTTCTCTTTCGTTCTCGCTCGCGCTCTGGCTCCAACCCCAACCCCGTCTCTCCTCCTGGCTGCTGCTTATAACAGAGCGACAGGTGATTAGATAACAAGGCCCAGGTGGGCCTCTACACACTTGTCGCTGAATTTGAGGCCGGTCCCGGCACACCCTATTCAATCCCCTCCACAGTTAGCTTCATAATAACAATGTTATTACAAAGAATAAGAGACCTATTATTCTCTAGAAATGTTGGTCTTACTTAAAAATGCACACGTTTAGTTGTGTTCAGTGTTAAAAAAAATATAATATGGCTCTTACGGAAATACTGTTTAAAATATTTGGCTTTTTGGCTCTCTCGGCAAAAAAGGTTCCCGACCCCTGTCCTAGAATAATAAACACATTTAAAGTGGTCATGTTTAGAAGGAAACACTAGGCAACAAATAAAAACACATTATAACTAAGGCGTAGGATGTATTTTCGACGGACTACGGTATGTTGACCCTGACTTAAACAAGTTGAAAAACTTATTCGGGTGTTACCATTTTGTGGTCAATTAAACGGAATATATACTGTACTGTGCAATCTACTAATAAAAGTTTCAATCAATCAATCAATGATTTTTATGCAAATGATAGAATGAGTAGTAATGCCTTTGGATATACTGACGAACACTTATCTGATGGCATCCAACCTCGGTGATACTTTGTTTACAATCCAGTCTGCATGGCTTCTAACTGAGAGTAAACATATTTTCTTCCTACAAGATTACACTTGACTTGATTTGACTAACACAATTGAGTAAAGATTTAAAATAGCGTGTTATGTACAGTATCATTTTTACAACACTATTTCTTTGTATGACCAAATACTGTATTCTGCTGTGATCTGACTTTTCCATTAGCAAAGTATGATTAGCAAAGTATGAATGCACGTTAATTATCAGGGAAAACGTTTCTGAATTGTTAAAGGTTACAATATATATTCTTTCAAATATTGAAATTGAATTGGCACCTGCAGAGAGCCAAACAGCCAGAAGGGGAAAGAAGCTATTGAGACAATGACAAATGTAGGACATCTGATTCGATGTGAAACATGAGAGCCTTGAGGGAAAAGAACACTGAAAGCAGTGCAGTGACAAGGCAAACCATGTCCAATACATACCCATTCCACCTCACCTTTGGGCTTCACCACCACACATGTTTCTTCACAAAAGGAAGTTAGGCCTCTAACCTTGCCCACATAGCCTTAATCTTCCAAATGCTGTTGGAGCATTTGAATTTCTGCACATCAATCTCAGGGCTCCGTCCCGCATTGATTAATGGTCCCATCTATCACGGCACCATGTGGCACGTAGGCCTTTCCCCGCCAGACAGCTTTGCTTTAGAATAATGGGTGCACTCCATCCCAGTCCCGACCATGCAATGATTGTGCATCTTTGTGATTCATCTGTCAAACCTCTCCGTCAGAAAGGGACAACAGGGGAGAGTGCAGGGGAAGCAATCACAGGGAGGGAGCTATTGCGGTACACCAGAGTACAGTATATAACTAAAAGCCTTTTATTGTGGCGGTTTGGTCTGACTGATGAACAAAAGTATTTTCTACAGCGCTGTCTATCTCATTCTTTCAAAGATTGTGTTTTCCATCAGTAACATTGTCGGGGAAAACACATTATTCAACTCCAAGTTTAATTTGTTAATGTTCATTATATTGCTTCAGTGCTAGTTAAAGGGGAACATTATCACAATTTCAAAAGGGTTAAAACCAATAAAAATCAGTTCCCAGTGGCTTATTTTATTTTTTGAAGTTTTTTTCAAAATTTTACCCATCATGCAATATCCCGAAAAACTGCTTTAAAGTGCCTGACTTTCACCATCGCTATATCCACCCGTCCATTTTATTGTGACGTCACTGCGTGATGCCAATACAAACAAACATGGCGGAAAGAACAGCAAGATATAGCAACATTAGCCCGGATTCAGATTCTGATTTCAGCGGCTTAAGCAATTCAACAGATTACGCATGTATTGAAACGGATGGTTGGAGTGTGGAGGCAGATAGCGAAAATGAAATTGAAGAAGAAATTGAAGCTATTGAGCCATATCATGACAGACAACGGCAACAAGGACGAATTCAGCGATCGCCTTCCAACCAACGATTGCATCTTCTGACAACTGGTGCAACTTGAAACCGTCGATTGGTATGGGTTTGTTTGGCATTAAATGTGGGTGGAGGGAAAGGCTGGATGCAAATATAGCTACGAATAAGGCATGATGAGGCAATTTGTACATACAGCTAGCCTGAATAGCATGTTAGCATTGATTAGCTTGCAGTCATGCCGTGCGCAAATATGTTTGATTAGCACATAAGTCAATAACATCAACAAAACTCACCTTTGTTATTTCGTTGACTTTATCGTTGGAAATGCATCTGCTTTGAGTGTCGCAGGATATCGACACATCTCTGTCGTAGCATCGCTATCGTCGGTAGCTATGCTACGACAGAACAGAACAAACGAGGGACTTTCGCATCTTTTGACAACTGGTGCAACTTGAATCTGTCAATTGGTATGTGTTTGTTTGGCATTAAATGTGGATGGAGGGAAAGGCTGGATGCAAATATAGCTACAAATGAGGCATAATGATGCAATATGTACATAGAGCGAGCCTAAATAGCATGTTAGCATCGATTAGCATGCCGTGACCATTGATATGTCTGATTAGCACACTCCACGTAAGTCAACTTGAGTCCGTCCCTGATCGTGTTGTTACACCCTCCGACAACACACCGACGAGGCATAATGTCTCCAAGGTACGGAAAACAGTCGAAAGAATGGAAAATAACAGAGCTGATTTGACTTGGTGTGTGTAATGTGTTTGAGAAAATGGCGGATTGCTTCCTGTTGTGACGTCACGGGTGAAAGGTCATTGCCCCGACAGCGAGCAATTGAAAGGCGTTTCAATCGCCAAATTCACCCCTTTTAGAGTTCGGAAATCGGTTAAAAAAACATATGGTATTTTTTTTGCACCATCAAGGTATATATTGACGCTTACATAGGTCTGGTGATAATGTTCCCCTTTAAAGTAGACGCGTCTGTGTAAATATCCAATATTACACTAAGTCATAGGCCATTTACCTAAAGGGGAGCTATGATTATTCTTATCTACTAACACACCTTTTATGGTTTAAATAATGTGTGAGATATGCTTTAGTGTAAATTTTGCATACACAAACTTTATATAGTGTATTTTTAAAATAAATTAGTACATGACAGCACGGTGTCACAAGGGTTAATGCATGGGCCTCACAATACGAAGGTCCTGAGCAGTTCTGGGTTCAATCCCGGGCTCGGGATCTTTCTGTGTGGAGTTTGCATGTTCTCCTCGTGACTGCGTGGGTTCCCTCTGGGTACTCTGGCTTCCTCCCACCTCCAAAACCATGCACCTGGGGATAGGTTGATTGGCAACACTAAATTGGCCCGAGTGTGTGAATGTGGGTGTGAATGTTGTTTGTCTATCTGTGTTGGCCCTGTGATGAGATAGCGACTTGTCCAGGGTGTAGCCCGCCTTCCGCCCATGTGCAGCTGAGATGGGCTCCAGCACTCCCCGCCACCCCAAAAAGGGACAAGCGGTACAAAATGGAGGGATAGTACACACATCTTGTGTAAGGTTGCACCGCTGGTTTGATGAAGAAGTTTTAGCTTGTTTTTTCGTCCAAACTGCTGCCCACTAAATTAATTTGATAGTAAAGCCAGTCCTGTAGTGATGGTAACTTGCCATGAATTGCCAAAGCCATCCAAGATTTTCTGAAAGTATTTCCTAAAACAAGTATCTGACATTGTAACAACATTTATAAGTTAGAAAACAGGGAACTCATCTTTGGTCCCCTTTAAAAATCAGATCCCAATTTACGGTGGAACATAATTAAATTTCCAGTCAGCAAAGAGACAATAAATCTTGTCCAAAATACCATAAATTCCATTAACATGACTTTTGTTTTGTTTGATCAGTCGTTTTACTGCTGAGTTTCAGGCACCATTTGGAATCAATTAAGGTCTGTAACTAAACATTTACAGATTATTTCTGTGTAAATAACTAATTTCGCAACATATCTGCAGCTTTTTGTCCAGTGCAACTAATATATTACATTACGTTTATACATTTTTTTAAAATTACGGAAAACATATATATAATTTATCCTTTTTTTTTTTTTCTACATATTTTTTTATATACATGTTACAGGTTATATATCTTTTATTATCGAAGGTATCAAATGTGGCTTCACGGTGGCAGAAAGGTTAGTGTGTCCGCCTCACAGTACGAAGTTCCTGCAGTCCTGGGTTCAAATCCAGGCTTGGGATCTTTCTGTGTGGAGTTTGCATGTTCTCCCCGTGAATGCGTGGGTTCCCTCCGGGTACTCCGGCTTTCTCCCACTTCCAAAGACATGCACCTGGGGATAGGTTGATTGGCAACACTAAATTGGCCCTAGTGTGTGAATGTGAGTGTGAATGTTGTCTGTCTATCTGTGTTGGCCCTGCGATGAGGTGGCGACTTGTCCAGGGTGTACCCCGCCTTCCGCCCGATTGTAGCTGAGATAGGCGCCAGCGCCCCCCGCGACCCCAAAAGGGAATAAGCGGTAGAAAATGGATGGATGGATGGTATCAAATGTGATGAATATTTAATGGGCCACAATGTAAACAAGCCTTTTGGCTTTTTGTGCCATCCATTTGAATAAAATAGAATAGAAAAGAGTTTTATTGTCATTATTGCAGTAAACATGTTCAAAGAACAACAACATTGGAGCAGATCCCCTAAGGTGCATACTAGAGATGCGCAGTTTGCGGTCACAACCGCGGAGTCCGCGGATAAACCGTGGGTCGGGCGGGTGACATGACGAAAAAATAGATTTTAAAAAGATTCAAGCGGGTGGCGGTTGAACCAATTCGGAAATATATATTGTAATAATCCCTGGAATGTAGGCTCATAAAACTTCTTTGTTTGTCTTGTCTTCATTGCACAAGATGTAATACAACCACACAACAGCTCTCATGTCTCTAACGCTTTTCCCGGGACAACTCGAACTCTCACTTCCTGTCGATAACGTCACTTCCCTATCTCTCCCGGAAGTCCCGCCCCCCAGCCAAAGTCATTGGCTAACAGCCCGTAGCCAGCCGCTACATTATACATAGTTAAATGTTATGTTGAAGAGGTTCATTTAGCTTACTCACGTGTATTTTTAAATGGTTGATTTATACAGGCTAGTAGGTAAAGTGTTGTACCTGACAACTCTTGATGGTACAATCCATATAACACGTCACAGACAACGTCACGCTAACATCACGTGACACCTCTGATGAAGGCTGCAGAAGCAAGGTAGCCCAAACTTGTCAGGTACAACACTTTACCTTACTAGACTATAGAACTCAACCATTTATAAATAGTTAAATGTTGTTACCCACATACGAAAAACGAGCAGCACTCTTTGAAACAGTATGTGGGCATACTTTTATTTTGAAGTGTCTCATTTGGTCTGTCGACGGATGTAAGAAAGCTACTTCCGGGTATGGTTAACGAGGTATTTGTCATTTGTTGGTATTTTACTCGGTAAAATGTTTGATCCACATGCTGCGCATGTAATTATTTTTTACGTTTGTAACGTGCTTTATTTATTACAGTTTTCACGGTGAATTTGAAGGGAAAGTTAGCCTTCAAATAAATAAGTTCAAGAAAGCCATTGTGTCTGTGCTATTTGGAGGGAGTTACACTTTCTAACCTCACTAATGCCTTGCATCATCTATATTAGATATATAACAACGGACGGGTGGCGGCCGGGTGTGGGTTTGATGAAATGTTGGTTCGGGTGGGTGGCGGGTGGATGACGACTTTAGTGATGCGGTTGCGGATGATATAATTGTCTATCCGCGCATCTCTAGTGCATACACAATTTGGTAATAAAAAAAGTTTAAAAAAGATAGAAAATAAGATATGTATCTATATATATATATGTATATATATCCACACACATGCATATATCCATACATATGCATATATATACATATACACATATAACAGTATTGCACATTATAGTCCGAATAAAATAAAAAGACATGACACATGGGGACATGATGGACACATTGTCAGTGCCTCATTTGCCTTTTTAAAGCATCACATGGATTCAATTCGTTAAAGGGGAACATTATCACCAGACCTATGTAAGCGTCAATATATACCTTGATGTTGCAGAAAAAAGACCATATATTTTTTTAACCGATTTCCGAACTCTAAATTGGTGAATTTTGGCAAATTAAACGCCTTTCTATTTATCGCTTTCGTAGCGATGACCTCAGAACGTGAAGTCACCAAGGTAATAAAGCCGCCGTTTTCTCAAACACATTACAAACACCGTGTCTCAGCTCTGTTATTTTCTGTTTTTTCGACTATTTTCTGCAACCTTGGAGACATCATGCCTCGTCGGTGTGTTGTCAGAGGGTGTAACAACACTAACAGGGAGGGATTCAAGTTGCACCACTGGCCCAAAGATGCAAAAGTGGCAAGAAATTGGAGGAAATGTGTCCGAAATACGAGGGTGTAGGGAAAGCAGACGAAATGGTCAGTCGTTTGTTCCGCACACTTAACCGATGAAAGCTATGCTACTACAGAGATGGCAAGATTGTGTGGATATCCTGCGACATTGAAGGCAGATATATTTCCAACGATAAAGTCAAAGAAATCTGCCGCCAGACCCCCATTGAATGTGCCGGAGTGTCTGCACACATGGCAGACATGGCACAGAGATGTGTGGATAACCTTTGATTGATTGATTGATTGATACTTTTATTAGTAGATTGCACAGTACAGTACATATTCCGTACAATTGACCACTAAATGGTAACACCCAAATAAGTTTTTCAACTTGTTTAAGTCGGGGTCCACGTTAATCAATTCATGCAGATGCATTTCCAACGATAAAGTCAACTAAATCACAAAGGTGAATTTTGTTGATGTTATTGACTTATGTGCTAATCAGACATATTTGGTCGCGGCATGACTGCCAGCCAATCAATGCTAACTTGCTATTTAGGCCAGCTGTATGTACATTTGAAACTATATTTACATCCAACGTTTCCCTCCACCCACATTTAATGCCAAACAAACACTTACCAATCAATGGATTTAAGTTGATCCAGTGTCACAAGATGCAAAATTTCTGATCGTTGGTCTGAAAATTTTACCGGCGATGCTAAGGCAAACATGGCCAAATCGCGTCAATAGCTATTCGCTCAATTGCTTCAGTGTCCTCTTCAATTTCGTTTTCGCTATCTGCCTCCATACTCCAACCATCCGTTTCAAAACATGCGTAATCTGTTGAATCGCTTAAACCGCTGAAATCCGAGTCTGAATCCGAGCTAATGTCACTATATCTTGCTGTGCTATCCGTATTGGCATCCCTGGATGACGTCACAGGAAAATGGACGATGGCTTCACAGATAGCGAAAATCAGGCACTTTAAAGCTTTATCTATATTCCGGGACAGGTAAAATTTTGAAAAAAACTTCAAAAAATAAAATAAGCCACTGGGAACTGATTTTTATTGGTTTTAACACTTCTGAAATCGTGATAATTTTCCCCTTTAAGATGTCAATAAACTTTTCATTCAATCAAAATCAATATGGAAAAATATATCCGGAAAACAAGTTACTTTGTTTACCAAAAACATACTCTGGAATTCTACAATTAGGTCTGTCTCTCACCAGTGTAATTACAATCTGCAGGATGAAGCTCCTTATACAGCATTGGCACACTCACTGTCCTGCGGCGTCAGGAGCTGTTCACGCTTTTAAAGGAGCAATTCATCACTGTCAAATGAATATTCTACTCTCCTGATGGTGCTTTTGTATGTCTCCGTAACGGGAGACGGGAGAACCAAAAAAAAAGTATTTGCCCTTATGGGAAAGACATAAACTGAACCAAAAAATTGACAGTCTTTGATAAAAATCTCTCGCTTTGCATTTTTAATTAACGTGTCATTGGGTTGCCGTGTTTGCAACTGCCAAGAAACAATGGAGGCTGCGCAGTAGATCTTAACAGTCAAAATGTTGTGCATGCTATTCTTTGGCATTCCTTTTTGTCCATTTTTGATTTAAATGTCACCGTCTTATTACATTGTCCAGTGGGATCAGCGCTGATATATGGCAGTATTCTGTTATTGCCTGTTGCTGACATTTCGGCTGGCTGCATATTGATGTCGAATCCTCCGCTAGTCTGATGTTCATGTCAATCTATTACAAGCAAGAAAATGGCTTCCCTACTCGTCACTAAAGATCAGAGTACTTCTGGAAGTCTGCGTAAACAGTTCGCAAATGCTCTTAAATGTTGTCTTGCTTCCATTTAAGGCATTATAGCAACAATATAAATTTGTAAAAATAAATTATTTCCGGATTATGAGTCGCTACATTTTTTCCTACACATTGAGTCCTGCGGCTTAAAAGCGGAGCAGCTAATTAATGGATTTTTATTCGCTGAAGGCCATAATGAAAAAAATAAAAATAAAAAACAATTAAAAACACTGAAACTGTGTTTTATTGTTTGTGCTACGGCATCACTTTTTGGATTAATTCACTCAATGCAGGTCTTGCACCTTCCATTTAGTACTTTCAACAATCACAAGTAGAGTGTCGTTCCGTCTTCTAATAATCCATAGCGTTTTCTACTCGTATAGATTCTTTATTGATCATTCAAAGCAACGTCTTTAAGTTTTATAGAATAACTAAAACTGTTTATACTCATTAAACTGTCCCAAGTGTGATGTCTGTTGAAATGGTATCATGCACATTTCTACATGCTACCGTAAAGTAATGAAGTTAGCGTCGTTATTATTAGCTATAATGCTAACACGCTTACGAGTGCCTGTGTTAATATTTTCTAAATTACAATGGCATTCATTTTGTACTGTTTCCGTTTCACAAATTTCTCAGTTAACTTACCAGAACGTCACTGGAGTTATTGAGCCTTTTTATCTGATTGGAGAGCTCTTGGATCCATGACGATGATTTCTGTTTTGTTTGATCAGCCGTTTTACTGCCGTGTTACAGGCAACAAAGTATGTAAATAAACCTTTACAGAATCTTACTGTGTAAATAACTCATTTCGCAAAGTATATATCCGCAGCTTATAGTCCGATGTGGCTAATAAATGAAATTGATTAAACTAATTTGTGGAAAAAAAACTTTTTTGTTCTAAAATTAAGTGGGCGGGGCTTATTTCCCGATACTTTCTATAGTCCGGAAAATACTGTACCTCCAGGTAATTACATTGTGATTATTTTAATAAAGGGGCATTGCATGTCACCCTATTTTAAAAGAAAAACACATAATTGGGGAAATATGATATGTAGTATACTAGGGACGTAACTTGGGAAGAGTAGTTTTTTTTTTCTAGCCCTTGTGCATTGCCTGGTCTGAAAGTGAACTACATCTCCGAAAAGCCAAAGCGTTAGGTGGGGCTGGCAGTTAAAATTGCATTTTTTTCACACCTTTATTTTTGCCCAGTGGAAGTGCAGCCACTGCACACCGCTGGGAATGCTTAATAGTAATGTGAGAAGCTACTTGATAAACCATCACCTGGAAAATATATATTTGAAGCCAGGGACGTTAAATATCAACTTGTGGGGAGTTAACATTATTAAAATTCCATCCATCCATCCATTTTATACCGCTCAAATTGCCAATTTGCCCATCCGAGAAAGTGGTTTGAAACATTCAGGAAGTATCCACAGCGTTGTCGACAGTGCCTCCCGCTCCCCCTTTCTTCCACTGTACACCAAGAAAATTAACCAACAAAGTAAAGTGGATTGTTTTTTTTTATTCCTAATCATTTTAGGAAACTAAATGTTAAAGTTATGGAGTTTTGTGATTTCAAAATGTGAGTGCACCACTGGGCTAGTAACGGTGTGTGGGCTACAAATGATTTATTAAAGTTAGTTCTGTTATTAAACAGAAAGTAGATCCATAACCCCTTGTTTTGTTATTTGAAACACGGTACTGAATAGTTTTTGAACATGGTTTCTAATCAAGTAATTTGCTTCACTTGCTGGGTTGCTAATGACGTAACGACCGCTTTGCTTCATCGCGGTGTAATTCACATGCTCAACAAGCTTGGGCGTAGCGTTAAATCAAGTGAGGTACGCATTAGTAAATTAAGTGTTTGAACTGAAAATGGTGCTTTCTTGTGCTGTTCATGAACGCTTGGACCAGCACAGCAAAGCGACATTTTCAGATTAAGTGATAGGAAAGAGCTTTTAATAGCGTCCCGACAGAAGTGGTTCATAAACGGAATGAAGTCAGGGAAATTACGAAAGTGCTTCGAAAGAAATGGCTCAAAAACATATATTTTTCATCATCCTGTGACGTACAGTCGGACCGTGCTCGTGTCTGCAGTGATAACTTTGTCAAAGGTTTATATGAACATTTCATTTAAGACGTTTGCTGTGATGAAATTAAATGTATTCTCTTCTATGTAGTTAGTGTTTAGGAGCAGAACCAATTGTAAAGAAAGGACAAGAGATCACATTAGTTTGTGTTCTTTTTAAGTGTAACTACCCCTTTTTTTTATTTTGCCTATGATCCACAATCATTATGTGAGACATGACGATGAATGTTGTATATTTTTAATGCATTGTAAATATTAAATACATGCGATCAAAAGTCTGCATGTCTATAAAGTCCCTAAAAAACACCCAAATACCTCCATTAGGGTTTTAAATACATAATATAAGTATATATGCAATATGGTAATGGGCACTGTGGAAGTTGCCCTCCCGTGAGTTCCCCTGGTAAGCCCGGTAGTCAAGTTTGACAATTGTTTTATTTTCTCACACTCTATGACAGCACACTCATCTGCGACTTTTCAGTCTTTGTGTTTAGTCGTTTTCTCGGCGTGTCTCTCTCTCTTGCTCCAACTCCTACCACGTGTCTCTACCGGCTGCTGCCTAATAAAGGTGACAGGTGATCAGATAACCTTTCCCAGCTGGGCAATCTACTCACCTACTGCTGCGAGGCCAGTCTTTACACACCCCGCTCGGCGGCAGGCCCAAAGGCCACGCCCCCCTCCACAGACACATTGATAATAACATTAATTATTTTGATAATTATAAGCATATGCTGTATTTTTTTAAAAACTCATCATGTTTGCTTTTTTCTCCTTCATCATTGATTTCTGCTCACTGCAGACTTTATGAAAGCCAACAAACATAATAAAACATCACTTACTGTACAATGTCTGCTGTCATTGGGATGCAGACTGCTGGGATGTTCTATTCCCATTTAGATTAAAGGCCTACTGAAATGAGATGTTTTTATTTAAACGGGGATAGCAGGTCCATTCTATGTGTCACACTTGATCATTTCGCGATATTGCCATATTTTTGCTGAAAGGATTTAGTAGAGAACATCCACGATAAAGTTTGCAACTTTTGCTTGCTAACAGAAAAGCCTTGCCTCTACCGGAAGTCGCAGACGATGACGTCACATGTTGATGGCTCCTCACATCTTCACATTGTTTTTAATGGGAGCATCCAACAAAAACAGCTATTCGGACCGAGAAAACGACAATTTCCCCATTAATTTGAGCGAGGATGAAAGATTCGTGTTTGAGGATATTGATAGCCACGGACTAGAAAAAAATAAATAAATGTGATTGCATTGGGATGGATTCAGATGTTTTTAGACACATCTACTAGGATATTTCTGGGAAATCCCTTATCTTTCTATTGTGTTGCTAGTGTTTTAGTGAGTTTAACAGTACCTGATAGTCGGAGGTGTGTGTCCACGGGTGTGTTGACGCGCAGTGTCTCAGGAAAGTCAATGGCAAAGAAGCGACTTTTTACCACAATTTTCTCACCAAAACCTGCTGGTTGACATTCGGTCGGGATCCATGTTCGCTGTGATCCATAGTAAAGTTTCACCTCCATGAATTTTAAACAAGGAATCACCGTGTGTTTGTGTGGCTAATGGCTAAAGCTTCCCAACTCCATCTTTGTACTTTGACTTCTCCAAAATTAATTGAACAAATTGCAAAAGATTCAGCAACACAGATCTCCAGAATACTGTGTAATTATGCGGTTAAAGCAGACGACTTTAAGCTGTGTGTGTGTGCAGCGCTCATATTTCCTAACAGCCCGTGACGTGAAGCGTACACGTCATCATTACGTGACGTTTTCAAGAAAAAACTCCCGGGAAATTAAAAATTGCAATTTAGCAAAGTAAAAAGGCCGTATTGGCATGTGTTGCATTGTTAATATTTCATCATTGATATATAAACTATCAGACTGCGTGGTCGCTAGTAGTGGCTTTCAGTAGGCCTTTAAGAATGTCTCATAATCCTCACAAAGAAACGGGGTTTGGGGGCAGGGTTACCAAGCTCTTTTTTGTGTTGTTCTCGCCAGGTCCAGGTCTTAAATGGCTGTCAAAGTGTCCCAACTTGTCGGGAATATATCCTCAGCCATCTACTTTCCTGATGAGAGGCATGATTTAAGAATCAGAGTAAACTTCCAGGGAGCAAGGAAGCGAAAAAGCTGCAGACTTCTCGATGATGTAAACATAGAGGCGCACATTGTCGCTATAAATAGTTTGTCTGCTTTAGCGCTTATAATAACAATGTCATTAATATTTGGTTAATATTCAAGTCACAAAACGTAAATGGAGTATTGTTGGCGCTTTTTGAATTATTATTTATTGGATTTTATGGGCGGAATAAAGGACCTCCCATTGACTCCAATTTAAACAGACTTTTATTTACGTTTATTTAATATATAGAATGCATTAAAATAAATCCATCCGTCGCAGTTCCTCTTTAAGCTATGTTGTAGTTGCTATACTTAAATACAACTACCTGATTGTGGACATAAACTAACGTCATATAATGAAATTGTTATTGATGGTCCAATCTACCGTATTTTTGTTGTCAATTTTCATAGCAGAAACATAAAGCTTAATTGTTGTGCAGAAATGCCAAGTGCTTTACTCGACATGGATAACCACATTTTGTCTTTGGTGATAATTGTTAGCATGAAGAGGATATCCTTAATAGTATCAATAAACTGGATGAATACATACATCTCTTGTAGACTCAACAGTATACAGAATCTTGATAAAGCAAAATTTTGTTGAAAACTAAACATTGCTGAACAACATGGTAATCTAGTTTAGCATAAGAAACAAAATATGAACTTCACACCATTAAAAAAAACTGTGAACATGAATTAAAGATGACATACTTGTACCAGGAAATCAACTGCAAACACAAAACTTACAGGGTTCTTTCCTCATCACGTCACAATCTCAGCAGCGTGGCACTCATTAATGTCAATCAAATACGTTACTCACCAATTCACAAGTAGATCCTACGTTGTCTCTTTCTGATTAATGCTTAATTTGTGAACCACTTCAGATGTAAAGAACTGATGTGCCTCCAATCTTTTCTTCTTTAAATCATTGTATGTGTAAAGGAAGTGCGGTCTACTTAGGTCATCGACGAATGGTTTAAATCTTTCGAAAATTATTTTTCTTAAAAGTGTATAAATCAACTCCACTCCATTCCGAGTATTAATTTACAGTAGCATATATTTGGCCTATAAACCTTTCAAAACATGCCCAAATTTGCACTGATGCAGGTAAATAAACAGTAGACGAATGGGACTAAAACACTAAAACACAAACTTTTCTATTTACGAACCCCATATAAATTTAGGCCCGGGGGCCAAATGTGGCCCGTTTAGGTCTTTAATCTGGCCCGCCGGACATCCTCAAATATATTTTTTTAGATCTTTAAGATAGAAACTGTAGCTGCCATTAAGATGTGCAGTGATGTTTTCTAATGACCGTAAGTCCTGAACTATACAAAGTATGTCAATGGTTGGAATCTGTGCTTTTGCATGATATACGAGTTACTATGGTAATCTAATAAATTACTACGGTAATCTAAGTCACAACATCTCAGACGAGGCCCCGAGCGGTGTGGGAGAGGAGCTTTTCCACAGAGGCCAGCCTGAAATGCGGGTGTCAGGGACAGATGCGGAAGGAGATTTTTACAACAAAGTTCAAAAGCTTAGTGTTATATCAGATGTATCAGATTGTAGGTGAGTTTTTTTTTTTACCCTTTGCGTTCATATTTTGCTGTGTTTGTTGTATTTTTCATTGTAAGACATGTAGATGGATAGGTGGTGTGATGTTCATATGTTGTCAATATTCAGTGTTTTACCGATCATAGTTAATATTGTAAATCCCACATTCTTTATTTTCATGTTCATTCTTGGTGTCTTATTCAGTAAAAAAATTGTATTCGTTTTGTATTCGTGTTCCTAAAAACAGATATACCGGCCCCCGGACACATTTTTTTCTCAAAATGTGCCCCCCCTAACCAAAGTAATTGCCCAGGCCTGCTATATAAGAATCCACTGTATTAAAGTTTTGCAGTCATATTTGCTTGCAGCATCTATAATTCGATGTCTCCAGTTGCCGATAGTGTGAAGTTAATGCTTTAAATAAATGTGTATATTGGGTTTTTTATACTTTCATTATCTTTTAAATTGCTTCCTTGTTGTGCAGCAATGTATAGTTCCAAAATTAGCAATACCAAGATTGCTAATGAGAGATCCATTTGTTCATTGATGGTATTTAGCAAGGTTTTTTTGATGCTCAACGATCCACTATACAGCCTTAACAACAACAAAACAAATCCACTTCATATTGACGTCCCTCAAAGAAGACTGCTCTTATGTAAGTTTGTGGTGAATAAGAAAACATTTTAGTATGGGGAACACATATTCACCAGTAATCCGTTGCTTATTTACATGCAAATTAGTAGCATGTCGGCTTTTAATTACTCACTTATTCCTTCTGTCTGTGCACATTTGCACTTTAATATTGCAAACTAAAAGTAAAAAAAAACCATTTAGTTAGGCCGAAGGCTAAACTAAACCATGCATATTTGCTAAGTGCTGATGCAACTTAGTAAAAGGTTGTTGTTCTAGGATGATAATGCTATTTATGATAAGCATATAGATGGGTAGGTTCATGTTTTCCTTCTCTTTGTGCACATTTGTACATTCGTTTTGCAAACTAAAAGTTAAGAACAGTTTTTATTAGAAGGCTTCTGCAACTTTATAAAACAGGTTCTTTTGTTCAAGGATGGTGTTGGGAATATAGATTGGTAATTCACCACCAGAACAGGTTCCTTTGTGTGCAGGTGAATTAATTTCTTTTAGGATGATAATAAGGTCAGCCAGACAGTATTGTTTGGTTTGTGAATAGGGTACTTGTGTACCAATGGGGTACTAATGGGGTATCAGTTTGCCATCCAGCCAACCCCCATGCAATGGTCAATCACTGACTGACTGAAGACGTGACCACACTACGCACACCACTGGAATACTTCCGTCAGTTTGTGTCCACAGACATGATTCAGTCTCTGGCATCACAGACGAATGAATACAACCATCAAACAAAGGGGACACCTCTAAACACCAGTGCAAAGGAAATGGAGAAGATGATGGGCATGTATTTGAAGATGGGCCTCGTACAGATGCCAGGAAGTCGCATGTACTGGGAGACAGATACACGGTACCCCCCCTGTTGCTGATGGGATGTCCCGCAACAGATTCCAGGCTCTGTTGAGATCCTTACATCTAGTCAACAACTTGACAGTGTCTGAGACAGAGAACAAGGATAAACTCTGGAAAATCAGACCGTGGCTTGATTCATTCAGAGAGAAGTGCCTGAAGGTGGTCCCAGAAGAGCACAACTCAGTGGATGAGATGATGATTGCTTTCAAAGGAAGTTACAGCAGCATCAAAGAATTCAATATCTGGTGCCACACGAACGACTTGCAGCTCAATCCGTCAAAGACCAAGGAGCTGGTCATTGACTTTGGGAGGTCGAGTCCACGGTCACAACCTATTGTGATCGAGGGAGTTGAGGTACAGACCGTGGACTCATTCAAGTACCTCGGGGTTTGGGTGGACAATAAGCTGGACTGGACTGTTAACACGGACCACCAGTACAAGAAAGGACAGAGCAGGCTGTACTTCCTCAGGAGACTGCACTCCTTCAACATTTGTAGAAAACTCCTGTGGATGTACTACCAGTCTGTGGTTGCCAGTGTTCTGTTCTACATGGTAGTGTGCTGGGGGGGCAGTACATCTAAGAAAGACAGCTCCAGACTTGAGAAACTGATCAGGCGGGCCGGTTCTACAATCGGAATGAAACTGGACTCACTGGTGACGGTGGCAGAGAAGAGGATTGTGGACAAACTAGTGAGCATCCTGGATGATGCCAGTCACCCTCTGCATAGCATTATCAGTAGCCAGAGGAGCCTGTTCAGTGCTAGACTGCTTCATCCCAAGTGCAGGACTAATAGACTCAGAAACTCCTTTGTCCCACACGCCATTAGACTGTACAACTCCTCTATGGGGCGGGGGGCGGGGGGTATTAGGATGACAGGGGATGCAAAACAATAACAGTGCAATACGTTTTCATAACATGGTCACTACTGCCTACTTTGTCTTGTTATATTCTTATTTTACTGTTATATTGTTATTCCCATTGTTTTTATTCTTTTTGTAACATTTCTCTATTTTGTTTGCTTTTAAACCCCCATTATTTACTTTTTACTTTTTTTTTTAAATTGATCTCAACTCTGTACACTGCTGCTGGAATTTTAATTTTCCTGAAGGAACTCTCCTGAAGGAATCAATAAAGTACTATCTATCTATCTATCTACATGCGGGGCAAACCACACCTATGGGGCTTAAAAGTATGGATGAGAACTGGAATCTCTCTATGATGTGTGACTTTAATATATACCAAGGGAGCAACAATGGCAAAGCCAACTTGTATATACAGCATAGTCCACCCTAGAAGTTCCTGAAAATGTGTGTTTTTCATTGATTCAAATAAAATCGACTGTATAAAAAATAGTAATGTTGTTATTATAATTATTATTTTACAGTGTTCTGAGTCAAGGTGATGAGTAATAAGAATTCAAATGAACCCTTAGTTGTTTGACTGAAGTGAAAACATGTGGAACATGTTGTTCAGAAAATGAATACAAATGGCTTATGGAAAATATTGCTAACCTTTTCACCACACATTGTAACTTTACAACGGTTCCGTAAAACCTTATAGAAATTTGAAAAATTTGCCAACACTTCATTATAATTCCAAAATGCCCCTTACAACACCATCTGACAGGTTGAATATTTTTTATTCATGTATTTCTATGTCCAGGTCTTACAGGGTTAAGTACTTATTAATGCCTTATTCGACACGGCCTTACTATACAACCAGTAAGCCATTAACTAAGTCTTCCCTCAATAACCTCAATATTATTGCTTATTAGTAACCCTAACCTTTATATGTTCCCCTAGTGTCCAAATAACTGTAAATTAAATATTTGTTACTTTAATAAGCAACTAATTAATGGTGAATATGTTCCCCTAACTAAAGTGTTTCTAAAAAAATTATATAAATGAATTACGAGACCTTTACAATTAAATTTTAGGTTCACACAGATCTTGAGAAAGGTTATACTGCAATCAAGGGTGTTCAGACTCACTCGACAAGAGTGAGAGTTTTGGCAGCACCTTTTCTCTGCGCTTTTCCCTTTATTAAAGATTACGTTTGGCAACCCTGAAATAACGTTTTACAAAATTCATTTTTGAATGATTTCCACGGGCGAGAAAAATGCATGTATGCTGCATTTTTGACTTGACTTATCGTTAATACTACGCTTGTTTGCTTAAGTCCGAAGAAACACTAACCAGACGTCTCATGCAACCCAACGATTTGGGCTATATAGAAAGTTTTGTGATGTATATCAACCTCTCAAACACTTAAACAAAAGAAAAAGTGAGCTGGATATTTTGTGGGATAAGTTTATATACAGTCGTGGTCAAAAGTTTACATACACTTGTAAAAAACACAACGTCATGGCTGTCTTGAGTTTTCAAAAATTTCTACAGCTATTATTTTTTTGTGATAGAGTGTTTGGAGCACATACTTGTTGGTCACAAAAAACATTCATGAAGTTTGGTTCTTTTCTGAATTTATTATGGGTCTACTGAAATTGTGACCAAATCTGCTGAGTCAAAAGTATATATACAGTGGGGCAAACAAGTATTTAGTCAGCCACCGATTGTGCAAGTTCTCCCACTTAAAATGATGACAGAGGTCTGTAATTTTCATCATAGGTACACTTCAACTGTGAGAGACAGAATGTGAAAAAAAATCCAGGAATTCACATTGTAGGAATTTTAAAGAATTTATTTGTAAATTATGGTGGAAAATAAGTATTTGGTCAACCATTCAAATATCTCACTGATGGAAGGAGGTTTTGGCTCAAAATCTCACGATACATGGCCCCATTCATTCTTTCCTTAACACGGATCAATCGTCCTGTCCCCTTAGCAGAAAAACAGCCCCAAAGCATGATGTTTCTACCCCCATGCTTCACAGTAGGTATGGTGTTCTTGGGATGCAACTCAGTATTCTTCTTCCTCCAAACACGACGAGTTGAGTTTATACCAAAAAGTTGTATTTTGGTTTCATCTGACCACATGACATTCTCCCAATCCTCTGCTGTATCATTCATGTATCCATTTTGGATACCGGTGGCTGACTAAATACTTTTTTGCCCCACTGTACAGCAATTTTAATATTTGGTTACATGTCCCTTTGCAAATTTCACTGCAATAAGGCGCTTTTGGTAGCCATCCACAAGCTTCTGGTTGAATTGTTGTCCACACGTTTAAGTCAGGGCATTAGGAACGACATTCTAAAACCTTAATTCTAGTCTGATTTAGCCATTCCTTTACCACTTTTGACGTGTGTTTGGGGTCATTATCCTGTTGGAACATCCAACTGCGCCCAAGACTCAACCTCCGGGCTGAGGATTCTAGGTTGTCCTGAAGAATTTGAAGGCAAGGCTCCTTTTTCATTCTCCCATTTACTCCCCGTAAAGCACCAGTTCCATTGGCAGCAAAACAGGCCCCCAGCATAATATTACCACCACCATGCTTGACGGTAGGGATGGTGGTGGTATTATTATGCTCAACAAATTTAGGTGAACTGCAATTTTGTCAAGAGGATTGGTCAACAAATTGAAAAGTGAAACTGTCACGCCTGTAAATCTGGTTTTATGTTTGATCATGTTTTGTTTTGTTTTCTGGACTCTTGTTCCGTTTTTTTCACTTCCTGGTTTGTTTTTGTTACCATGACAACTCATTGATGTTCACCTTGCCCTCAGTCCCGCACCTGTTCCTAATTATCACAGCCACTACTTACGTCACTTTCTTTCTGTCCATCAGTCTGGGATTTTTCTGTCAAGCCGTAACTGTGAGTGTTTGTGCTTCCTCGATGCAGGATGATGTGGGACGAGTCAGGCATGAATGTAAGTACATTTGTATTTGTTACTAAAATACAAAAGGCAAAACAAAAAGCACGCTCGATGGCGGATAATAATCTATGCTAAAACGTTAACAAAAACAGCACAAAGGCATGGCTATCTATAAATAAATAAAAGATGCTAACAAAGATACTCAATAAACCAAAAAAACAGCACTTATGCGAAAGAATACATGGATTTTACGTGGCGTGGGCCAAAGGTTTAGCAGCGTGACAAGGCGTGGAGGCTTGTGATAGAAATGAAGGCATGGAGCAGAATGCAAAAATCCCAGACTGATGGACAGAAAGAAAGTTACTTAAGTAGTGGCTGTGATAATTAGGAACAGGTGCGGGACTGAGGGCAGGGGCGTGACTAGGAGGGCAAGGTGTAAATCAATGAGTTGTCATTGTAAGAAAAACAAACCAGGAAGTGAAAAAATGGAACAAGAGTCCAGAAAACAAAACAAAACATGATCAAACATAAAACCAGATTTACAGGCGTGACAGAAACTTGTTAAGGGACATGTAACCAAATATTAACATTGCTGTATGTATACTTTTGACCCAGCAGATTGTCACATTTTTAGTAAACCCATAACAAATTCATAACCAAACTCTGACTCTGTAAAAAATCTGGGTATTATCTTCGACCCAACTCTCTCCTTTGAGTCACACATTAAAAGCGTTACTAAAACGGCCTTCTTTCATCTCCGTAATATCGCTAAAATTCGCTCCATTTTGTCCACGAAAGACGCCGAGATCATTATCCATGCGTTTGTTACGTCTCGTCTCGATTACTGTAACGTATTATTTTCGGGTCTCCCCATGTCTAGCATTAAAAGATTACAGTTGGTACAAAATGCGGCTGCTAGACTTTTGACAAGAACAAGAAAGTTTGATCATATTACGCCTGTACTGGCTCACCTGCACTGGCTTCCTGTGCACTTAAGATGTGACTTTAAGGTTTTACTACTTACGTATAAAATACTACACGGTCTAGCTCCATCCTATCTTGCCGATTGTATTGTACCGTATGTCCCGGCAAGAAATCTGCGTTCAAAAGACTCCGGCTTATTAGTGATTCCTAGAGCCCAAAAAAAGTCTGCGGGCTATAGAGCGTTTTCCGTTCGGGCTCCAGTACTCTGGAATGCCCTCCCGGTAACAGTTCGAGATGCCACCTCAGTAGAAGCATTTAAGTCTCACCTTAAACCTCATCTGTATACTCTAGCCTTTAAATAGACCTCCTTTTTAGACCAGTTGATCTGCCGCTTCTTTTCTTTCTCCTATGTCCCCCCCCTCCCTTGTGGAGGGGGTCCGGTCCGATGACCATGGATGAAGTACTGGCTGTCCAGAGTCGAGACCCAGGATGGACCGCTCGTCGGGACCCAGGATGGACCGCTCGCCTGTATCGGTTGGGGACATCTCTACGCTGCTGATCCGCCTCCGCTTGAGATGGTTTCCTGTGGACGGGACTCTCGCTGCTGTCTTGGATCCGCTTGAACTGAACTCTCGCGGCTGTGTTGGAGCCACTATGGATTGAACTTTCACAGTATCATGTTAGACCCGCTCCACATCCATTGCTTTCGGTCCCCTAGAGAGGGGGGGTTGCCCACATCTGAGGTCCTCTCCAAGGTTTCTCATTGTCAGCATTGTCACTGGCGTCCCACTGGATGTGAATTCTCTCTGCCCACTGGGTGTGAGTTTTCCTTGCCCTTTTGTGGGTTCTTCCGAGGATGTTGTAGTCGTAATGATTTGTGCAGTCCTTTGAGACATTTGTGATTTGGGGTTATATAAATAAACATTGATTGATTGATTGATTGATGTAACCAAATATTAACATTGCTGTATGTATACTTTTGACGCAGCAGATTGTCACATTTTTAGTAAACCCATAACAAATTCATAACCAAACTTCATGAATGTTTTCTGTGCTCCAATCACTCAATCAAAAAAAAAAATACAAGTTGTAGGAATTATTGAAAACTCAAGACAGGCATGACATAATGTTCTTTACAAGTGTATGTAAACTTTTGATTATGACTGTATGTATATGCATATGTGAACCTTGTAACCATCAGACCTGTACCATGGTTGTCTTGTTTCAGTCTAGTGGAGCAGGGAGGGAAGCATGTCAAAATAAGTCATTCTGGCCATTATGTGTGGAATTGTCCTCGTAAAGCTGCATGTTGCGCACCAAACAAAATAAAACAACAAAAAAATCTTGCAAAATAATCCTTGATTGGAAAATTCAGTGGTGAAATTATTGTAAATTAAAGCTTAATTAGCTAGTGTTTGAAGTCTCGTCCCCTGCTTCCTTTTTTCTCTCAACACATACAAATACAATATGTATCCAAAATACAATATATACAGAGAAAACAAATATGATAATGTGTTGACACATTTGTACAACATAATATGGCAATGAGCTTAATGAATACTACACTTCTTTGATGTAACAGGCAGACAAATAGTTTGTCATTTTAAATGCATTAAGCCAGGCGGCAGAAGGCTCTAGCCGCCATAATTCTTACGTTTATTTATTTATTTATTTTTAGGTTTCCTAAGGCATTTTGCTTGACATCACATATTCCTCCACAGGTGACAGAAAATATCCTGTGGCACACTCTCGATTTTCCATCTATTTATTCCGCGCCTATTATTCATAATACTCTTGCAAACTCTTGCGTTTGACAGAGGGATTTGAAGAGGAGGAAGAAGCCATTTTTAAATCTGTCTGACTTTCACTGCCTGCCAGAGATTCCTTTGTGTGTCTAAAGCCAACTCTCTCCCTTACACACATGTACATCCACGGTCTGCAGGAGGGGCAGCGGCCTCACTTTTCTAACTTTACAACAACTCTGTACGTACCAGTATTATAACCAATGCAAACAATGAGAAAATTGCGTCTGGTTTTGACTTAGGAGAAACTGAGGTTGAGTTCCTTGGGAACATTAAAAAAAATAGTGTCAAAATGTGTGCAAGAACCCTCTAATACAAGGGTAGGGAACCTATGGCTCGCGAGCCAGATGTGGCTCCTTTGATGACTGCATCTGGCTCTCTGATAAATCTGAGCTGACATTGGTTTAATGAAGTGTTCCTTCACACGATAAATAATGAATAATTCCACTTTTAATCACAGTGTTAAAAAATAACGTTCAAAATATAAAATATTGTCATGCATTTTTATGTTCAAGAAGTTGGTAAGAAGTCATTTATTTATTATTGGTTAGTGTGGGGCTTGCCCTCCAGGGGGTTCTTCAGACCACCAAGCACTGACATGAGAGCCAGTTTCAGGGTTACAATATTGTTTTATTTTTCAATAAGTCTCTCAGTTGCTTTCCAGCAATTGTCTTTTTCTCTTTCGTTCTCGCTCGCTCTCTGGTTTCTAGCCCCTAGCCCGTCTCTCCTCCTGGCTGCTGCTTATAACATAGCGACAGGTGATTAGATAAAAGGCCCAGGTGGGCTGTCTACGCACCTGTCGCTGAATTCGAGGCCGGTCCTGGCAACACCTTGCTTCGCTGCAGGCCCATAGGCCTGCAGGCCACGCCCCTCCACAGTTAGCTTCAGAATAACAATGTTATTACAAAGAATAAGAGACCTCTCTAGAAATGTTGGTCTTTCTTAAAAATGCACGCGTTTTGTTGTATTCAGTATTAAAAAAAATATTTTATGGCTCTTACAGAAATACATTTTAAAATATTTGGCTTCTTGGCTCTCTAAGCCAAAAAGGTTCCCGACCCCTGCTCTAATAAATTATCACCATAGGTAGGTAGGTCGTTATTGGCATTGCAACAAGTACAACGAAACTTTGTTTTCAGCACAAAGCTGTTCAAGATTAGACAAACCAACAGTGTACAGGGTACAGAACAAGAACGCTGATGGGTCGCCATAAGGCGCCCCGTAAAAGAACGGAAGAAGGTAAACGCTGGGGAAGGATGAGTAAAAAAATACAATCCAGACTGGGCTCCTGAGGGGGCCCAGTTCGGAGGGAGAAAAAACCTCCATAGCAAAGCACATATACATATTACAACATACATCTCGAGATATCTAGCAACATAGGGAAGGTAGTTCAAGGTCATGGTGGTAGGTCGCAGATCTCAGGCGCTGACCATCCATTCATCACCCCTACGGGATTTGCGTCGAGGGCGTTGGATTGGGGGACAGGAGGGTGTATGTGTGGCATATTTTTTTTTTTTTTTTGTGGACGTGTGTCTCTGTTCCGCGGCCTTGATGTATTTGCCATCGCTAGTCCAAAGTTCACAACAACAGGTGTGTGTCCATGAGAGACAAAAAAGGGAGTTTGTTGTGTCTTCCTGCAGCGATCTTCGGGAGAGTCTCGAAGCCAGGGAAACAATCCAAGTTAAAATGATTTGTATGCGAGTGTAAATAGAGTTTGCTCTTCACTCTAAATTTGTCTATGATTGGTCCTCAAAAACTGCGGGGTAGACAGTCCGATGTAATCCACAGTTCTTCCCGCATCCTCCAATCATTTGTGGCAGCTTTGGGGTACTTTGAAGACTGCCAGCAACTTCCAATTTGTCGACAAACCAGAGCAACGCTTACTCCAATCAGCAGATGTCCTGTTGTCATAATTCTGAATAGGTGGATATCTTCACGTCCTCGACAGAAAAGGGTCGCCAGGCACGTGGCACTCCTTCTTCTCCCAAGAGTCCGTCATGTGTCCAGCAACAACCGCTTTGTCACAACAGCAGGTTCCCCCAAACCCAAGATCTTGTCAATTTTGTTGAGGCCAGTTAAATAGTTCCAATGTTTAGATTTGGAGAGCAGTGCAAAAAGAGGCAACAAGAAAGTTAAGACACGACGAAACAAACAATCAAGCAGGAGAGATAAGGGAGAGGAAAGGGGAGCGTCCACCCTCGATGATTGCCAGAGAGAAAATGTTTTGGTTTTGTGTAAATGACAAATAATTAACAACCTTTCAGAACATGAACACATTAGTATCGCATTTTGCTGCGGCGCCACTGATTTGTTAATCGGCATTCATCATTTCTTTTCATGGGATTCAAATTCAACACACAGTGAGACAAGTATAAAGTACAATTTCAAGGCCTTTAATGTGTACTCATGATTATGCATCAAAATAGAGTAGGAGGAAGATAACATCAAACAGAATGCAGACTGGCTTCATGCATCCCTGCTTGTTTAAAATGCATGCATAATACGCCATCAAAAGCCTGAGTGGAGGATGGTAAGAAAGTGCTCAGGGTCAAGTTCTCCACAAAACAGCCTGAGAAGGCGTAGCATCCTTTAGTCATGCGCCCTAATGTTTGCAAGTGCATGTTTAGTCTTTACTGTATACACAGTATTGATTGTTTCAAAAGAAATAGAAGTGGACTCAAAATCTTGACACCCAACAAGATGATATCAAGGTGCCATCTCCCTAATCGGCAATCTGTCACATCCCATCAATAACTTCCTTTCCGAAAAAATGTTTCTGGCACATCTTTTGTTATAGCCTCAAAAGGAAAATGTAATATCTTGCTTAACATTGATTGTTAATCATGGAAGTTCACTAACTGAAACAAGTCAACTGCAGTTCTGTAATATCATCCGGTCCATTTTGAAAGCATGGCAAGTGATACTGTAGCATCCATCCATCCATCCATTTTCTACCACCTGTCCTTTTTGGGGTCACGGTAGCCTATCTCAGCTGCATTCGGGCAGAAGGCGGGATACACCCTGGACAAGTCGCCACCTCATCACAGTGCCAATACAGATAGACAGAAAACATTCACACTCACATTCACACACTAGGGCCAATTTAGTGTCACCAATCAACCTATCCCCAGGTGCATGTCTTTGGAGGTGGGAGGAAGCCGGAGTATCCGGAGGGAACCCACGCAGTCACGGTGATAACATGCAATGTTCTTCCCGTGCATGAACATCCACACTGAAAGATCCCTAGCCCGGGATTGAACCCAGGACTGCTCAGGTCCTTCGTATTGTGAGGCAGATGCACTAACCCCTCTCCCACCACTTCGCATAAATTGCCTCGATACTGCAGTGTATCTCCTCCATAATCGGTACATCTTCATTAATCTACCTACCAATGCTTAGTTGTCAGTCATAAAAGATACAATTTGTTTGTATACACTGGAGTATTTTTTTATTCATTCTATCACTATTCCAATTATAAAATCTCCTTTGGTCTTATGTCTCACACAGGTTATTTTTTATTAGTCTAAAGTAAACATAAAATACATGCTTAGTAGAATTCCCCTAATGGGTATACAGTAAAATTTCTACTTTTTCTTTAGTCAATATTAGCTCTTTAAATTATTTCAATATGATTAAAAGTACTTGTTCATGGTTAAATTACATACAATATGTCACACTATACAGTACATTTGTACTTGTATGGTGTTTAGGAATGGTGCTATAATGCTGTCCAGAAGCATTTCGGTGGTGAGGGGGAAGCTGATTGAACATCGATTCTGTGTGGGTGAGGAGGCTATACCAACAGTGTCTGAGAAGCCTGTCAAGAGTCTTGGACGTTGGTATCATGCAACCCTTAAAGACACGGGGCAGGTGGACCAGCTCAAGCAGGATACTATAACTGGCCTTGAAAACATCGATAAGACCATGCTCCCTGGCCGGTTGAAGCCGTGGTGCCTCCAATTTGGGTTGTTACCCAGGCTTTTGTGGCCTCTGACCATCTACGACATACCAAACCACAAAGGTAGAAAAGTTGGAGAGGATGGTTAGCGCATTTGCTAGGAAGTGGCTGGGTCTTCCCAAACGCTTCAGTAACATCGGACTGTATGGAAGAGGTGTTCTGGAGCTTCCTGTTTCCAGCCTAGTAGTAGAGGAGTTTAAGTGTGCAAAAGTAAGGCTGGAAATGACGCTAACAGAGTCTTTGCATCTGAAGTGGTTCACAAATTAAGCATTAATCCGAAAGAGACAATGTAAAATCTACTTGGGCATTGGTGAGTAACGTATTTGATTGACAATAATGAGTGTGGCTCATTCTCCCAAGATGCAGACGGATCTCCGAACGAAAGGTGCTGGTTCGATAATATTTTTTTGTCCATGAATCATGCAAAAATACAAAAGTAAACAAAACAAGCATGCCTATAGCACGGGAAGCTAACGGAATAGCTAAAAAAAAAAAAAAGTTTAACATATAAACCGGCAAACCAAATGGCAAAGCTTAGCTCAGGAATCAGGAAGGTAGACGTCACAACTGTTGCGTGGAAGCAAATAAGACAGCCAGACATAGTGTGACAAAAAGCAGGAATGAATATCTCTGATTAATGCCCAGCCGCAGGTGAGTGCCCCGAACACTAACCAGAGGCAGGTGACACTAATCTGCAACCTTGGCAACTACAACACAAACCCAGGGGTGAACAAAACAGGAATTGAGGTAATCAGAAACTAAACAAACATCCGGGCAACGGATCATGACAAATGGGATTCGAAAAACCGGCTCTTTTTCAGAGCCGATTCCCAGTGTATTAAATTCCTTGAAATCGTTTGCCATTTTTTCAAACAATTCCTTTCAAACGGTTCTCGATGTTGTGGCTGACGACATTCCGCAACGTGCGTAGTGACGTCAGACGGCAACATGCAGGAGACCGGGTGAAAGAAGCGTTCCGAAGTTTGCCAAAATTTTACAAGATAAGAGTGCAACAGTGCTACCTGTAATAATACCAAGGTTGCTATTTTATCAGGAGGACATACTAGCAATATGCCGAAACATTTGAATATACAGCATGCAATAAATATGAATGAATATCGCGTTTTAGAACCCTGCGCCATTCTGATCCCAGGCAGCAGCAGTCATTTAATGTACAAACCCCGTTTCCATATGAGTTGGGAAATTGTGTTAGATGTAAATATAAACGGAATACAATGATTTGCAAATCCTTTTCAACCCATATTCAATTGAATGCACTACAAAGACAAGATATTTGATGTTCAAACTCATAAACTTTATGTTCTTTTGCAAATAATAATTAACTTACAATTTTGAGGCTGCAACACGTGCCAAAGTAGTTGGGAAAGGGCATGTTCACCATTGTGTTACATCACCTTTTCATTTAACAACACTCAATAAACATTTGGCAACTGAGGAAACACATTGTTGAAGCCTTGAAAGTGTAATTCTTTCTCATTCTTGTTTTATGTAGAGCAGGGGCGCTCACACTTTTTCTGCAGGCTAGCTACTTTTCAATTGACCAAGTCGAGGAGATCTACCTCATTCCGATTTATAATTTATATTTATTTATTTATGAAAGAGACATTTTTGTTAACAAGTTAATGGTGTTTAATGATAATACAAGCATCTTTAACACACATAGATTCATTTCTTTCATGAAGACAAGAATCTAAGTTGGTGTATTTGATTCTGATGACTTGCATTGATTGGAATTAGACAGTGATGCTGATAACGTCCGCATTTTCAAATGGAGGAAAAAAAAAGTCCTCCTTTCTGTCCAATACCACATGAAAGTGGTTGGATTTGGCATCTCATTTGTCCAACTTGCATACTCGTTTTTAAACACTTTGTTATGAGAGTAGCATATGTGTGTGGCCCTTTAATGTCTGGCAGCAGGTGAGTGACGTCAGTGAGAGTGCGGGTGGGCAAGCAAGTGAGAAAGCGGTCGCTGAGGGGGGGGGAGAAATACATTGGCATAAAACTCCGTAGCTTGCTAGCTTGTGCACGCTAGCTTTCTGAGACTCTTATTTTGTTAGCACAGGCAGGATGAAACAGGTCTTTTATGGTGAAGACAGGAACTGTGCAGTCGGTCTTTAGAGTTTTGACACTAGGTATGGAGTCTCTAGAAATAAAATGTGTTTCTCTGCGTCCGCCCTGTTAGTGATTTTTTTCTTAAATATGAGCTCGCAGCAGCCAGCGTCATCTCACAAGATCCTCGGGTGCCGAGAATGTCAAACAACTGACGAAAGTGAAGTCTTGGTATGATTGATGATTGCTCATTTTTATGTATATTTTTTAATGCCTGGCTTGAGATCGACTGACACACCCTCCGAGATCGACCAGTCGATCGCGATCGACGTAATGGGCACCCCTGATGTAGAGCTTTAGTCGTTCAACAGTCCGGGGTCTTCGCTGTCGTATTTTACGCCTCATAATGCGCCACACATTTTCGATGGGGGACAGGTCTGGACTGCAGGCAGGCCAGGAAAGTAACAGCACTCTTTTACTACGAAGCCACGCTGCTGTAACACTTGTCTTGCAGGGGCGTCCATGATAACGTTGCTTGGGTGACAACATATGTTGCTCCAAAACCTGACTAGACCTTTCAGCATTAATGGTGCCTTCACAGATGTGTAAGTTACCCATGTCGAGCTCCAACGCCGGCTCCACGCTGAGCTCCAACGCCGGCTCCACACCGAGCTCCAACGCCGGCTCCACGCCGAGCTCCAACGCCGAGCTCCAACGCCGGCTCCACGCCGAGTTCCAACGCCGGCATTACGCACGGCTCCAAAGCCGCCAGTAGCAGCACCACGCCAGGCTTCGTCGCCGCCGGCATCTGCTACTCCTCGGCCGGGATCTGCTGCTCCTCGCCCGGCATCTTCATTTGTCGCTTCCACGCCGCCGCCGACGCCTGCCACTACTCGCGGCGGTGCAGCCGACCACACGCCGCTGTCATCATCCACGCTGCCGATGACGCCTGCTGTTTCCACGCCGCTGTCATCCACGCCATCATCTTGTCCAACGGAGACATCTTCATCACCGGTGGGACTTCGCATGACACCGCCTTCATCATTGTCGTCGTCATCGTCGCCGCCTGCTCCAATGCTGCTCCTCGGCCGGCATTTGCTTCTCCTCGCCAGGCGTCTTCATCTGCCGCTTTCACGCCGCCGATGAAGCCTGCGGTTTTCACGCCGCCGATGACGATGACGCCTGCTGCTTCAGCGCGCCCGCCTCTACGTCGGCCGCGGATGTGGCCATGCCGTGGGCGTTCTCCTCGCGGGACGCACTCTCATCTTTTTCGGCCAGTGATGTGGCCGTTCCCTGGCCGCCCGCCTCGCCAGTTCCAGCGGCGCTCTACGCGCCGGCGCCACCTGACTTTCCCTCGCTGGCTGCGGGGACACGAGGTTTGGCGACCCTCCACCAAATCCTCCCTCCACCCTCCCTTACATTGTGGACTTTTTTCCATTTTTTCTTTTCCAGGGAACATCTGGTATCTGTTCCTTGAGGGGGAGGTCCTGTGACAATCTGTCACTTAATTTCTGATAGTTTTTCGTGTTTTGTACTTTATTTCCTGTTCAGTGCTCTTATTTTGTTGTACTTCCTGTTTACTCCGCTGAGCACTGTTTTTGTCACACTCGCCGTTGATTGGCAGCGGTCCTCAGCTGCTGTCAATCAACATAGGTCTATTTATGTTTCACTCGAGCACTCCTCAGTGCTCGAAGTTAAAACCATGTTGGGAACATCTCCATGCAAGACTGCTTTCTGTTTATATATTTTACTTTGATGAAATTAAAATCATCTTACCTGCTTTCTTCTCTCCTGGATTCTTGCATACTTGAGGTCACACAACTGCAGCCATGCGAAGTCCTAACACAACACGTTCGAAAGTAGTTGGGAAAGGGCATGTTCACCACTGTGTTACGTCACCTTTTCTTTTAACAACACTCAATAAACGTTTGGGAACTGAGGAAACTAATTGTTGAAGCCTTGAAAGTGTAATTCTATCTCATTCTTGTTTTATGTAGAGCTTTAGTCGTTCAACAGTCCAGGGTCTCAGCTGTCGTATTTTACGCTTCATAATGCGCCACACATTTTCGATGGGAGACAGGTCTGGACTGCAGGCGGGCCAGGAAAGTCCCCGCACTGTTTTACTACAAAGCCACGCTGTTGTAACACGTGGCTTGGCATTGTCTTGCTGAAATAAACAGGGGCGTCCATGATTACGTTGCTTGGATGACAACATATGTTGCTCCAAAACCTGTATGGACCTTTCAGCATTAATGGTGCCTTCACAGATGTGTAAGTTACCCATGCCTTGGGCACTAATATATCCCCATACCATCTTAGATGCTGGCTTTCGAACATTGCGCCTATAACAATCCGGATGGTTATTTTCCTCTTTGTTCTGGAGGACACCACATCCATAGTTTCCAAATATAATCTGAAATGTGGACTCGTCAGACCACAAAACACTTTTCCACTTTGCATCAGTCCATCATAGATGAGCTCGGGCCCAGCAAAACCGACCGTGTTTCTGCGTGTTGTTGATGAATGGGTTTTGCTTTGCATAGTATAGTTTCAACTTGCACTTACAGATTTAGCAACCAACTATAGTTACTGACAGTGGTTTTATGAAATGTTCCTGAGCCCATGTGGTGATATCCTTTACACACTGATGTCGGTTTTTGATGCAGTACCACTTGAGGGATCAAAGGTCCGTAATATCATCGCTTACGTGCAGTGATTTCTCCAGATTCTCCGAACCTTTTGTTGATTTTACTGACTATAGATGGTGGAATACCGACATTCCTTGCAATAGCTCGTTGAGAAATGTTGTTCTAAAACTGTTCGACAATTTGATTACAAAGTGGTGACCCCACCCCATCCTTTTTTGTGAATTACTTAGCATTTCATGGAAGCTGCTTTTATACCCAAACATGACACCCACCTTTTCCCAATTAGCCTGCACACCTGTGGGATGTTCCAAATAAGTGTTTGATGAGCATTCCTCAACTTTATCGGTATTTATTGCCACCTTTCCCAACTTCTTTGCCACGTGTTGCTGGCATCAAATTCTAAAGTTAATGATTTTTTGCAAACAAAAAAAATGTTTATCAGTTTGAACATCAAATATGTTGTCTTTGAAGCATATTCAACTGTATATGAGTTGAAAATAATTTGCAAATCATTGTATTCGGTTTATATTTACATCTAACACAATTCTCCAACTCATATGGAAACGGGGTTTTTAAATACATGAGGTACAAATACCGTCTATAATGTTAACGCTATTATTTGTCAAATTGAAATACATGCTTTCTCAATTAGATGAACATGAGAAGACATATCCTGGGTTTGAGGCGGGCGGTAATTCCTTTAGTTTACGTCTGCCGCTAGCTTTCACCGCGGCAGGGAAGAGTACCAGTCGCCAAGGAACAACCAATGTCAGCAAGCAGTGACTAAGTTTGTGGTCTAAAGGTTGCAACAATTTTCCATGTAGATGCTCCTTTGGTAGGTGAATGTTCAGTTGTAGTCAGAGAAAAGTTGCATGTTTTCCTTCAACGAAATTGTCACTGCAGTCATTATGTTGTACAGGTGGACCTCATAAAATTAGTATATCATGTAAAAGTCCCTTCATGGCAGCACTTTAAAGGCTTACTGAAACCCACTACTACCGACCACGCAGTCTGATAGTTTATATATCAATGATGAAATATTAACATTGCAACACATGCTAATAAGGCCGGTTTAGTTTACTAAATTGCAATTTTAAATTTCCCATTTGCGGCTAAAAGTTGTCTCTTTTCATCGCGCAATTAAACAGTATTCTGGACATCTGTGTTGCTGAATCTTTTGCAATTTGTTTAATTAATATTGGGGAAGTCACAGTAGAAAGATGGAGTTGGGAAGCTTTAGCCTTTAGCCACACAAACACACAGTGATTCCTTGTTTAAAATTCCCGGAGGTGAAGCTTTACTATGGATCAGAGCGGTCAATAGAATAGAAATGAAAGTACTTAATTGATCCCTGGGGGAAATTCAGCACCACAAATCGCTCACAATAAACAATAATAATAAATAATATGTGAATAATATAAATATATTCTGTATATATTCTACATTTAACTGCAGTCAAGAAGGAACATATGGATTATACAGTCTGATGGCTGTCGGTATGAAGGACCTCCTGTGTCCTTCCGTGTTACATTTTGGGAGTCTGAGCCTTCCACTGAACGTGCGAACATTGTTCCCAACCACTTGTCAACCGGCAGGTTTCAGTGAGAAAATTGTTGGAAAAAGTCGCCTCTTACCAGAGATCAGCTGAGCTTGCGCCGTCCATGCAGCTGCCGTCGACTTCCCTCAGAGACTGGCGTCAAGACACCCTGGACACACCCCTCCGACTATCAGGTACTATTTAATCTCACTAAAACACTAGCAACAAAATAGAAAGATAAGGGATTTCCCAGAATTATCCTAGTAAATGTGTTTAAAAATATCTGAATCCGTCCAAATACAATCGCCTTTTTTTTTTTACTTAATTTTTTTATTTATTTCTTTTTTTGTAGTCCTTCGCTATCAATATCATCATCCACAAATCTTTCATCCTCGCTCAAATTAATGGGGGAATTGTCGTTTTCTCGGTCCGAATAGCTCTTGCTGCTGGAGGCTCCCATTTTAAACAATGTGAGGACGTGAGGAGCACTAACCCTTGTGACGTCATCGTCCGCGACTTCCGGTAAAGGCAAGGCTTTCTTATCAGCACCAAAAGTTGCAAACTTTATCGTCGATGTTCTCTACTAAATCCTTTCAGCAAAAATATGGCAATATCGCGAAATGATCAAGTATGACATATAGAATGGACCTGCTATCCCCGTTTGAATAAGAACATCTCATTTCAGTAGGGCTTTAAATGTCAAACTAATATGTGATATAAAGTCATTACTTTTGATGATCATGGCTTACAGTTTTTGAAAACCTCACATTGTCTGATATATCTAATGTCCACTGCTCTCCTCACCTCCCAGGGGGTTATCAATGGGATGGCTCAAATGCAGAGGACACATTTCACCACACCTTGTGTGTGTGAGACCATTATTGGTACTTTAACTTTAACTTGAATCTATTTTCATAAGCAGTTACCAATAAACATCAACGTTATATCAAAAGAAGGCTTAAAATATATTGTGTTGCATGTTATGAGCCTACGTCATTATACAAGTTATACTTTGTAATTCTAAATCCAAACCTTTCCCCAGTATATTGCAAGTAAAATTTTCTAAACAGATGACAAACACTTGGTACCAAGTGTTACATTCTTGTGAAATTTCTACGTATGTTTTATTTTGTTAAATTCTACGGAAATATTTTTTTTTTATTATTTTTAAAATGTTTTGCTGTGTGCCTCTTAAGACCTCACTCGCTGCATTTCCATTGCAGTTACTCGCAAAATAAAATCAATATTTCTACAATTTTGATTAAATTAGGTTGACCATATTCTGAAATCCCCAAAAAGAGGATACATATATGCGTGCCAAGTCCGGCAGCACACAAAGGCCGGGACTAGGTGAAATTTTGCCAGTGATATTTGAACTTACTTTATAAATAATATATTTATTTAAATAAAGCATTTTTGTCCTCTGTTGACAGCAGTGTTGGCGCTAGGAATTTTCAAAATGGGGTCCCACAATAAATTTTTGGGGTCCCACTTTTTTGTAAGTGTTTTAAAAACAAATAATAAATGTATGCATCATCCTGTTATATCTCACATTCCGTGTTGTGTTTTGGAAAAAAGTTATCATAAACGTTCATTAAAAAAAAATAACACAAAAAAGAAGACTAATTCGTATGCATATCTAAATGTATTCAGTTATAAACATTCTTTCTCTTTCTTCTTTCCTTTGTGGATCTAAACTTTACCGCTGCTGGTAGTTTTTTCTATGTTTTTATTTAATAAGTTGTAGGTGTACTTATTTCAGTATCAAAGTGTAAAAAAGCTTTTACTTCGGTCATGAAATGATGATAATGGTGTGCCAAGGCATACATACATTTTAAATTTAATGCTTAAATCTCTACATCAACTTCAGATCTATTCCTCATTTCAAAATGTTTTATTTGTTTATGTAGTTTGTTTTCCGCCCTTTTTTGTCAAAAAAAACGTTTTTTTTTATGGCAAACACACCAAATATATAAAATCTTCCACAAAAATTATTTTTCAAAGTGGAATATTTGATGTGACATAATCGGAGATGATGTGGGGGGTAGGGACTAGTGGGGGAGGGTGTATATTGTAGCGTCCCGGAAAAGTTAGTGCTGCAAAGGATTCTGGGTATTTGTTCTTTTGTGTTTATGTTGTGTTACGGTGCGGATGTTTTCCTGAAATGTGTTTGTCATTCTTTTTTGGTTCGGGTTCGCAGTGTGGCGCGTATTTGTAACAGTGTTAAAGTTGTTTATAGGGCTACCCTCAGTGTGACATGTATGGCTGTTGACCAAATATGCCTTGATTCACAACCAATCCACTGTCTCGCTGTCTCTGCTCCTCCCTCACTAATTCTGCTGCGTGTGCACACCTCCACAATTTGTTTTGTATTTTTAACCCCTTCTTAACCCTGTGCTTACATTGAAAATACACGCAACCCTGACTCAAAACGCCGGACACTTGAGGCATTTAAGAAACCCCGTCCGGAGACCCCAGATACGCCGGTAAAAAATGACATGTCGGGGGACAAGAGGCAAATGGTTAGTCTAGATTAAATACATTTGCCACTTGTAGGTGTTTCCATAAAGGTTGTTTTGCGCCAAAAACCATAAATCTCGTAAAAATATCATCCAAGGAGATGATATTGCAGCCACTGCAGTAATTGTGTCAATAGAAAACGAAGGCAGCGAGTTATTGCTCAAAGGCAATGTCCTTACAGCCCCCTTGGCACTTGTTCGTGCATGTGGGTCTCTCCGAGCCTGCAGGTTAACCTCTATTGCTGTAAATGTACGTGCGAGATGGCCCAGTGACCAACCGATCGAATGGGATTCTAAGACAGCCCATCTACCCTAGTTGTTCTGCATGGGTGCCCCGCCGGTTCCATAAAGAACTGAACCATTAAGTGGAATAGGAACCTGGAAAAAATTTAGCTGAGCGTGGCCTGTGGTTCACTGGCAATTACTGTCAGGCATTGGTCCTTAAATGGAGGTACTAGTACCTTTGTGGGTACTTAAATGCATTCCAAAAAATATATGTATATTTCGAAAATAAGTATTTGATCTTCAGCTGAATTACTCACACTGTCATAGAACACGTGAAGTACTTATAAAATACTAAAAATGTGCGGATCGGTACTTAAATATTGGATATTGGAAATATCCGAATCATGGATACCAGAGCTATTATTAATTAAAATATCGCTAATTTTGATACTTTTTTCATTTGAGATAATGTATATCATTAACAGCAACATGGTGTAAAGTACCTATTTCATTGAGATATCGTCTAAATGAAACGCGATTGGTGGAAACTATATTTTCTTCCACCTAGATAAGTATGGAATGCGCAGGCGCGGTGGCACAATCAGTCGGCTAGTTTAGAAACCCCGTTTCCATATGAGTTGGGAAATTGAGTTACATGTAAATATAAACGGAATACAATGGTTTGCAAATCATTTTCAACCCATATTCAGTTGAATATGCTACAGAGACAACATATTTGATGTTCAAACTGATAAACATTCTTTTTTTGTGCAAATAATCATTAACTTTGGAATTTGATGCCAGCAACACGTGACAAAGAAGTTGGGAAAGGTGGCAATTAATACTGATAAAGTTAAGGAATGTTCATCAAACATTTATTTGGAACATCCCACAGGTGTGCAGGCTAATTGGGAACAGGTGGGTGCCATGATTGGGTATAAAAGCAGCTTCCATGAAATGCTCAGTAATTCACAAACAAGGATGGGGTGAGGGTCACCACTTTGTAAGCAAATTGTCGAACAGTTTTTCTCAACGAGCTATTCCAACTAATTTAGGGATGTTACCATCTACGGTCCGTAAAATCATCAAAAGGTTCAGAGAATCTGGATAAATCACTCCATATAAGCGATGATATTACAGACCTTTGATTCCTCAGGCAGTACTGCATCAAAAACCGACATCAGTGTGTAAAGAATATCACCACATGGGCTCAGGAACACTTCATAAAACCCCTGTCAGTAACTACATCTTTAAATGCAAGTTAAAACTCTACTACACCCATTTATCATCAGCACCCAGAAATGCCGCCCGCTTGGCTGGGCCCGAGCTCATCTAAGATGGACTGATGCAAAGTGGAAAAGTGTCTTGTGGTGTGACGAGTCCACATTTCCAATTATATTTGGAAACTGTGGACGTGGTGTCCTCCGGAACAAAGAGGAAAATAACCTGGCTTTTGAACTTTGGTCTAGGCGCAAAGTTTAAAAGCCAGTATCTGTGATGGTATGGGGGTGTATTAGTGCCCAAGGCATGGGTAACTTACACATCTGTGAAGGCACCATTTATGCTGAAAGGTACATACAGGTTTTGGAGCGACATATGTTGTCATCCAAGCAACGTTATCATGGACGCCCCTGTTTATTTCAGCAAAACAATGCCAAGCCACGTGTTACAACAGTGTGGCTTCGTAGTAAAAGAGTGCGGGTACTTTCCCGGCCCGCCTGCAGTCCAGACCTGTCTCCCATCGAAAATGTGTGGCGCGTTATGAAGCGTAAAATACGACAGCGGAGACCCCGACTGTTGAACGACTGAAGCTCTACATGAAACAAGAATGGGAAAGAATTCCACTTTAAAAGCTTCAACAATAAGTTTCCTCAGTTCCCAAACGTTTATTGAGTGTTGTTAAAAGAAAAGGTAAAGTAACACAGTGGTGAACGTGTATTTTCCCAACTACTTTGGCACGTGTTGCAGCCATGAAAATCTAAGTTAATTATTATTTGCAAAAAAAAAGATAACGTTTTTGAGTTTGAACATCAAATATCTTGTCTTTGTAGTGCATTCAATTGAATATGGGTTGAAAATGATTTGCAAATCATTGTATTCCGTTCATATTTACATCTAACACAATTTCCCAACTCATATGGAAACGGGGTTTGTAAATAGCACATTCGTTTCTGGTGTCGAGACGCAAGAAAGGGATAGTAAGAGGTTTTAGCTTGTGAACTTGATGCTAAACAGCCACTAGACTACATTAAAAGGAACAGAATGAGTTGAAATACAGTTTAAAGCACATAAAAAGTGAAATTAAAGCATGTAGTAACTCACACCGTATTGACGCACACTGCCACAGGGCTGCCATGCCTCACACTTTGAGTGTGGAAGTCACGCAATTGAACCCTTTCTCACGCCACATGCCACACTTAACATTTCTCATGCTTATATTTCCCCAGTCTTTACTCATATTTTTATAATGATAAACTTTTCCTTATAGCATGGCGTAGTTTAAGTACTGATTGATTGACAAAAACCAATCCATAAGTTAGTGTGCCTAAATCTAGCCAACCACGTAAGGCACCACACAATGTAAACCAATCAGAAGCAACATAAGGCGGGTCTTTCATACACACCTCAATGCAGTGTTGTCAACTTCAAGTGACTTTTTTGGGCTGTTTTGGAAACATGAAAGCGCATATCAATCAATCAATCAATCAATGTTTATTTATATAGCCCCAAATCACAAATGTCTCAAAGGACTGCACAAATCATTACGACTACAACATCCTCGGAAGAACCCACAAAAGGGCAAGGAAAACTCACACCCAGTGGGCAGGGAGAATTCACATTCAGTGGGACGCCAGCGACAATGCTGACTATGAGAAACCTTGGAGAGGACCTCAGATGTGGGCAACCCCCCCCCTCTAGGGGACCGAAAGCAATGGATGTCGAGCGGGTCTAACATGATACTGTGAAAGTTCAATCCATAGTGGCTCCAAGACAGCAGTGAGAGTCCCGTCCACCGGAAACCATCTCAAGCGGCTCAGCAGCGTAGAGATGTCCCCAACCGATACAGGCGAGCGGTCCATCCTGGGTCCCGACGAGCGGTCCATCCTGGGTCTCGACTCTGGACAGTCAGTACTTCATCCATGGTCATCGGACCAGACCCCCTCCACAAGGGGATATCACTCTGTCTTTAACGTACAAGTGGCAGCTGAGTCTTTCCTCACAGGTGGTCCCTTGTCTAGTGAATGTCTGCTCTTAGACAGTTTGTACTGAAATAAAAAATGTGTTGTACTTTTAAGTGCAATGACAATAACGTTCCTTTTCAGTCAGAGCACAGAGAAAATGCACACCCACTCTGTGCAAAGCTGCCGCTGTTTCTGCCTTTGTTTACAGAGTGATATTAATTAACTATTAATGGTTAATCACTGTCAGATAAATGTAAACCTGTCGTCCATGTTAATGAGCCAGTCACTAGACTTGGTTAGTTTGTGAATATCACAAGCCTTCAGTCTTTAGATCACATTTCATAGTGTAACAGTTAAGCAAGCTGAGGAGGACAAAGGTAAAGGAACTAAAATGCCAGTCGTCAGTGCAGCAGTCATTTTTCTCACAGCTAGCTTCGAAGGAACTAAAATGCCAGTTGTCAGTGCAGCAGTCATTTTTCTCACAGCTAGCTTCGAAAGCATAAACCGCTACCAAGCATCGTTCCGCGTGAGTCATCTCAGCGGTAAAAAACAGAAGTGCTTCCAAGACGGAGAGATGGTTAAAGAGGCATTCGTTAAAGCAGCTGACTCATTGTTTCGAGACTTTAAAAATAAGGCAGAAATATTATCTTCTGTCAAAGCTATCCAGCCGTCAAGGATTACCGTTGCAAGGCGCAGCGTAGCTATGACCGATGATTTGACCAGGCAACTTTGGAAGGACATAGCAGATTGCCCGTGATGTGGTGGCGACTTGTCCAGGGTGTACGCCGCCTTCCGCCCGATTGTAGCTGAGATAGGCAACAGCGACCCCAAAAGGGAATAAGCGGTAGAAAATGGATGTATAGCAGATTGCGAGTTGGGCTCCAGTTGGACAGAATCTACAGACGTGAGTGACAGAGCCCAGGTGTGCATTTTTATTCGAATGTTTACTGATATCACTGCAAAATATGAGCTGTTAACAGTACTGAACATGAAAGAGAAGCCACGAGCAAAAACAAGAAATCCTAGCTCCCAGTGTACAAATTGGTGTCCATCACCACCAATGGAGCACCTGCAATGGTTGGCCGCTTCAATGGTTAATGGTAATGGTAAATGGGTTATACTTGTATAGCGCTTTTCTACCTTCAAGGTACTCTAAGCACTTTGACATTATTTCCACATTCACCCATTCACACACACATTCACACACTGATGGCGGGAGCTGCCATGCAAGGCCCTAACCACGACCCATCAGGAGCAAGGGTGAAGTGTCTTGCTCAAGGACACAACAGACGTGACGAGGTCGGTACAAGTTGGGGATTGAACCAGGAACCCTTAGGTTGCTGGCACGGCCACTCTTCCAAACGCGCCACGCCGTCCCCATGGATTTATTGCCAAGTGCAGGGAGGACAATGCTTTCCCGGACTTCCTCAATTACCACTGCATAACACACCAACAAGATTGTGCGCTAAAATGCTCAACATGAAAGATGAGATCATTATTCATACGTCTTGTCTCGATTACTGTTGCGTATTATTTTCGGGTCTCCCTATGTCAATAATTAGAAGATTACATTCGGTACAACATGTGGCTGCTAGACTTTTGACAATAACAAGAAAGATTGATCATATTACGCCTCTATTGGCTCACCTACAGTGGCGCCCTGTGCACTACGGTCTCTTCGGTCCCCTCCAAGGTTTCTCATTGTGCCCATTGGGTTGAGTTTTTTTCTTGCCCTGTTGTGGGCTCTGATCCAAGAATGTTATTGTGGCTTGTGCAGCACTTTCAGAAACTTGTGATTAAGGACTATAAAAATAGACATGGATGGATTGATTGATTGATTGAAGTTTTAATCGTTTTCTTGTGAATGGGAGAAGTCGCATTAAAAAATTGTTAGAATAATTGTTTCTAAATTATCACAAAAAACTTTGTGTTACTTTGTGTTCCTGACAAGAAGACAAAAGGCTGTCTTTGAAACCTTCCAAAAAGAATGCTCTTAAAACTCCATTGGGACTTCAACGGGGACAGATGGCAGGATCTGCCCAACTTCCAGAGGAACTCTTTTCGAAGTATTTTACGAACTCTCTTTGAACTATTTTATGGGACTCTCTTTGAACTATTTTATGGAACTCTTTTTGAACTATTTGCCAAACTTTCTTCGAGTTGTTCGGTAACCGAGGGCAACGCTATTTACGACCCACTTCCTTCAGGAAGCAGCTGTGGGAAGGGGGTGGGAGGAAGTCAAATAAAGAAGGAGTACGATCTTTTGGCAGGGCGTGGTGCAAGACTGTACAGAGAGTACAGTGGCCATGTCTCTCCTCAGATCTGAGTCCAAATTTAATTCTGTCTCTGTTTGATTTTTTTGCCTTTTGTCTTGTTTAATAGATGTCATCAGTGTTTGAAACTGACAAAAATGGCCTCACTTTTGCTACTGGGTTTTATGAGAATTTCAAAATATTCCGACCACTGATTGTGTTTCATGTTAAAAGGAAATAAATAATTACCTTTTATATAACATTTTTGAATACACACAGATGTACCGAAAAATTGGTCCCATTGAGCACCCGTATCGAAACCCAGGTACCGGGAATTAGTAGAGTATCCATTCAAATGTGAAAGTTACCCATCCCTGGCAAAACTGCGATGTGGAGCCTCAATGAAAAATAGTTGGACACTACATTTTTTGACATACAATAAAGGTTTATGACGTATCATTTGAATATAAGTTGTGACATTTGGTAATCACACCATATCCAAATGTGGGAAAAAAATCAGATATCAATGAAATATTTAAATGTGAGCATTTCATTTTAATACAATGGTGCCATTGTGAGTCTGATGTCACATCTCAGGGAAATTGGTACATGAGTTGTCTGTTGCTACTGCCTGACACTTGTGTTGTGGTTTACGAGCATTGGGCATGTGGGCCGTTTGAGGTGTTTATTATATGTAAACAGTAATATCCAGCATAAATCACAGACATAAAAATTACACAGCTGTAAGCTCCAAATCGGAACCAGGCAATTAGTGTAAGTCCACATTATGATTTTGTATTGCAGATGTCAAACTTGTGTAGTTTTTATGGAGTGCATTTCCATTTGTGTCATGTTGGCAATCAAACTGTTCAATTTAAATTGTGATGAACTATAAACACCATGCAATATCACTAAATACGAGGACAACCATGCTGTATTCCTCAATACATCACTATTTATAGCGCAAACAATTAAACTGAGGAGACCTTCATTAGCCTGCTGCTTTTCAGCAGGACCCCGAGTCGCCTTGCCAGCCAGCCAAACAGGTGTTCCTTAATAATCACTGCTGTATTGCCAGCAACACTGGTTTGCGATTCCTCCCCCATATGTTTCCAACTGTTTTGCAGTCCACCAATGAGAAATTAATGACTGTCGAAGAATCATCACATTTGTATTTCATAGCACCGAAAGGTGGCATTGTGGCTGACACAAACAATATTTTCCGCCATAGTCCGTGATATACACAGGTTGCTTAAAAACCTTGAAAATGCTTCGATTTTAATGTTGTGTTTTGAAGGTTTGACAAATCATATTTGAAGAAGAAAAAAAGTTGCCTTAAAAATAAAAGTTACATGCTTGATCTTACATTAGCCCTTACATGAGGTTGTTGTCATGCCAGAGCCGTATATGCGGCACTGTGTCGCCCCCTAAGGCAGTGGTCCCCAACCACCGGGGTGGCCCGATTGGTACCGGGCCACAGAAGAATTTTGTATTAATTTTTATTTAAAAAAAAAAAAATACAATATACACTTACAATTAGTGCACCGACCGCAAAAACCTCTCCTTTTCATTACAGAAACGTCCCTTTATGTTATTAAGACAACATAAAAAACACAATATACACATACAATTAGTGCACCGAGCACAAAAACCTCCCTTTTTCATTTTAAAAATCTTCCCTTTTTCATGCCAAAAAAAAAAGATTTATTTTTTTTATTAAATCAACATAAAAAACACAATATACACTTACAATTAGTGCACCGACCACAATGACCTCCCTTTACATTACAAAAACGTCCCTTTTTCATGACAAAGAAAAAAAAAAAAAAGAAAAGTTTTTTATTAAATCAACATAAAAAACACAATATACACTTACAATTAGTGCACAGACCAAAAAAACCTCCCCTTTTCATTACAAAAACGTCCCTTTTTCATGACAAAGAAAAAACATTTTTTTTAATTTTTTTTAATTTTTTTGATTAAATCAACATAAAAACACAATTTACACTTACAATTAGTGCACCGAGCACAAAAACCTCCCTTTTTCATTTTAAAAATCTTCCCTTTTTCATGACAAAAAAAAAACGTGTTTTTTTTATTTTTATTAAATCAACATAAAAAACACAATATACACTTACAATTAGTGCACCGACCACAATAACCTCCCTTTACATTACAAAAACGTCCCTTTTTCATGACAAAGAAAAAAATAAAATATTTTTTTATTAAATCAACATAAAAACACAATTTACACTTACAATTAGTGCACCAACCACAAAAACCTCCCCTTTTCATTACAAAAACGTCCCTTTTTCATGACAAAGAAAAAAAAAAAAAAAAAGGACAAATTATTAAGCGTTGACCGACCGGTCCGCGGATACAAAAAGGTTGGGGACCACTGCCCTAAGGGACAGTGGTGCATCGGTCCATCATGTCGGGAGGTTGTCGTTTTACTGAACATTGGATAGAAATTATTAGTCCATTATTGGACTTGTTTGTGCTATGAAGGTCATGTAATGTATAATTTGTAACCTTTTTCACAACTTTGAGCTGAGTTAATATGAATGATTTTGTAGTTTTTAAACAACATGGGGGCACCGCGGTGGAAGAGGGGTTAGTGCGTATGCCACACAATACAAAGGTCCTGAGTACACCCGTCCAAAGGCAAAACCTAGTAACTCACTTCTAGCTGATTTTGAGAAAACAAAGGAAAACCAATCCATCTTGATGCTGTCTTACAAAGATCTACAAAGTCATCAAACGTATAGATGTTTTCTTGAGCTGTCATTTTCTTGCCGATTGAGCCATGGATTGAATCTGCTCTCATGAACGTGTGCCCTTTCTCCAGATATTTTATCACAATCTCGGGTGGGCCCCATTTTGCGTTTGCACGTTGGGCAAGAGCCGTGTACAGCGTCTAGTTTTTATTTTGACCTCCACAGTTATCTGCCCAAAAAAGTATGCAAGGGGAAGAATCAAGAACAATACATTTAATGAAGGTGCTTGCAACGTCCTGGGCCAATCTTCCAAATATCCCTTCGTGCCATAATATCACATAATCAGGTTGAGCGTCGGCCCCCATTTGTGCAAATGTCTCATTAAAGACAATAAGGCGACTGACAAAGAAGCTCCGATTGGTCTCTTGAGATACTAGGTTTTTCTGTTGTATCTACGTGGTTATGTGGTAGTTGCTAGGTCCTGCCATGCGCGTAACAGCTTACTTACGGAACAAATTACAATATCGCATACACTAATGTAAAGCATATCACCTAGGAACTCCAAAATTATTATCAGCTCAGTTTTGACCAAAATTGAGTTACTGAGTTTTGCCTTTGGACGGGAGAGTAGTCCTGGGCTCTGGATCTTTCTGTGTGGAGTTTGCATGTTTTGCATGGGTTCCCTCCGGGTACTCCGGCTTCCTCCCACCTCCAAAAACATGCACCTGGGGATAGGTTGATTGGCAACACTAAATTGGCCCTAGTGTGTGAATGTGAGTCTGAATGTTGTCTGTCTATCTGTGTTGGCCCTGTGCTGAGGTAGCAACTTGTCCAGGCTGTACAACGCATTCCGCCCGATTGTAGCCGAGATAGGAACCAGCGCCCCCCAAGACCCCAAAGGGAATACGCGGTAGAAAATGGATGGATACACATCATTGTTGCATGCATTTCTTGCTTTATTATTTTCGTTGTCTACTGAACTTGTCAGTGACAGCAAAAAGAGTAAACTTGTCTTTTTGTTCATTTGTTATCAAGCCTCAGTTATAAGGCTAGCTATGCTTAATGAGAGATGACTGAGGTGTTGTGAAACAGACAACATGTTTTCCTTTAATGTATTATCCTTATAGTAATGTGGAACAGCTTTGTTAATAAATGAGTGAAATTGACATTTTGAGGGTACGTGTATTTATGTCACAATATGCAGTTTACAAGCACAAATACGGTGTGAATCAATCCGTGCTGTTCGATGTCATTGAGTGCTGTAAGTAAGGAAACAAACAAGAAATATGAAAAACACAAATGGAGACACGCTCACTTTCATTTGAGTGAATTGTGCTTACCTTCAGTTAGCTTTCTTTTGAATGTTCCTCCTTTTTGGGGGGGCATTTTAGGTGCTCCTTTCGATCCATCAATTTCATTAGTAGTTATTAAATGGTGATGCTTACTTTTTAAAATTGGTCTTTCCTTTGGGGTCTAAATATTTGGCCAAATTGCAAAGTAAGACACATTTTCCACATGAATTTACTGATATGTTCCCAACTTTAAGAGATATGGTATAAGGGCTATTTCCGTTTATTCGCTCACTATCTACGAGCAGCACTACATGCATTTAAATGAACCTGTCAGTCCGCAGACGGTGTAATTATGATGAAATACTAATTAGGGCAAACCTGACCTGTTCAGACATGCCCACGCTCTAAAATGTCTAATCCAGATGGCAGTAAGCAAAAAAGATGCCTGGGGAAGAGACCTTTTTCAGGGCTGTTTGCATTAGCATAGAGAGGACCTGTCCTTTTCGACGGTTGTGATTCTAAGCGTGTCTCATTTGATTTACATTTAAAATAAGCAATTAGCCCATTGTTTGAAAAGTCTAATGCTGTTGAAGTATTAAATTACTGTGGCAAAGCAAAATATGTCAAGGATTGTCCTGGACAGAACAAATGTCTGCAGGCACTGTGTAAAATGAGTCCACAGAAGAGAGTGGGATTATTTATCCCCTGCGAGTGATGAAAGTTTATTGACTGTTAGTGTTTGTGTGCAAGCGCATTACTACTCAATTAACCTACTTTTCGCATCAAACTCACAATAATAGGTCTTTTAGAATGCAGAATACTCTCACAGTTTAGGGGAACTGGACTTTTTTTTTTTAATTGTGCCTATCATTCACAAGCATTAGGAGAGACAAGAATACACTTCTTTTTTTTTTAAATTCAGATTTTAAAGGTGATAAAGAAACGTTTTGTAAGATGCGGCTAATGGGAGTCACAGTTGTAGCCTTCAATGCCATCTAAACAACTTCCAAACCCTCCATTATTGTTTTGTATACACACCGCTAGTCCATATATAATGTAGTAACAGACACGTTCATAATAATATGTAATATGTACAATATTTACTGTATTTTGATCCTTTTAATCACTGACTTCTTCCGCTATGTTTCCATAGCAGGGCACTTCCGACTTCTGGCAACAATGTGTGTTCCAATTTCTGGAAAAAAAAACACTTTTGTGTTGTAATCATGGCAGACTTGGTAACAAACAACTAAGAAAACTATTTTTGGACGAATGAGGCTTTACAACTTTATCTTTTTGAAGCTGAATATACAGAGGATGATCTGATGCTTATAGAAGCAATTATGAAGAGAGGGTTAATTTGGAAGTTGATGGAGTGAGGTCGGTGTGAAGTGAAGCTGCAAATGTGGAAGTTGGTGACAAGCAATTTCGACATAGATGGCGTGCTTACCCCAAATTAACCAGAAAAATCATCCCCGGTCAGCTGGACCAACGAGACAACTGTCCATCGAGTGGATTGATTGTGATACATGCAGCACGTCATGTGTGTATCATGACAGTTTGGTAATTATACAGGTAACGGAACGTAAATTAAGTATTGGTGACGTTTTTTAAATGCATTTTTAAAATGATTTAGGTAGAATTGATTATTTCAATTAGCTGCATTGCGAGCCGATTTTTACAAAAACCTTTGTCTTCTTGTCTCTCATAATGATTGTGAACGATAGGCAAAATTCCCTCCAAAAAAATGCAGTTTCCCTTTAAGTCTCAAAACAGTACTTTAAAGCACGGGGTTCCTAACCTTTTTGACCTTGGGATTTAAGTTCTTACATCACAATTATAATCATTCGAAAACACATAATTGAGGTGTAACAATATCAATTGAATATTTAAACGTTATACTCTTGGTTCAGATATATATATATATATATATATATATATATATATATATATATATATATATATATATATATATATATATATATATATACATATATATATATACATATATATATATATATATATATATACACACAGTATATTTATATATATATATACACATAAATACGTATATATATTCATATATATATTTACATACATGTATATATATGAATATGGTTTTATGTATGTATTTATATATATATATATATATATATATATATATATATATATATATATATATATATGTATATATATATATATATATCCATATATAAACATACATACATACCTACATATATGTATGCATGTACATATATATAAATATATACACACATATATATATATATATATATATATATATATATATATATATATATATATAAATACATACACATACTGTACATATACGGTATATATACACACATATATATATATGACATATATATATATATAGACCATTACCACATCCCTCTGCACATCAAGGGAATGATAACCAGCTACTTTGGGGCATCCAGATACGTTTCAAGACAGCCAATTTCACAACTCAGTGGCAAAACCTGGAAAAGGGAATCGTAACTGGATGCACAATCTCCCCCATCCTCTTTATCATGGGAATGAACCTCCTCATAACAGCTGCTGGGAAAGAAGCCAGAGGACCAGCAATGGAATCAGGCATTCAACAACCCCCAATAAGAGGTTACATGGACGATCTCCCCGTGACGACCACAACCCATGTGGAGGCGAGACGGGTGCTAACAGTTCTGGACCACATGGCAACATGGTCCAGAATGAAGTTTAAGCCCAAAAAATCAAGGAGCATGGTGATTCGGAAAGGTAAATTGACGAACAGGTTCAAGTTGCAAGTGCAAGGAGAAGTGATTCCATCGATTGAGGAGAACCCTATAAAGTGCCTCGGAAAGTGGTTTGACAGCTCACTTACTGACAGGAACAACATCACCAGTACAGAGAAGCAGACAGAGGAGTGGCTGAGGAAGATTGGAAAATCAGGACTCCCTGGTAAATTTAAAATATGGCTATACCAACATGGACTGTTACCAAGACTCATGTGGCTGTTGACAGTGTATGACATCCCTATGACACGCGTAGAAGGAGTGGAAAGAAAGATCAACAAGAACCTCAGAAAATGGCTGGGAATCCCTCCAAGCTTCACATCAGTAGGCCTCTACATAAGATCAGGACAGCACCAGCTTCCCTTGTCATCCGTGGTGGAGGAATTCAAGGTAGCAAAGTGCAGAGTCTTAATGACATACAGAGACACCCAGGACGAACAAGTCAGACACGCAGGCGTCACTACAAGATCAGGACGCAAGTGGGCAGCTGACACAACTGTTGCACAAGTTGAGAGCATATTGAGGCTACGTGACATCATAGGGATGCCGTGCACAGGGAGACAGGGTCTTGGAACTTCCCATGTCCAACAATGGAGTAAGGCAGAACCCAGGGAAAGAAGAGCTATGGTCCAGGAGGAAGTACGGAACCTGGAAGAGGAAGGTCGTCCCAGGGAGCTTGGACCAAATGGGACCTCCCTAAGAGAAAGATCACATGGGCAGATCTGTGGAAGCTGGAACCATTCTGCATCTCTTTCTTGCTGGGATCAGTGTATGACACACTCCCGACTCCAACAAACTTGCACAGATGGGGCATGAGAGGGGATCCACTATGCAAGCTTTGCGGGCAGAAGGGTACCATGGCACACATTCTGTCAGGGTGTAAAACAGCACTCACCCAAGGGAGATACAGATGGCGTCATGACAAGGTGCTCATGACACTGGCTAACACCTTGGAGCAGCAGAGATGCAAGAAATAGCAACCCCAAGGGAAAACAAAATCCATCCAGTTTGTGAGGGAGGGAGAAAAGCCACCAACCACAGCAACAGCAAGGAAGAGCCTACTGCAAATGGCACAGTCTTGGGATATGAAAGTAGACCTGGGAGGAAGGCTGCAGTTCCCCCAGGTTGTACAAACAACCCTGAGACCGGATGTGGTGCTGTGGTCTGAAGAGGCAAAGAAGATAATTCTTATTGAACTCACAGTCCCATGGGAAGAAGGTTGCGACCAAGCCTTTGAAAGGAAAAGTGCTAAATACCAGGACCTTTTAAATGACTGCAGGGGAAAAGGATGGCAGGCATGGCTGTTCCCGGTCGAGGTCGGCTGCAGAGGATTCCCTGCCCAGTCGGTATGGAGAATGCTCACAGCTTTGGGAATAACGGGGAAGGAGAGAAAGACAGCAGCTCGCAGGATGGGGGAGGCAGCGGAGAGAGCCTCTTGCTGGTTATGGAGCAGGAGAGATGAGATGAGCTGGAAGCCAGGAGGAGGAGATAGGCAGTGACTTGGCCACCACTGCCGGCCCACCAGCGGTAGGGTGTTACGGTTCAGGGTCGAAACACCCTATGACCGCTGGACACCGTCTGAAGATATCAAGTTCTCCTGGCCAAGGCTCCATTCACCTAAGGTGAATGAAGAAGAAAGCATCTCCGGATGTAATGCAATCAATACATACATACTTACAATATATATATATACATATATACACACATATACTGTATATATACATACATACAAACCCCGTTTCTATATGAGTTGAGAAATAGTTTTAGATGTAAATATAAACGGAATACAATGATTTGCAAATCATTTTCAAGCCCCATTTTGTTGAATTTACTACAAAGACAAGATATTTGATGTTCAAACTCATAAACTCTATTGTTGCAAATAATAATTAACTTAGAATTTCATGGCTGCAACTCGTGCCAAAGTAGTTGGGAAAGGGAAAGCAGTAGGAAATGGATGGATGGATGGTTCAGATTTCAATCATTTGTTGTTTGGCCTTAAATTATTTCTGTGTCCAGGGACTTATTTACTGAGTTTGTCAACAATAACATAGAAAATAAATGTAATCACTCTAGTCTTGACCATATAAAACTCTGTATCAATACAATCAAGATTTGTGTTGATCCGATAACCGCTGTGGGCTCATTTTCTTTAGCTTTTGGGGATGGTTAGCATGGGGTATTGTGTCCCCCTACACAGTGTTGACAACCTCAGTGACTTTCTCGCTAAATCTGATGAACAGGCATCACTCTGCAGTTAATGTCCTCAACAAGCAGCGGGTGCTGCTTTGAGCTTCTCTGCCATCGCAGAGCACTTATAGGCTTCATTGTACCCTCACTCAGCAGTCCCAGCTGCAGTCAGACCCAAATATCTGCCTGTCCGGACCGCACTTGAAAAACTCACAACTGTGACTGGGTCAGAGCCCATGTCGTTAATGATTCAGTCAATAGGTTCTGTTTGTTCGGGAATGTGACAAATTTAACACAATAGCATTTAACAATGCAGATGTTGTATGTAAATATAAAGAAAAAAACAAAGAACCCACAAATGAAAGTTAATTTACAAATCTAATCTTATTGAGCATTTTTTTAATCACTTCTTATCTCGCTCACAATGTTATTGCTCTCTCTTACAGTGTCAATTGCAAAAAATAATGTAAATGACCTGACATTATGTTGCAACTTCCAGCGACTTAGGACAGCCAATAGCTACTCTCCTTACTGACGAGTTGGCAAACATGCTTTTATGATGTGTAGTGTAGCATGTTTTCCGGTTCTTATCCTTTAGTAATACTTGTAATTAAAGGCCTACTGAAATGAGATGTTCTTATTCAAACGGGGATAGCAGGTCCATTCTATGTGTCATACTTGATCATTTCGCGATATCGCCATATTTTTGCTGAAAGGATTTAGTAGAGAACATCGAAGATAAAGTTCGCAACTTTTGGTCGCTAATAGAAAAGCCCTGCCTTTACCGGAAGTATGTGTGCATGACGTCACGAGTTACAGTGCGCCACACATATTCACTTTTTTTTTAATGTGAGCCACCAGCAGTAAGAGCAATTCGAACCAAGAAAGCGAAAATTTCCCCATTAATTTGAGCGAGGATGAAAGATTCGTGAATTACGATATTGATAGTAAAGGACTAGAAAGAAAAAAAAAAGCGACGGCTCTGGACGGCGGCAGTGTGAGCGTTTCAGATGTAATTAGACACATTTACTTGGATAATTCTGGAAGATCCCTAATCTGCTTATTGTTTCAATAGTGTTTTAGTGAGATTTTAAAGATTGTAAAGGCATACCTTGAGGTTGAATGGCTGCGGTGAACACGAAGTGTCTTAGAGAGAAGCCGAGGAGCCAAGCTCACAGCTGCCTTTTAAACAGCTGCTGCAGGACGACGACTAATCCAATGATTTCTCCGGTAAAATATATATCGCAATTTCCCCATTTAAAAAAATGCTGGTTGACATACAGAAAACATGTTCGCTTGACCGCTCTGTGTTAAAGCTTCACACCAAACAAAGAAACACCAGGTGTGTCTCGGTGCTAAAGACAGCTGCAATCCACCGCGTTCCACCAACAGCATTGTTCTTTATAGTCTCCATTATTAAATGGACAAACTGCAAAAAATTCAGCAACACAGATGTCCAAAATACTGTGTAATTACGCCATGAACAGAGACGACTTTTAGCCGTGTTTAGTGAAGCGCTAATATTTCCTTACAGTCCGTGACGTCACGCTTACGCGTCATCATTCCGCGACGTTTTCAACAAAATACTCACGAGAAATTTAAAATTGCAATTTAGTAAACTAAAAAGGCCGTATTGGCAAGTGTTGCAATGTTAATATTTCATCATTGATATATAAATTATCTGACTGCGTGGTCGGTAGTAGTGGGTTTCAGTATGCCTTTAATATAGCTTATTTGCTGCCATTGAGGCTAGGATTGCTGACTGAGAAGCAGCTTTGCACTGTGGAGGAACTTTAGCCGCTGGTTTACTAGCAAAGATGCACCGGGAGACAGCGCTGCTGCTATTAACGTCTATGTTTGTCTTCAGTAAGGTAGGCTAATGGAATTAATCATTTTGCGAACATTCCTGGCTCTTGTGTTGAGTTGAGTTTGAGTTTATTTCGTACATGCATGCATACAACATGATACATCACAATTTCCAGTTTCCCTATTCAACATGTTCGAAAAAGGAGTAGGAAGAAGCAGAGCTTATTTAATCCTGCCCCTTTTCTTTTACATAGCAGGTGCTAAAACTTGTTTTCGCTTCCTGTTCTCAATGTATTCATAATATACTTATTAACAATGAATAATAATTAGTGAAATGAGTTACACTTCATATAGTGAGATGAATAGGATTATCTGGAAAATGAATGAATGGATGAAATACATTCAAAATGTTTATCTCGGTTCTTCTTTTTACTCTGTAAACACTTTCAGTTTGAAGAGTTTCTTGAAGTGGATCATATTGTTTGAATGTCCTCTATATCCAACTTTATGTATTATTGTAACTGAACACGGTTAATGAATGAAGTGTACTTTTAGAGTTATTTCCCCATATTTCTGCACAATAACTCGGATATGGTAACACTAGCGAGCAGTAGAGAATATAAACTGATTTTTAGTCATATGCATGTTTAGCTTTATTCATAATTGACGTGTTACCTGCCACATTATGTTGTATAATTATATATGATATTTCCAGTTCATTTTATCATCCAAAAATATCCCTAGAAATTTGGTTTTATTTTCTGTTTCAATTTCTATTCTGTCTATTTGTATTTGTGTTTGACTTTCCCTTCTACTGTTACCGAATAGCATTATTTTAGTTTTACTGAGATTCAAAGATTGTCTGTTTTTGTCAAACCATCTTTTTAATTTGTTTATTTCGTGTATTATTATTTGTATTAGTTTCTGTGTGTTCCCTCCTGAACAAAACGTGGTTGTATCATCCGCAAATAATACTAACTTCAAAACTTTTGTAACTTTACAAATGTCATTTATATAAAGATTGAACAATTTTGGTCTCAGTGTTGATCCCTGGGGTACACCACAGGATATATTTACCATTGTAGATATGTGTTCATCTAGCTTAATGTGGTTTTAAAACAAGCTGCTAGTCGCACGCATTATATCCGGTCCATGCGTCTTAAATTAACCTAAAGATACTTAGCTGATTTTTATTGATTTTAGTGGCTGCTACGATGCATTTGTATCTCTTGCTTGTCAAACCGGATATCCGATCGCATGGATTTATTTTTCCAAACCCTACTTTCCACCTTTCTGTTATCCTTTAGTTGGGACGGTTACACTATTTGGGTGTTCAGTGTTTATATGTGCAGTTACATGGTTTCTCCCGCCTAGTGTCTCGTGTTTTTCTCTGTTACCGCTCCTTTGTTTTCAGTTACAGACATTGCCACTCCCTTTGCCGGGCGTAATCAGCAAAGGTGGTCGCAGATGTGGATAATTGATGGTTCTACTTATTCACATCACACCTGCATGGGCATAATGGCACAGGCTGATTGCGACTTGTGAATGCTACTCTTCATATATATTAATCAAATGAACTGCAAAAGAAGGGACTCTGGTGGGAATATGATAAATTAACTAACATACAATTACAAAGTGATAACATATCCATCCATCTATTTTCTACCGCTTGTCCCTTTAATTCTAAATAATTACCGTATTCCTCGGATTATAAATCGCACATTACCGTAAAATATTATATAATATTATTTATCTCATTCGCGGAAGACACGAATAACATTTCAGCAATTGTCACACACACGTCAGCAATCGTCATATACACGTCAACCAATAAGAATTTGGCGGGGGAGGGTCATGGCAGAAGTGCATTGTGGGTCATGGGCTGCTCTGTGCTATATGCTACTGCCGTAGCTATTATAATTGATCATTTCAACGTCGGCGGTAACTTATGAAAACTGAGAAGGGCTGAACAAAAATGGCACCGAAAAGGAAATCATGTACTGCAGATTACAAACTGGACGTAGTTAAATATGCAGCAGAAAAGACAAGAGGAAGCGGGCATACCTTTGGAGTTGGCAGAGTTGTTTAGAAGCAACATCAAGGAAGAAGATTTCATGTGATTTATCTATTAGGAGTGACAGATTGTTTGGTAAACGTATAGCTAGTTCTATATGTTATAGTTATTAGAATGACTCTTACCATAATATGTTACGTTAACATACCAGGCACGTTCTCCGTTTGTTATTTATGCGTCATATAACGTACACTTATTCAGCCTGTTGTTCAATATTCTTTATTTATTTTAAATTGCCTTTCAAATGTCTATTCTTGGTGTTAGATTTTATCAAATACATTTCCCCTAAAAATGCGACTCATACTCCAGTGCGACGTATATATGTTTTTTTTTTTGTTTTATCATGCATTTTCGGCCGGTGCGACGTATCCTCCGGAGCGTCTTATAATCCGAACAATACGGTAATAATAAATTACGTTTCTTAAATGAAATAAAAAAATATGTAAGTGCAAATGAAAATACAGATTCACCCCTTTTTTGCCATAAGTTTTGAGTTTAAAAAAACTTCTCTATGACTTAGTGCCAGACTTATTCTGTTTGTTTGATACTATCATCACTGCCACAAACGGTGGAGAAGTGTTTTACAACTGAGTAGCATTGCGGCCCAAATGGACCACAGCTGAGAAATTTTTTTGGGCCCTATAGCTCAGAAACACTACTTTAAAGTAAACATTTGAGATCCTTTTGAGTACTGTAAATGGGAAGTCAATGTATAACTCAATTGAGGATTTAACGTACTTTAACTGGATTCAGAATCATTCGGATCAATGGCCTATCCCACTTCTTTCGGCACGGTAGTGTTCAAGACTCAACATGTCTGCAAGCACTCCTGACAAGGCCTGGCCATGGTCTTGATTATATGACTGTCTTTTAGGAAAGTCGAAGCGTGAGTGGCTCTAACAATATACACTGTCGAGGTGCTTGATTGATTTCAGTTCTGCTGGATGGACGGTTCAATAGCAACAGCATCAGTGCCTTTGTCATTCATGAACAGCCTAAATTGCAGCCAAATGAGGTGAAAGATCGTCTATGGACCCAAAACACTGCCAGTATGAATTGGTTTTGTAAAAAAACAAAACTTTTTGCTGAAACATCTTTTTCTACAATGCCAATTTTTTTCGATACCAAATCTTACTTGCCGTGTTTTTTTGTCACACAACAGAAGGAATGTTAAACAAAGCTAGCCGCACCAACATATGTAAACACATTAGTGGATTTTTATTTGAAAAATATAGAATTGTTGCAGCAACAATTACTTAGGGTTCACGTGAACCACAATACTGAAACACAAACCTGAATCAATACACTATAGGATAAATAATTGTTTCCAGGTTTGATAAAAAATAGTACATGTTATCGACAATCTGTGACCCAAAATAAATTACCCAAGCAACTCATTTGGTTTTGGTACATTAACACAGTGTTTTTCAATCACTGTTTGGGATACATTCTGGTGTGCTGTGGGAGATTATCTAATCTCACCTATTTGGGTTAAAAGATTTTTTTGCAAACCGGTAATTACAGTCTGAAACTGATGTGTTGTTGTTGAGTATCGGTGCTGTCCAGAGCTCGGTAAAGTAACCGTGTAACACTCTTCCATATCAGTAGGTGGCAGCCGGTATCTGATTGCTTTGTAAGGTATGAAAAAAGGTGTGTAATGCTTAAACCAAAAATAAACAAAACATGAGTGCCCCTAGGAAAAGGCATTGAAGCTTAGGGAAGGCTATGCAGAACGAAACTAAAACTGAACTGGCTACAAAGTAAACAAAAACAGAATGCTGGACGACAGCAAATACTTACTGTGGAGCAAAGACAATGTACGTCCGAACATGACATGACAATCAACTATGTCCACACAAAGAAGGATTAAAAACAACTGAAATATTCTTGATTGCTAAAACAAAGTAGATGCGGGAAATGTTGCTCAAAAGGAAGACATGAAACTGCTACAGGAAAATACCAAAAAAAGAGAAAAAGCCACCGAAATAGGAGCGGAAGACAATAAATAAAACACTGCAAACAGGAAAACACCTACTTTGAGACAAGAGTTACAGTAATGCATGGTTGGTTATGGTTTAAAGTCATATACTGTCAACTGAGTTTCGTTTTTTAATCATTTCTGCTGGTGGTGTGCCTCTGTATTTTTTCAACGCAAAAAATGTGCCATGGCTCAAAAAAGGTTGAAAAACACTGTTGACAGAATTGTAAAATAAATGGTGTAAGTGAATCATTTTTAATAAACATGTAGTAAAGGTAGTGTTATATTAGCTCTGTACTGAAACAAATAATCTACAACCATGTATAAGAATTTAACGATAAACATAGATGATAACCGCGACAAAACTCCTGATGATTTGTATTACAGATTTAGAATAAAATTATTGAAAAATCGTTTTTGAGAATCACACTTTGATAAACTAATGGACTGACTCGCGGCATTCCACAATAGTGACGGTAAATTTGATTAATTTTAATGACTCTAGTGCCTGTGAGTCACTCCCCAATGTGAACCGATTCACTCATCACAAATCTCATGTGCCAAAGCTTGTCCATAGTTATTGCATGCTATGTCTCGCCCCCACTCGATTCACCCAAGTACATCAAGCTGCGGCCGCAGACACTACTAAGTTGCGCCCACTGGAGGCTGAAGTTGCGCCTTTACGTCTAAGTGGTGGCTACTTTTAAGTCTAAGTCGCGCACACTTAAAGGGGAACATTATCACAATTTCAAAAGGGTTAAAAACAATACAAATCAGTTCCCAGTGCCTTGTTGTGTTTTTGGAATTTTTTTTCAAAATTTTACCGGTCCCGGAATATCCCTAAAAAAAGCTTTAAAGTGCTTGATTTTCGCTATTTGCGATGCAACTATCCATTTCCCTGTGACGTCATACAGTGCTGCCAATGTAAACAAACAATGGCATATAGCACAGCAAGATATAGCGACATTAGCTCGGATTCAGACTCGGATTTCAGCGGCTTAAGCGATTCAACAGATTACGCATGTATTGAAACGGATGGTTGGAGTATCAAAGTATTGAAGAAGAAACTGAAGCTATTGAGCGAATCGCTATTGACGCTATTCATAGCCATAGCATGGCCGAATAGCTGTGTTAGCATTGCCGGTAAAATGTGTGGACCAAACGATCAGGACTTTCGCATCTCGTGACACTGGAGCAACTTAAATCCTTCGATTGGTAAGTGTAATATAGTTGCAAATGCATCTGCAGGTTATCCATACATCTCTGTGCCATGTCTGCTTTAGCACCGCCGGTAAATAGCATGTTAGCATTGATTAGCGTTGCATGTTAGCATCGATTAGCTGGCAGTCAACATCAACAAAACTCACCTTTGTGAATTTGTTGACTTTATCGTTGCAAATGCATCTGCAGGTTATCCATACATCTCTGTGCCATGTCTGCTGTAGCACCGCCGGTAAATAACATGTTAGCATCGATTAGCATAGCATGTTAGCATCGATTAGCTGGCAGTCACGTCACAACCAAATATGTCTGATTAGCACATAAATCAACATCAACAAAACTCACCTTTGTGATTTCGTTGAATTTATCGTTGCAAATGCATCTGCAGGTTATCCATACATCTCTGTGCCATGTCTGTCATCGCCGGTAAAATGTGGAGACACTCTGGCACATTCAATGGGTGTCTGGCGGCAGACACTTTTGCATCTTCGGGCCAGTGGTGCAACTTGAATCCCTCCCTGTTAGTGTTTTTACACCCTCCGACAACACACCGACGAGGCATGAGGTCTCCGACGTTCCAAAAAATAGTCGAAAAAACGGAAAATAACAGAGCTGAGTCCCAATGTTTGCAATGTGTTGAAAATGAAAATCGCGGCTGTATTACCTCGGAGACGTCACGTTCTGACGTCATCGCAAAAATAGCGATAAACAGAAAGGCATTTAATTCGCCAAAATTCACCCATTTAGAGTTCGGAAATCGGTTAAAAAAATATATGGTCTTTTTTCTGCACCATCAAGGTATATATTGACGCTTACATAGGTCTGGTGATAATGTTTCCCTTTAAACACGTACCCACAGGGGTGCTGACAATACGCAACACAGAAAACAGAAATAAAAAAAATAATAAACTGCTGAAAATAAATTAGGGTTAGGATTGGGTTGTGATGAGGGTGGGAGTTGGGTTAGGGTTGGTGTTAGGGTTAGGGAAGTGAAAGAATAATTAGAAAGGTTGATTAGGGTTAAAGGATGGGGTAAGGCAATAGAAGGAAAACAGAATTTAAAAAAATGGGGAGGGTGTGCGTTGTCCATAAGCAGTCTGGATGGCTCGGAACTCACGCCTCGTTAAGACCCGCGGATGCCTGGTTCCAAGCCTCGCGATCCAGTGGAGTTCTGCCCGTTTTCGTTGCGATACGCTCCATCTGGAGTTGGCCTCGACAACCATCGCCTGGACTGCAGCCCATCTGTTCCGGACGAAGTGCTGCACATGTTCTGTGCTCGTGTACACACCAGTGCTTCTCAACTGATTTGACTGAGCGACCCACTATCACCCCTTAATGGTGAGCATCAAGCATTGGCCAACATTGTGGGAATGTTTGAACTCAAATGTACTATATTAAATGAATATACATTAATGTGCAGTTTGAGCTTATTAGCTGTTCAGAAATGTTGTTTTTTAAGTGCACCGCGTTATTTGAGTGTTCAGACACCTATTTAGATACACTAATTTTCATTTGTATTCCTGTATGACAGTAGATACCATTTTGGTAACCGAGGATTTTATTTACATTGTTTTTTCCATTCCTTTTACCGGGGGTCGGGAACCCGCGGCATGCGGCTCTTTAGCGCCGCCCTTGTGGCTCTCTGGAGCTTTTTCGAAAATGTATGAAAAATGGAAAAAGATAAGAGGAAATAAAATATAAAAAATATATTTTTTGTTTTAATATAGTTTCTGTAGGAGGACAAACATGACACAAACCTCCCTAATTGTTATAAAGCACACTGATTCGAGTATTTGGCGAGCGCCGTTTTGTCCTTCTAATTTTGGCGGTCCTTGAACTCACCGTAGTTTGTTTACATGGATAACTTTCTCCGTCTCATTTTGTCCACCAATCTTTTAACGTTGTCCTTGAGTGCACAAAGGTGAGTTTTGTTGAGGTTATTGACTTGTGTGGTGTGATAATCTGACATATTTGGTCACTGAATGGCTCCAAGCTAATCGATGCTAACATGCTATTTAGGCTTGCGATATGTATATATTGCATCATTATGCCTCATTTGCAGCTATATTTCAGCTCATTTGGTTTCCTTTAAGTCCTCTTAATTAAATGTATATCTAATGACACTCTACCTGTATGTAATATGACTTTTATTTTTTTGCGGCTCCACACATATTTGTTTTTGTATTTTTGGTCCAATATGGCTCTTTCAACATTTTAGGTTGCCGACCCCTGCCTTATACTGATCTGGATGCTTTGTTATGGAACATCACAAAGTTAAGTCCCATATATTCATGGGACTTAAAGAAAAATGTAAATATTTGATTTGTTGTTGCAACATTTACTATCTGCTGCATTCAAAGGTATATCAAACTGCTGCGATAGCATTAGACAAAAGTCAACTGTGGTTGACTTCCGGGGTCCAACAGTGTACTTCTGCTTGTCTACTGTGTTTGATCTGCTGTCTATTCTTAAACTTTCTCAATAACACATGGAACATATGCTTGTTACTAGGCTGATGGTTTTAGTGTGGGATTTGTGATGGATTTAGCTTCAAAAGCCTGGCTTGCTTTCCATTGTTCAATACTGGCCAGCAAAGCTCCCCACCGGGTTTTTGGTTTAAGTGTCGTAGGAAGAGAGTACAACTAGAATTATGCAACACCAAGTAACTTTTGCCATACAATTTATAAATACACTCCCCAAAAAAATGTTAAGACCAGGAGTGAAATTAACACATATTCTTATTTTGTGCTAGTGGAGCCAAACCATCATAGCACCTGACTAAAAGGTGGGTCGCCTTCGGGCCACCCAACCTGCTCCGGAGTCAGATCTGCTCTGCGCACGCTTTCATGATGACCACGATGTCACTGTCATTGATTCCTCATGGACTCTGCCACCACCATTGCCCCAATAATCACTCATATAATAAACCTCTCAATCAAACAAGGCCAAGTACCCAAGGATTTCAAGATAGCAATAGTAACCCCCCTTTATAAAAAAGGAAGCAAATTAGAACCTGGTAACTACCGACCTGTTTCTATTCTCAGTTCCATTTCGAAAGTAATGGAGAAAATAGTTTATGAACAGGTTGATAGATACCTTACTACTAATAAACTAATGTACAAATTCCAATCCGGCTTCAGAACTAACCACTCCACTGACACATGCCTTCTCTATCCGACCGACCATATCAAACATGAGGTGGACGAGGGAAAATACTGCGGCATGGTCATGCTGGACATTCAGAAGGCTTTTGACACCGTTAACCATGCTATACTGTTGGATAAGCTCCGAGCAATCGGATTCGACGAAACCTCATCAAGCTGGATGCAATCTTACTTGGAGGGGAGGAAACAGGTGGTAGAGGTGAACGGCACCATGTCCCCTCCCCTCTCAGTAAGCTGTGGAGTCCCTCAGGGGAGTATACTAGGACCTTTTCTGTTCCTAGTATACGTGAATGACATGCCATCAGCATGCCACTGTGAATTGTTCCTGTTTGCGGATGACTCGGCCCTGCTGGTATCGGGCAAGGACAAGTCACAGGTGGAACAAATCCTCAGTGCTGAACTCCTCAATATTTGCACCTGGCTCGCTGACAACAAGCTATCCATACACTTAGGTAAAACGGAATCCATCCTATTTGGGTCCCATATCAAACTTAAGAAGGTCAGTGACTTCACTATAAAAGTGGGTGACATTGTTATCACCAGGAAGGATGAGATCACCTACCTAGGTTCCATTCTAGAGGCTAATCTTTCCTGTGATAAAATGGCAATCAAGGTGATCAAAAAGGTCAACCAAAGAACGAGATTCCTCTACAGAATCTCCTCTCTGGTCAACAAAAACACCTTGAGGATTCTAGCGGGAACTCTCATTCAACCCTTCTTCGATTACGCTTGCACCTCCTGGTACCCCAGCACCTCCAAAACCCTCAAATCTAGACTCCAAACATCCCAGAATAAGCTAATCCGGTTACTTTTAGACCTCCACCCCAGATCACACCTCAATCCAACCCACTTCTCCAAAGTGGGCTGGCTCAGGGTGGAGGACAGAGTAAAACAACTTGCACTGAGCCTAGTCTACAAAATCCGAAAAACCTCCTTGATACCGAAGTACATGTCAAACTACATCCTTAACGTAAATGACCGCCATAACCACAACACCAGGGGGAGCTCCACAAACCACGTTAAACCCAGATTTCGATCTAACAAAGGTCTTAACTCATTCTCTTTCTATGCCACATCAATGTGGAATGCACTCCCAACAAGTATAAAAGTAAGTGCATCTCTATATTCCTTCAAAACCGCTCTAAAACAACACCTCCAGGCAACTTCAACACTTTACTAATACCCTCCTCCATTCACATCCCATCTGCCCGGATTATAAACAACTCAAATGTACTTCTAATGTATATACTTGTTCTTATGCTATCTGAACTCACTATGTTCTCTGCTGGCTGTACATATCCTACTAAATAAGACCTACACTGTTTCAATGTCCATTTCTCTGTTGATGCAATTGTTGATGACTGAAGTTCTGATATCAACCAAAGCTCCCCACCCACCCCCCGGATTGTAAATAATGTAAATAATTCAATGTACATACTATGATGATTAACTTGTGTGATGACTGTATTATGTTGATAGTATATATTTGTACCATGAATTGATTAACGTGGACCCCGACTTAAACAAGTTGAAAAACTTATTCGGGTGTTACCATTTAGTGGTCAATTGTACGGAATATGTACTGTACTGTGCAATCTACTAATAAAAGTATCAATCAATCAATCAATCAATCAAATTGAAACGCCCTGTCAACACAATTACCACTGCACTTCATCTTAAAGACAGCGAAAATCCATTCCAAAGAGTTAAGAATTAAGTGTTTTTAATACCTACCAATGTTCTCTAATAGAGTCATTTCACACGATAAAGCATTTTCTCAATTTCATACTCCAAAACAATAAAAGTATGTACGATAGTGCTGATATCGTATCAGATTAATATCGGTAAAAGCCAGTCGATATAGATGTCATGTCTGAAGGGAAAAAGTTGTATCAAGACACCCTTACTGAATATACGCCACATGTTTATAATATATATGGTAATCTCACGAATGCATTGTGTGCGTTGCTGCCTATCACGACCTTGTGTTTGAATGTACTAAATAGAAACCGCCTACCACATGTGCTACAGAAGCCACAGTGTCTGGTGCTGTAGGTACACAGTTTGTCTGTGGTTGAAAATTATAGTGTGTCTAATTCCTAATTAACTAATTACACTGTGGGTGATTGAGGCTCAACAACAGACTCGAAATCTGCCAGCGCATGGATAATGGGACCCAGAAAAACAAAACATTTCTATCCAAAGAGAATCACATGTGTCACAAGCATTCCTTTTTCTGGAACAAGAAAAAACATTTTTGGTACAGGTAGCGTGTTTCACATACCTGATTTTCCTGCAGCTACTAAAGCATCAAGGTCGTAAGTCAAAGTGACAATTTCATAAAACTCACTTTGTCAATAAAGCAATGTTGAAATCAGCATAAACCTACACCTACTGGAGGATTAGATATACTTTATTTTCCCCCTGGGCATCAGATTCTCAGTGAAAATGTCACTTTAGTTGTCAATCTTAAAGTTTCAATTTGTTTATCCAAAGTTATTGGTACTTTTTTTAGTAATAAAACAAAAGGGTTTTGACTTTTGTCTTAGCGGTCTTGAGTCTTTTTTTGTTTTACAAGGCGAATGGTGGCATACTCTATTTTAAAGAGAGTGTTTAATAGACAGGCAACCAACTACTGCATTAAAAATTAAGGCTGACAAAATTAATGTATTAACTCATGTGATTAATCACAAAACATGACTGCATTATTCATGTTTTAACGCAGGTTAATCGCACATTTTGACTGCACATTAGAGATGTGCGGATAGGCAATTATATCATCCGCAACCACGTCACCAAAGTCGTCATCCACCCGCTGTGCACCGGACCAACATTTTATCAGAAACGCATCCGCCCGCCACCCGCCCGCTGAAATACATCAGAGGTTGGCCACCTTTACCACTCACAGAGCTTACTAAACCCGTTTCACAGAATAACGAAGACAATAGGCGCCAGCGCCCCCCGCGACCCCGAAAGGGAATAAGCGGTAGAAAATGGATGGATGGAATTGGAGCCGCTAAAATTCTCACGATTATCCAATTGGCGTTCATCCTGATGACAAGGATATGGGCGTGCTGTGAAGCAATTGCCTTTGACACCTTCAACAACATGTACACACCAATTGTTAGTCCGGCAATTTGTTGTGTGCAGCTTCCGCAATCACACGTACAAGATTGAAAGGCATACTGGGTGACACAGAGTACACTGATGGTTGTGATATAAGCAACTTTAACACTTACTAATATGCGCCACGCTGTGAAGCCACACCAAACAAGATTGACAAACACATTTCGGGGGAACATCCTCACAGTAACACAACATAAACGCAACACAACAAATACCCAGAATCCTTTGTATCCTTGAAACTTCCTGGATATATTTTACACCCCCGCGCCCCCAACCCCGCCCACCTTACCGACGCACGGGGTGGGGGTGGGTTGGGGGGGTGGCGATGTTTGCTGCTAGCGGGGTGTATAAAATAGTCAGGAATTATCATGGATACAAAGGAATCTGGGTATTTGTTGTGTTGCGTTTATGTTGTGTTACTGGGAGGATGTCCTCCCGAAATGTGTTTGTCAATCTTGTTTGGTGTGGCTTGACAGGGTGGCGCATATCACTAAGAGTGTTAAAATTGTTTATATCACAACCATTAATGTACTCTGTGTCACCCAGTATGCCTTGCAGTCGTGTGCGTGTTGCTGTGGAAGCCACACACAACATGTTGCTGGATTGACAAGCAGATCGTACATGCTGTAGAGGGCGACAAAGTCAATGACTTCATAGCACGCCCTAAAACTCATTATCTGGGTGACTGCCGGCAGTCATTCTAGAGAATATTAGCGTCTCCTATTGTCTTCTTCGCTTTGTGACACGGGTCTTAAATGGCTCTTTGAATGGCAAAGGATACCGATCCCAGAACCATGCATATCAAATATTTCCGGATGATTCAACCGCCACCCGCCCGAATCTAATTAAAATCAATTTTTTCGTCATGTCACCCGCCCGACCCGCGGTTTATCCGCGGATTCCGCGGATGAGACCGCAAACCGCACATGCTTCTTCATGCAGGTACTGTCGTTTTTCCTGGAAGGCAGACCAGGTGGCTTTATGGTAGGACAGTGTTTTTCAACCTTTTTTGAGCCAGTGCACATTTTTTGAGTTAAAGAAATGCGGAGGCACACCACCAGCAGAAATCATTAAAAAAACGAAACTCAGTTGACAGTAAAAAGTTGTCGTCGCAATTGTTGGATATGACTTTAAAGCATAACCAAGTATTTATCACTATAGCTCTTGTCTAAAAGTAGGTGTACTGTCACCACCTGTCACATCACACCCTGACTTATTTGGACTTTTTTGCTGTTTTCTTGTCTGTAGTCTTTTAGTTCTTGTCTTGCGCTCCTATTTTGGTGGATTTTTCTCAGATTTTTCCTGTAGAAGTTTCATGCAATATTTCCCGCATCTACTTTGTTTTTATCCTTCATTGTGGGGACATTGTCATGTCATGTTTGGATGTACATAGTGGAAGCCATCTTTTCTCCACAGTAAGTCTTTGCTGTCGTCCAGCATTCTGTTTTCATTTACTTTGTAGCCAGTTCAGTTTTATTTTTCTTCTGCATAGCCTTCCCTAAGCTTAAATGCCTTTTCTTAGGGGCACTTACCTTTTGTTAATTTCTTGTTTATGCATTAAATACCTTTTTACCTTCATACTGCCTCCCGTTGTATCAACATCTACAAAGCAATTAGCTACCTGCTGCCACTTACTGATATGGAAGAGTATTACACGGTTACTCTGCCGAGCTCTAGACAACACCGACACTCAACTACAACATATCATTTGCAGTCTATAAATACTGGTTTGCTAAAAAATATTTTTAACCCAAATAGATGAAATTAGATAATCTTCCAGGGCACACCAGACTGTATCTCACGGCACACAGTTGTTGAAAAACACTGTGGTAGGGGACTCAAACTCAATTTACCTGGAAAACCCTTAAGGCAGAATCTGTGTTAGGCCGGGCCGCGAGAAGTATTAACTTCAGAATGATGTTTTTTAACAATGTGACAACATTTTTTAACTACTTTTACCAGCGTCTACTGTATAGTGACCCTGAGTTATGGTAGACCTTAAAGGGAAACATTATCACCAGACCTATGTAAGCGTCAATGTATACCTTGATGGTGCAGAAAAAAGACCATATATTTTTTTAACCGATTTCCGAACTCTAAAAGGGTGAATTTTGGTGAATTAAACGCCTTTCTGTTTATCAATCTTTTTGCGATGACATCAGAACGTGACGTCTCCGAGGTAATACAGCCGCCATTTTCATTTTCAACACATTGCAAGCACCGGGTCTCAGCTCTGTTATTTTCCGTTTTTTCGACAATTTTTGGGATCTTTGGAGACATCATGCCTCGTCGGTGTGTTGTCGGAGGGTGTAACAACACTAACAGGGAGGGTTTCAAGTTGCACCACTGGCCCAAAGATGCGAAAGTGTCTGCCGCCAGACCCCCATTGAATGTGCCAGTGTGTCTCCACATTTTACCGGCGATGACAGACATGGCACAGAGATGTATGGATAACCTGCAGATGTATTTGCAACGATAAAGTCAACAAAATCACAAAGGTGAGTTTTGTTGATGTTGACTTATATGCTAATCAGACATATTTGGTTGCGGCGTGACTGCCAGCTAATCGATGCTAACATGTTACGCTAATCGATGCTAACATGCTATTTACCGGCGGTGCTAAAGCAGACATGGGACAGAGATGTATGGATAACCTGCAGATGCATTTGCAACTATATTACGTTTCCTTCCACCCACATTTAATGCGAAAAAAACACTTACCAATCAAAGGATTTAAGTTGCTCCAGTGTCACAAGATGCAAAAGTCCTGATCGTTTGGTCCGCACATTTTACCGGCGATGCTAACGCAGCTATTCGGCCATGCTATGGCTAGGAATAGCGTCAATAGCTATTCGCTCAATAGCTTCAGTTTCGTCTTCAATACTTTCATACGCCAACCTTCCGTTTCAATACATGCGTAATCTGTTGAATCGCTTAAGCCGCTGAAATCCAAGTCTGAATCCGAGCTAATGTCGCTATATCTTACTGTGCTATTCGCCATTGTTGGTCTACATTGGCAGCACTGTATGACAACACAGGGAAATGGATAGTCGCATCGCAAATAGCAAAAATCAAACACTTTAAAGCTTTTTTTAGGGATATTCCAGGACCGGTAGCATTTTGAGAAAAACTTCAAAAAATACAACAAGCCACTGGGAACTGATTTTTATTGTTTTGAACCCTTTTGAAATTGTGATAATGTTCCCCTTTCAGTCGCTATACATATCCTAACTGAATGCAAAAATGTTTGACACCGTTTAGTTCCCGGAGCCAATTTGACAATTTGACTTGTTAACGCAAGTTGCTCTATGTGTAGCCCATTGTGTGTTTGTTGCGCTATAATTTTTCTGTTGCACCATTTTGTGGTTAGTGTCTAGTAGGGTTGTACGGTGAAGTTAGTATAGTACTGCAATACTACGCTGGTTTACGAGCAGAGGAGCATGTTCGGCAATGCACAATCACAGAGTACTTAGAAGCACACAATGTGTGTAAACAGAAAAGGGAGAACAGACGCATTTCGGCTTAAAAACTTAAGATAAAGGTGAAGTTATAACACTGAAACGCTCTCAAGAAGAGGTGCTTTAAGACATGGCTAGCTAGCTAGTGGCTAAAGTCCATCCACATTCTGCAGTGTTTTAGCTACTTCTAAATCAGTAATCCTCGCCTCCATGGGGACAAATAAAGTGAGTACAAGTATCTTGCCTGCAGGACGAGGAATAGATAAACATGTTTTACTACAGACCGTAGCTCACAGGCGACACGATGTAAACAAACGGCATTGGTGGATCTACACCTAACATCCACTGTAATAATACCAAGTACAGGAGCGTATCGAATTGATACTACTATGATTACATTAATATTTGTTGGCATCACAACATCTTTTGTTTTTTGAAAATGTATATTAGGTTTATAAATTCACGAAATATGTCCTTGGACACATGAGGACTTTGAATATGATCAATGTGTGAGCTTATAACTACTTGGTATCAGATTGATACCTAAATTTGTGGTATCATCCAAAACTAATGTAAAGTATCAAACAACAAAAGAAAAAGTGATTATTAAATTTTAACAGAAGTGTAGATGGAACATGTTAAAAAAGAAAGTAAGCATATAGTATCAGTAGAGGAATAATTATTTTTCTATGATTTGTCCTTAATAATTTTGCCAAAATAATAAAATGGAAAATGAAACAATATGTTTCTGCATATGTCAGCAGCTAAATTCGGAGCCTTTGTTTGCTAACTTACTAATGAAAGACAAGTTGTCATGTAGGTTCACTATTTTATTTAAGGAAAAAAATGCAATAAGAAACATGTTTAATGTACCCTAAGATTTTTTTGTTAAAATAATGCTGATAATGCGATTTTTTTTGCCCCCATTATTTCGAAAAGTATCGATATACATTTTGGTATCGGTACAGTGTCCAGTAGTAATGAAGATTGCTATAATATATTTAACTATTAGTGGCCCCAGGTGCGCAGGCCACAAATGCATGTTGTTTATCTGATTCAAACAATCATTTGACATCGCCTACTTTAATATAGAAACATTATTTTGAAAATGCCAGTTACTCACCAACGTGTGTGGCATCGCATCCTTGTGTGTCCATTTTTAAACATTTACCAAAAGTGAAAAAGTTGTGAAATTTCTTTACCTTCACTATCAAAGGTCAACTGAAAGTTATTCCATGAATATAAAACTTGAGGGAAAAAAATAAAGCCACCTCTTCACTTCATTTGCATCTGAAGACCAATGGTTCCTGTGGTTCCTCACACTGGATGACACAGTTTGAATCCCTAGCAGGCGAACATGATGAGCACACTGCCACTTGACTCTTCTCCCTCTTCTGCTGGTACTAATGTCAAACGCTGCTCATTTCCATTCAAGCCACGCTTTCCTTCGGTGTGAAAACTCCCTTTAAAACAAGTCAGGGAAAACGGAGAAAGGTGAGGTATCGGGAAGCAAAAGGCAGGTGGTATTGGTGCGTTTTTTTACTGTTAGTATGTGCCTTCAGCTCTTCATGTCAATGTTGAATTCAGCATCGCGACGGATGCAACTCGGTATTCTTCTTCCTCCAAACACGACGAGTTGAGTTTATACCAGAATGGATACATGGATGATACAGCAGAGGATTGGGAGAATGTCATGTGGTCAGATGAACCCAAAATAGAACTTTTTGGTATAAACTCAACTCGTCGTGTTTGGAAGAAGAAGAATACTGAGTTGCATCCCAAGAACACCATAACTACTGTGAAGCATGGGGTGGAAACATCATGCTTTGGGGCTAAGGGGACAGGACGATTGATCCGTGTTAAGGAAAGAATGAATGGGGCCATGTATCGAGAGATTTTGAGCCAAAATCTCCTTCCATCAGTGACAGCTTTGAATGGTTGACCAAATACTTATTTTCTACCATAATTTACAAATAAATTCTTTAAAATTCCTACAATGTGAATTCCTAGATTTTTTTTTCACATTCTGTCTCTCCCAGTTGAAGTGTACCTTTGATGAAAAATTACAGACCTCTGTTATCATTTTAAGTGGGAGAACTTGCACAATCGATGGCTGACTAAATACTTTTTTACCCCACTGTATATACGTCACACTGGAGTATAAGTCGCATTTTTGGGGGAAATTTGTTTGATAAGATCCAACACCAAGAATAGACATTTGAAAGGCAATTTAAAATAAATAAATAGTGAAGAACAGGCTGACTAAGTGTACGTTATATGACGCATAAATAACCAACTGAGAACGTGCCTGGTATGTTAACGTAACATATTATGGTAAGAGTCATTCAAACAACTATAACATATAGAACATGCTATATGTTTACCAAACAATCTGTCACTCCTAATCGATAAATCCAATGAAATCTTCTTTCATCAATGTCGCTTCTAAACAACTCTGCCAACTCCAAAGGTATGCGCCGCTTCATCTTGTCGTTTTCTGCTGCATATTTCACTACGTCCAGTTTGTAATCTGCAGTACATGATTTCCCTTTCGGTGCCATTTTTGTTCAGCCCTTCACAGTTTTTATAAGTTACCGCCAACGATAAAATGATCTATTTTAATAGCTACGGCAGTAGCATATAGCAGTTAGCATTCCATGACCCACAATGCATTTCCACCATGACCCTCCCCCGCTGAATTCTTATTGGTCGAACTGTATGTGACGATTGCTGACATGTTCTTCGTATCTTCCGCGAATGAGATAAATAATATTATTTGATATTTTACCGTAATGTGTTAATCATTTTACACATAAGTCGCTCAGGAGTATATGTCGCACCCCCGGCCGAACTGTGAAAAAAACTGCGACTTAAAGTCCGAAAAATACGGTAATTATGAAGGAATGAAACATTTCTGCAACTTCACAGTTTCACAATTGAAAAAGTTTGAGTTTAGAAACACATTTCCCTTCAGAAATAATGCAATAATGAATAACTGGTTCCATCCTTTAAGTATTTAAGTAAAGCTGTGTAATTTGTGTACACAATATAAAGCTAGGGCAGCCCTGTGGAACAGGCTCGGGGTCTTTCTGTGTGGAGTTTGCATGTTTTCCCCGTGACTGCGTGGGTTCCCTACTGGTACTCCGGCTTCCTCCCACCTCCAAAGGAGGGATAGGTTGATTGGCAACACTAAATTGGCGCTAGTGTGTGAATGTGAGTGTGAATGTTGTCTGTCTATCTGTGTTGGCCCTGTGATGAGGTGGCGACTTGTCAAGGGTGTAAATCGCCTTCTGCCCCAATGCAGCTTAGAGGCTCCAGCACCCACCACGACCCCGAAAGGGACAAGCGGTAGAAAATGGAAGGATGGATGGAAAATATAAAGCTAATACAAAACAAGATGATTTGCCCCAAGTTTTTACAGAAAACTTTGTTTATGTCCTATCGTTGGTTTTCGCAAGTAAAGTTTTTTTTGTTTTAGTGACTTCTCTCATACCCTCTGTCATTCCTTTTCTTCTAGCCTTGTACAACATGTTTTGTTTGTTGGAGTTTCTCTCTTTTACTGAACTTGTTCTATGCCTTATGTTCTTTTTGTCACGCCTGTAAATCTGATTTTATGTTTGATCATGTTTTGTTTTGTTTTCTGGACTCTTGTTCCATTTTGCACTACCTGGTTTGCTTTTGTTACCATGTCAACGCATTTGTTCCCACCTTGTCACGCCCCTGCCCTCAGTCCCGCACCTGTTCCTGATTATCACAGTCAGTATTTAAGTCATTTTCATTCTGTTCATCAGTCTGGGAACTTTGCTTTCATTGCCTTTGCCTTCATGCCTGCATTGCATTGCCTACCTATGCTGCTCATTCTCCATGCCCACGATCACCTGCCACGCACTTTGCTATTCTTGCCTCCTGTTTTTTTATTGTCACAGTAAGTGTTTTGTTTTAGTTGTTTATAGTCATGCCATTGTGCTGTTTCTGTTCATAGTTCATTCATGCCATCGTGCAAGTGTTTTTGTTTCCTGTTTGTATTTTGTAGCCAAGTTTTATACCTCCTTGTGAGCGCCCTTAGTTTCCTTATTTTTGTGTTTAGTGTATAAATAAATAATCATGTACCTGAATTCACGCCTGGCTCGTCCCGTATTCCCTCTGCGTCGAAGGAGCAAAACAAATCCATGTCCAGGCGTGACACTTTTTGGACTATACTTATTTTGCTAACCTTGTGCTACGCCATTTTAATATATTTCTGAATTGTATTTTGTCCCAGCTTGGGGTGAACTAACACTTGTAATATCTCCTCACACCACTGCCTCAAAAGTTGGGTTTCTACTTGCACTTCAAGTAACAAAAGTAAGTAGTTGATTGTGTTTTAACTTCGTGGTTCTTCTGGAAGTTAAAACACAATCAACTACTTACTTTTGTAAGTAGTTTAACTTCATGGTTCTTCTGGGCTCCTCTCTGAGCTGCTACCTTACCGTGGTAGAGGAGTTTGCGTGTCCCAATGATCCTAGGAGCTATGTTGTCTGGGGGCTTTCATGCCCCCTGGTAGGGTCTCCCAAGACAAACAGGTCCTAGGTGAGTGATCAGACAAAGAGCAGCTCAAAGACTTCTATGGAATTACAACAAAATGAACCCAGATTTCCCTCGCCCGGACGTGGGTCACGATGACGAGCGCCTGGTGGTCGGGCCTGTCCCCATGGGGCCCAGCCGGGCACAGCCCGAAGAGGCAACGTGGGTCATCCCTCCAATGGGCTCACCACTCATAGGAGGGGCCATAGAGGTCGGGTGCATTGTGAGCTGGGCGGCAGCCGAAGGCAGGGCACTTGGCGGTCCGATCCTCGGCTACAGAAGCTAGCTCTTGGGACGTGGAACGTCACCTCACTGGGGGGGAAGGAGCCTGAGCTAGTGCGCGAGGTAGAGAAGTTCCGGCTGGATATAGTCGGACTCACCTCGACGCACAGCAAGGGCTCTGGAACCAGTTCTCTCGAGAGGGACTGGACCCTCTTCCACTCTGGCGTTGCCGGCAGTGAGAGGCGACGGGCTGGGGTGGCAATTCTCGTTGCCCCCCGGCTCAAAGCCTGCACGTTTGAGTTCAACCCAGTGGACGAGAGGGTAGCTTCCCTTCGCCTTCGGGTGGGGGGGCGGGTCCTGACTGTTGTTTGTGCTTACGCACCAAACAGCAGTTCAGAATACTCACCCTTTTTGGGTACACTCGAGGGAGTACTGGAAAGTGTTCCTCCGGGTGATTCCCTTGTCCTACTGGGAGACTTCAACGCTCATGTTGGCAACGACAGTGAAACCTGGAGAGGCGTGATTGGGAAGAATGGTCGCCCGGATCTAAACCCGAGTGGTGTTTTGTTATTGGACTTTTGTGCTCGTCATGAATTGTCCATAACAAACACCATGTTCAAACATAAGGGTGTCCATATGTGCACTTGGCACCAGGACACCCTAGGCCGCAGTTCCATGATCGACTTTGTAGTTGTGTCATCGGATTTGCGGCCTTATGTTTTGGACACTCGGGTGAAGAGAGGGGCGGAAGTTTCTACCAATCACCACCTGGTGGTGAGTTGGCAATTCTCGTTGCCCCCCGGCTCAAAGCCTGCACGTTTGAGTTCAACCCAGTGGACGAGAGGGTATCAATCAATCAATCAATGTTTACTTATATAGCCCTAAATCACCAGTGTCTCTGGGTAGCTTCCCTTCGCCTTCGGGTGGGGGGACGGGTCCTGACTGTTGTTTGTGCTTACGCACCAAACAGCAGTTCAGAATACTCACCCTTTTTGGGTACACTCGAGGGAGTACTGGAAAGTGCTCCTCCGGGTGATTCCCTTGTCCTACTGGGAGACTTCAACGCTCATGTTGGCAACGACAGTGAAACCTGGAGAGGCGTGATTGGGAAGAATGGTCGCCCGGATCTAAACCAGAGTGGTGTTTTGTTATTGGACTTTTGTGCTCGTCATGGATTGTCCATAACAAACACCATGTTCAAACATAAGGTTGTCCATATGTGCACTTGGCACCAGGACACCCTAGGCCGCAGTTCCATGATCGACTTTGTAGTTGTGTCATCGGATTTGCGGCCTTATGTTTTGGACACTCGGGTGAAGAGAGGGGCGGAGCTTTCTACCGATCACCACCTGGTGGTGAGTTGGCAATTCTCGTTGCCCCCCGGCTCAAAGCCTGCACGTTTGAGTTCAACCCAGTGGACGAGAGGGTAGCTTCCCTTCGCCTTCGGGTGGGGGGCCAGGTCCTGACTGTTGTTTGTGCTTACGCACCAAACAGCAGTTCAGAATACTCACCCTTTTTGGGTACACTCGAGGGAGTACTGGAAAGTGCTCCTCCGGGTGATTCCCTTGTCCTACTGGGAGACTTCAACGCTCATGTTGGCAACGACAGTGAAACCTGGAGAGGCGTGATTGGGAAGAATGGTCGCCCGGATCTAAACCCGAGTGGTGTTTTGTTATTGGACTTTTGTGCTCGTCATGGATTGTCCATAACAAACACCATGTTCAAACATAAGGGTGTCCATATGTGCACTTGGCACCAGGACACCCTAGGCCGCAGTTCCATGATCGACTTTGTAGTTGTGTCATCGGATTTGCGGCCTTATGTTTTGGACACTCGGGTGAAGAGAGGGGCGGAGCTTTCTACCGATCACCACCTGGTGGTGAGTTGGCTGCGATGGTGGGGGAGGATGCCGGACAGACCTGGCATGTCCAAGCGCATTGTGAGGGTCTGCTGGGAACGTCTGGCAGAGTCTCCTGTCAGAGAGAGTTTCAATTCACACCTCCGGGAGAACTTTGAACATGTCACGAGGGAGGTGCGGGACATTGAGTCCGAGTGGACCATGTTCCGAACCTCTATTGTCGAGACGGCTGATTGGAGCCGTGGCCGCAAGGTTGTTGGTGCCTGTCGTGGCGGTAATCCCAGAACCCGTTGGTGGACACCAGCAGTGAGGGATGCCGTCAAGCTGAAGAAGGAGTCCTATCGGGTTCTTTTGGCTCATAGGACTCCGGAGGCAGTGGACGGGTACCGACGGGCCAAGCGGTGTGCAGCTTTAGCGGTCGCGGAGGCAAAAACTCGGACATGGGAAGAGTTCGGGGAAGCCATGGAAAACGACTTCCGGACGGCTTCGAAGCGATTCTGGACCACCATACGACGCCTCAGGAAGGGGAAGCAGTGCACTATCAACACCGTGTATGGTGCGGATGGTGTTCTGCTGACTTCAACTGCGGATGTTGTGGATCGGTGGAGGGAATACTTCGAAGACCTCCTCAATCCCACCAACACGTCTTTCTTTGAGGAAGCGGTGCCTGGGGAATCTGTAGTGGACTCTCCTATTTCTGGGGCTGAGGTCGCTGAGGTAGTTAAAAAGCTCCTCGGCGGCAAGGCCCCGGGGGTGGATGAGATCCGCCCGGAGTTCCTTAAGGCTCTGGATGCTCTGGGGCTGTCTTGGTTGACAAGACTCTGCAGCATCGCGTGGACATCGGGGGCGGTGCCTCTGGATTGGCAGACCGGGGTGGTGGTCCCTCTCTTTAAGAAGGGGGACCGGAGGGTGTGTTCCAACTATCGTGGGATCACACTCCTCAGCCTTCCCGGTAAGGTTTATTCAGGTGTACTGGAGAGGAGGCTTCGCCGGATAGTCGAACCTCGGATTCAGGAGGAACAGTGTGGTTTTCGTCCTGGTCGTGGAACTGTGGACCAGCTCTATACTCTCGGCAGGGTTCTTGAGGGTGCATGGGAGTTTGCCCAACCAGTCTACATGTGCTTTGTGGACTTGGAGAAGGCATTCGACCGTGTCCCTCGGGAAGTCCTGTGGGGAGTGCTCAGAGAGTATGGGGTATCGGACTGCCTTATTGTGGCAGTCCGCTCCCTGTATGATCAGTGTCAGAGCTTGGTCCGCATTGCTGGCAGTAAGTCGGACACGTTTCCAGTGAGGGTTGGACTCCGCCAAGGCTGTCCTTTGTCACCGATTCTGTTCATAACTTTTATGGACAGAATTTCTAGGCGCAGCCAAGGCGTTGAGCGGTTCCGGTTTGGTGGCCACGGGATTAGGTCTCTGCTTTTTGCAGATGATGTAGTCCTGATGGCTTCATCTGGCCGGGATCTTCAGCTCTCACTGGATCGGTTCGCAGCCGAGTGTGAAGCGACCGGAATGAGAATCAGCACCTCCAAGTCCGAGTCCATGGTTCTCGCCCGGAAAAGGGTGGAGTGCCATCTACGGGTTGGGGAGGAGACCCTGCCCCAAGTGGAGGAGTTCAAGTACCTAGGAGTCTTGTTCACGAGTGGGGGAGGAGTGGTTCGTGAGATCGACAGGCGGATCGGTGCGGCGTCTTCAGTAATGTGGACGTTGTATCAATCCGTTGTGGTGAAGAAGGAGCTGAGCCGGAAGGCAAAGCTCTCAATTTACCGGTCGATGTACGTTCCCATCCTCACCTATGGTCATGAGCTTTGGGTCATGACCGAAAGGATAAGATCACGGGTACAAGCGGCCGAAATGAGTTTCCTCCGCCGTGTGGCGGGGCTCTCCCTTAGAGATAGGGTGAAAAGCTCTGCCATCCGGGAGGAGCTCAACGTAAAGCCGCTGCTCCTCCACATCGAGAGGAGCCAGATGAAGTGGTTCGGGCATCTGGTCAGGATGCCACCCGAACGCCTCCCTAGGAATGTGTTTAGGGCACGTCCAGCTGGTAGGAGGCCACGGGGAAGACCCAGGACACGTTGGGAAGACTATGTCTCCCGGCTGGCCTGGGAACGCCTCGGGATCCCCCGGGAAGAGCTAGACGAAGTGGCTGGGGAGAGGGAAGTCTGGGCTTCCCTGCTTAGGCTGCTGCCCCCGCGACCCGACCTCGGATAAGCGGAAGATGATGGATGGATGGATGGATGGATGGGTTCTTCTGGAGTCATAGGTTAGTTACCGTATTTTTCGGAGTATAAGCCGCACCTTCCTAAAATGCATAATAAAGAAAGAAAAAAACATATATAAGTCGCACTGGAGTATAAGTCGCATTTTTGGGGGAAATGTATTTGATAAAACCCAACACCAAGAATAGACAACACCAAACAATCTGTCACTCCTAATCCCTAAATCTGATGAAATCTTATACGTCTAGTCTCTTACGTGAATGTGCTAAATAATATTATTTGATATTTTACGGTAATGTGTTAATAATTTCACACATAAGTCGCTCCTGAGTATAGGTCGCACCCCTGGCCAAACTATGAATAAAACTGCGATTTATAGTCCGAAAAATACGGTACATTTTATGATTTCTTAATGGAAAAAAATCATTTCTTTGTTTGAACCCTGATTTATTTGTGTTCTACAATTGACTACCGTCAAGGAAAAATATACCTTTACTTATTTTATTTCTGTCAATCAACAAGAGATGTGAATCAACTTATTACAGTGTTTCAAAATGTAATGTAGAATTGTATTAGATTACTTATTTTGGCCTTCTTAGACAGATTTTTCATTTTATGAACTCATATTTAGGATGTTTGAGTAGCTTATTGTCTACCAATCAAAGAGACGAAAAGTTGAATATTAGTCAATTCTAACTTATTTTTTGCTTTATCCATTTTTTGCATGGGTCAGAATTCGTAGGACATGTATTTTTTTATAATTATAATTAAGTAAATATCAGTTGACAGTATCCTAATCCTTGCACTGAATTTGTATATTGTTTTGTTACCGTCTACATTTTGGGGAACTGTAAAATGTATTTCTTCTCCAAAAATTGTGTGTAAATATACATACATAAATGCTGTTTTTTATCAGTTGTAAACGTTTGGAAATTGTTCGGCATCGCTTCAAATTTCCATTAACGTGCATCCCCAGTAGTTATATTTACTATTTTATCATTGCAAAAACATAGTATCCCTGGTGTTGTCCGGACAGAGCAGCTCCTTTAATCTTGGATGTGCAACCATCATCACACATTGTGCCCTGCGAGTGACACTACACACCGAGTGAAACAAAGCCCTCAGTAGGGATTAGTTTTTCCTTCAAATAGAATGTAGTGATATCCTGTTTCTTAAACTGTGAGACTGCCAACAAGATAAGTTGCATGGAAGGATATAATTAGAGATATAAAAATGTAAGAAATATTCAATTCAGTAGTCAATTTGTTGGAGGGCTTCACGGTGGCAGAGGGGTTAGTGCGTCTGCCTCACAATACGAAGGTGCTGCAGTCCTGGGTTCAAATCCAGGCTCGGGATCTTTCTGTGTGGAGTTTGCATGTTCTACCCGTGAATGCGTGGGTTCCCTCCGGGTACTCCGGCTTCCTCCCACTTCCAAAAACATGCACCTGGGAATAGGTTGATTGGCAACACTAAATTGGCCCTAGTGTGTGAATGTGAGTGTGAATGTTGTCTGTCTATCTGTGTTGGCCCTGCGATGAGGTGGCGACTTGTCCAGGGTGTACACCGCCTTCCGCCCGATTGTAGCTGAGATAGGCGCCAGCGCCCCCCGCGAACTCGAAAGGGAATAAGCGGTAGAAAATGGATGGATGGATGGAATTTGTTGGAGCACGTTGCAATGATTTATTTGGACAAGTCCTGCAATGCAGTGTTAGTTGTAATGTTTGGACTGGAGATGTCCTCTGGGTCGATATTTGTCTTTTTCTTTTTTTTTTTAACTGATCAGCTGATGAGCTGCCAAGCCCAGCTGATCTTTATCGCAGCTGTGTCCCATTGTTTACATGGCTAAAGATTAACGCATGAGAAGGATTCCTTTAAAAAGGGACGCACATTTAGAGAGAGAATTCAATTTACATGCATTCCAATTGTCATACTCATGCAGGAGTTGCATGAGTTCTAGGAGAGTGCATGTTAAAGCTGCTGTTAAAATGTGTCCACTGGACGTCGCAATAGCAATGATTTGTATTTCCTGCAGGAAGAGCGGGCATACCTTTAAAAGGGACGGACCTATGTGCCGTGCTGAGATAGAGGCAACACTTCCTTGGACATTACGTATACTTAGTGTTATGGTTGGAGGAGGAGTGACGGCACAGTTCCACAAGGGGGCAGCAAAGCGTTATACTGTATTATATATACACACAGTATATATAATAATTAAACAATAATAATACGGAAATAACTTGAGTGTTAACCCTGAGTGTTGAGTGAGGAAGCAGAGAAGTCCACAGGGGCGAGACAGCGGGAGGTCCGTGGGGCTGAGAGCGAGGCGTCAAGAGGTCTGTGTCCAAGTGGGAGGTCGCGATCCAAGAGGCAGTCCTGGAAGCAAGAAGGGGAACGAGGAATGACGAGACGCACAACTCGACACGTGGAACAAAGACAGACTGCAGGAAGGACAACAATGGAAAACATGAGACCATACAAACAAGACGGTGGAGAACACAGTGAGTGAAGCAAGATCTGCATTGATCTGGATGAGAGCTTACGGTAACAAGAGAATTACGTTCTCACGCCGGATAGCAGGTTGAGCAGGCTTTAGAAGGCAGGATGTGATCATCATCTCCAGGTGTGCTGATTGCCAGCGATTGGTTGCAGCTGCTTGGTGCCGCCGGTCTGGCGTGCGCTTTGCGGACTCGAGATGAATGTGCACTGACGTGACACTTGCGCTTGTAATTAGTGATAGATTTCAAAATGTGGGTCGTTACGTCCATGCCTTGATCGTCAAATATGTTGTTGGTAATGTAACCTGTGACATTTCTAGCAAAATAAATGCTTTTGATAATCTGTACATTGTACATATGACTGGGGGACAGATTTTTGGTGCGCACATAAATATGCTGAAAAAATATGTATCCCCCTCTAACCTCATGTGTGATTAATGAAATTAATCCAATTTCACAAGTTTTGTTGCAGATGATGCTACATATGTATGGAAAAAAACATATGATGTTCGTACATTAGTTGAGAAAAATGAGTAAATTACATCAATATCATCCTGTATATTGATTTGGTCATTATTCATTTAATTTTCGGCAAGATTAAAAATTAACACCAATGGAAGCATTTGAAAGCTCTGCCAGACTCAATTTGACCTATTTGACTGATGAACATTATTACATAATTTATTCAGAAAGTGCAAATAAGGACAATTGACAATTGAAGATAGAATACTATTAACTATTCTAAATTAAGATGGACGCTTCACGGTGGCAGAGGGGTTAGTGCGTCTGCCTCACACTACGAAGGTACTGAGTAGTCAGGGTTCAATCCCGGGCTCGGGATCTTTCTGTGTGGAGTTTGCATGTTCTCCCCGTGAATGCGTGGGTTCCCTCCGGATAATCCGGCTTCCTCCCACTTCCAAAGACATGCACCTGGGGATAGGTTGATTGGCCCTAGTGTGTGAAAATGAGTGTGAATGTTGTCTGTCTATCTGTGTTGGCCCTGCGATGAGGTGGCGACTTGTCCAGGGTGTACGCCGCCTTCCGCCCGATTGTAGCTGAGATAGGAACTAGCGCCCCCCGCGACCCCAAAACAACATTATGACTTGTAAATGTTTAGAATGTGCTTGGTCTGTTTCTAAACAAAGAAAACAATCTAAATTTGTTTTTATTTTTAAGCTATCATGCCATGAATTTCCCATTTGGGAATCAATTATTTCCTTGTGGCCCTGAGCTAAAATGACTTTGACGCCTCTGATCTACAGTGGAGGGCATTTCTAAGATTTTAATCATCACCACCAGCAAAGGTTTTCTTTTTGTTGTTTTTTGTTTGTTTTTTTTTAGTTTATTGTGCATATGGCCAATTTGTGTAAAAAAAAAAATGTATGTAAAATTCAACACAACAAATGTATCATCTGATTAAGATGCTAGTAGTTTATTTTATCTTTTAAGATAGGCTTTATAAACTGTGTATTTCTGATCACTTTAGTTACTTGCTGTAAAACGTTTTCAGTTCTATAATCTTTTGCAGGGGTTTCAAACCTACGGCCCGTGGGCCTGAACTGGTTTTATCCGGCCCGCGTGATGAGTTTGCCGAGTATCAAAATGAGCTGTTTGTTTTTTAACGGAAGAAACTGCTGTTTTAAATGTGTCCACTGTATGTCACACTAGCAATTCTGTTAGGCAACCATACGGTTCATACTGGGGCCAAGCAAAATTTACACGGTAAAGGGAGACTGTGGTTCCTCTTCCTCCACCCACATGAAACTTAAAACCTGCTGCTTTATGTCTTCTGCTTCGAACAGATTATCATTCGGCACCCTCGTTGCCCCAAAATGTCTTTGTCAAACACGACAAATAGTTTTTACCTCCGTTTCTTACGGTTTGTTGAGTTAGCTCTGGATTGTTACGTGGACATGACAAAGGAGGTATTCGATACTTAGAAGAGTTCACATGTTATGTTTTTTGGTCAATCCCAGAAAAACTGTGATTTAAAGGCCTACTGAAATGAGATTTGCTTATTTAAACGGGGATAGCATGTCACGTGTTCGGCGCGGAGTTGCCACTTCGTGGATGCACAACGACCAGTCAGCAGGAGTGCAGGTAAGAAACTGATTTTAATGTAATCAAACAAAAGAACACTGACACAAAAGTGGAAAAATAAAGCGCGTGCCTACGCACGGAAGCTAACACTAAACTTAGCAGGATACAAAAAGGGTTCCAAAACGGTGACGTGCCGAACGCACGCGAAGCTAAGACGGAACTTAGCACAACTGAAGCAGAGATAAGCAGAGGATACATACGTGATTGTTGCCGTTAGCAAATAATGAGCCGAGGACGAACTGAGGAATCAGGTGGGCTTCAATACACAAAAAATAATCAAAAACAGGTGTGTGACAGGAGCCCGTGAGGAGGAGCACACTAAGTTGCCATGGTGACTAAACGGGGAAGTGCTCAAACACAACGAATCGGCAGAGTCCAGAACTAAACATGAACAAACACATATAAACGGCAAAACAATAAACATAGCAGGTCCATTCTATGTGTCATACTTGATCATTTAGCGATATTGCCATATTTTTGCTGAAAGGATTTAGTAGAGAACATCGATGATAAAGTTTGCAACTGTTGGTCACTAATAAAAAAAACCTTGCTGTAACGGAAGTAGCAGACGATGTGTGAGTGACGTCACGGGTTGTACGGCTCCTCACATCCTCACATTGTTTACAATCATAGCCAGCAGCAGCTAGAGCTATTCGGACCGAGAAAGCGACAATTTCCCCATTAATTTGAGCGAGGATGAAAGATTTGTGGATGAGGAAATTTAGAGTGAAGGACTAGAAGAAGAAAAAAAAGCGATTGCAGTGGGAGCGATTCAGATGTTTTTAGACACATTTACTAGGATAAGTCTGGGAAATCCCTTATCTGCCTATTGTGTTGACATGTAGTCGGGATCCATGTTCGCTTGACCGCTCTGATCCATTGTAAAGCTACACCGCCGGGAATTTTAAACAAGGAAACACCGTGTGTTTGTGTGGCTGAAGGCTAAAAGCTTCCCACCTCCATCTTTCTACTTTGACTTCTCCATTATTAATTGAACACATTGCAAAAGATTCAGCAACACAGAATACTGTTTAATTATGCGATTAAAGCAGACTACTTATAGCTTGGCTATGCCACATTTAATTACAGGGAAGGAGAAAGCACTACCTGGGCACAACTTGATGAAGGATCGCCTCATGCTGCAACTACATTAAGCCACTGCTCGTTTATTGCTCGAAACTCCCAGAGTGTTCAACAGTGCCTCAAATTTTCCTAAACAAAGGTAAAAGGATTTTGTTTGTTTTGGAGCACATCAATCAATCAGTCAATGTTCATTTATATAGCCCTAAATCACAAGTGTCTCAAAGGGCTGCACAAGCCACAACAACATCCTCGGTTTGGATCCCATATAAAGGCAAGGAAAAACTCACAACCCGGTGGGATGTCAATGAGAATGACTATGAGAAACCTTGGAGAGGACCGCAGATGTGGGAGACCCCCCCCCCCCCCCCCACCCCGCTTCTAGGGGAGTCCGGATGCAATGGACGTCGAGTGGGTCGAGCATAAAATTGTGAAAGTCCAGTCCATAATGGATATAACATAATAGTGAGAGTCCAGACCATAGTGGGGCCAGCAGGAGACCATCCCGAGTGGAGACGGGTCAGCAACGCGGAGATGTCACCAACAGATGCACAGGCGAGCGGTCCACCCCCCGGGTCCCGACTCTGGACAGCCAGCACTTCATCATTGGCCAACCCCCTTCCACTAATTAGAGGGGAGCGGAGCAGAAAAGAAAGGAAACGGCAGATCAACTGGTCTAAAAAGGGGGTCTATTTAAAGGTTAGAACAGCTTCCCAAAAAATGCTCAGTCTTTCACAAGAAAAGATGGGGCGAGGAAACCCCTTTGTCCACAACTGCGTGAGCAATTAGTCAAACAGTTTAAGACAGCGTGGCGCAGTGGGAGAGTGGCCGTGCGCAACCGAGGGTCCCTGGTTCAATCCACACCTACCAACCTCGTCACGTCCGTTGTGTCCTGAGCAAGACACTTCACCCTTGCTCCTGATGGGTGCTGTTTAACGCCTTGCATGGCAGCTCCCTCCATCAGTGTGTGAATGTGTGTGTGAATGGGTGAATGTGGAAGTAGTGTCAAAGCGCTTTGAGTACCTTGAAGGTAGAAAAGCGCTATACAAGTACAACTTATTTATCATAAGAACAACATTTATCAAAGTGCAATTGCCATAAATTTAGGGATTTCAACATCAACGGTCCATAATATCATCAAAACGTTCAGAGAATCTGGAGAAATCACTCCACGTAAGCGGCATGGCCGTAAAACAACATTTAATGACCGTGACCTTCGATCCCTCAGACGGCACTGTATCAAAAACCGACATCAATCTCTAAAGGATATCACCACATGCGCTCAGGAACACTTCAGAAAACCACTGTCACTAAATACAGTTTGTCGCCACACCGGTAAGTGCAAGTTAAAGCTCTACTAAGCGAAAGCCATTTATCAACAACATCCAGAAACGCTGCCGGCTTCTCTGGGCCCCAGATCATCTAAGATGGACTGATGCAAAGTGGAAAAGTGTTCTGGGTTCTGATGAGTCCACATTTCAAATTGTTTTTGGAAATATTCGACATCGTGTCATCCGGACCAGAGGGTAAGCAAACCATCCAGACTGTTATCGACCAAAGTTCAAAAGCCAGCATCTGTGATGGTATGGGGGTGCATAAGTGCCCATGGCATGGGTAATTTACACATCTGTGAAGGCACCATTAATGCTGAAAGGCACTTACAGGCTTTGGAACAACATATGCTGCCATCTAAGCGCCATCTTTTTAATGGACACCCCTGCTTATTTCAGCAAGACAATGCCAAGCCACATTCAGCACGTGTTACAACAGCGTGGCTTCGTAAAAAAAGAGTGCAGGTACTTTCCTGGCCCGCCTGCAGTCCAGACCTGTCTCCCATCAGAAATGTGTGGCGCATTATGAAGCGTGACTTACCAAATATCTAAAGAGCAAGGTAGTAGACATGTTCCTATTAAACTGTAAATGTTGAAAATGATGCCGCCATACAAAACAATATGAATTTATACCTATCTTTACCGTCATAAAAAAAAAAAACAACATAATAAAATTAGAGGTGGCCAATGACGCACGGTGAGGCATTGGAAGTTTTAGCAGATGGTCTTTCATGAGCAGTTGAACTAGCAAGCCATTCTGGCTTTTAAAACTGTATGCCACTCTGAGCGCCATATTCCCAGCACCTGGAGTATCAGCAATCATAATGGACCGGGGAATAATTACAAAGGGGGGCCATGCATGAGTTGCAGTACAACAGACTTCAGAGATTATCAAAGGATTGAGCGAAAAAAGTTAGATTGCTTGATGCACACTCAACAAACATTTTCAAATTAAACAGTCAATACTTAATTAATTATTTCTTCTCTCATAGTCAAATAAAAGTTGGATTATTTTGCTCATGAAACGCTTACTCTTCACTTTTGCTGAATGTTTGACATAAAGTTCACTTTTACTAATGTATCCTGTACTTTGATTATATTTGAATACATGTACGTTGATATAAGCAATCAATGGCTTAAAACATTCCTATACCTTTTATATACGGTGAAGTTATATGTAAGCTAGTACTGAAATACATTTTACACTATACAACTTTTTTTTTTATCACTCTACACTCGTTTAGCTCTGAGTTGTGTTGATTACAATGTTTATATTTTGAGAACGTATTTTACAGTATATATTGTTATTACATCTCAAATACCAAACCCTAAAACCAGTGAAGTTGGCACGCAAATGGTAAATAAAAACACAAAACAATGATTTGCAAAAACCTTTTCAACCTATATTCAATAAAAAAAGACTGCAAAGAGAAGCTAACATTAACGTTCGAACTGGAAAACGTTACTTTTTGCAAATATTAGCTAATTTGATGCCTGCAACATGTTTCAAAAAAGCTGCCACAAGTGGAAAAAAAGACTGAAGTTGAGGAATGCTCATCAAACACCTGTATGGAACATGCCACAGGTGAACAGGCTAATTAGGAACAGGTGGGTGCCATGATTGGGTGTAAAAGCAGCTTCCATGAAATGTTCAGTCATTCACAAACAAGGATGGGGCGAGGAGCACCACTTCCTGAACAAATGTGTGAGCAAATTGTCAAATAGATTAAGAACAACATTTCTCAACGAGCTACTGCAAAGAATTTAGGGATTTCATCATCTAAGGTCTGAAATATCATCAAAAGGTTCAGAGACTCTGGAGAAATCACTGCACGTAACAATAAATGCCGGTGACCTTGTATCCCGCAGGCAGTACTGCATCAAAAACCGACATCAGTGTGTAAAGGATATCACCACATGGGCTCAGGAAGACTTCAGAAAACCACTGTCAGTAACTACAGTTTGTCGCGACATCTCTAAGTGCAAGCTAAAACTCTACTATGCAAAGCAAAAGCCCTTTATCAACAACACCCAGAAACGCCACCAGCTTCGCTCAGCCTGAGCTCATTTAAGATGGACTGATGCAAAGTGTAAAAGTGCCCTGTGGTCTCACGAGTCCACATTTATTAATTTTTTTGAAAACTGTGGATGTCATTTTCTCCGAAACAAAGAGGAAGAGAACCAACCAGATTGTTATAAGCGCAAAGTTCAAAAGCCAGCATCTGCAGTCCAGACATGTCTCCCACTGAAAATGTGTGGCGCATTACGAAGCGTAAAATATGAAAACAGAGACCCCGGATTGTTGAACAACTTAAGCTGTACATCAAGCAAAAACAGGAAATAATTCCGCCTGAAAAGTTTCAAAAATTGATCTCCTCAGTTCCCAAACGTTAACTGAGTGTTGTTAAAAGGAAAGGCCATGTAACACAGCGGTAAAAATGCACCTGTGCCAACTTTTTTGCAAAGTGTTGCTGCAATTAAATTCTAAGTTAATGATTATTTGCACAAAAAGAAATACTTTTCTCAGTTAAAACATTAAATATCCTGTCTTTGCAGTCTATTCAATTGAATATAAGTTGAAACAGATTTGTGTACCAATGTTTTCATTTACGCATTACGCAACGTGCCAACTTCACTGGTTTTGGGTTTTGTACAATACTGCTTGATAACATGTCTGAACAATATTAAAATGACCCATAGCCCCCAGATGACTGCAATTTCACTGACAAATTTGTTTCAGGTATCTTTTGCGCCTGAAAACTTAATCCATCCATCCATTTTCTACCGCTTATTCCCTTTCAGTGTCGCGGGGGGCGCTGGCGCCCATCTCAGCTACCATCGGGCGGAAGGCGGGGTACACCCTGGACAAGTCGCCAACTTATCGCAGGGCCAACACAGATAGACAGACAACATTCACACTCACATTCACACACTAGGGCCAATTTAGTGTTGCCAATCAACCTATCCCCAGGTGCATGTCTTTGGAAGTGGGAGGAAGCCGGAGTACCCGGAGGGAACCCACGCATTCACGGGGAGAACATGCAAACTACACACAGGAAGATCCCGAGTCTGGATTTGAACCCAGGACTGCAGGAACTTCGTATTGTGAGGCAGACGCACTAACCCCTCTGCCACCGTGAAGCCCTGAAAACTTAATAATGAAGTCATTTTCTAATGAAGTCATTTTCTATAACATGATTTCCTCAGTATTGCACCGCCACGGCAAAATAAAAACCCCCACACCTTTAAAAATGTTACTTTTCCTAGGGAGAACGTACCAGATAATATTTGAGAACCACTGCTTTCGAGGCTTGAGTAGAAGAGGATGCAACACGGTGTAAGAGGGGTTAGTGCGTCTGCCTCACAATACGAAGGTCCTGGATTCGATCCCGGCTCAGGATCTTTCTGTGTGGAGTTTGCATGTTCTCCCCGTGAATGCGTGGGTTCCCTCCGGGTACTCCGGCTTCCTCCCACCTCCAAAGACATGCACCTGGGGATAGGTTGATTGGCAACACTAAATTGGCCCTAGTGTGTGAATGTGAGTGTGAATGTTGTCTGTCTATCTGTGTTGGCCCTGCGATGAGGTGGCAACTTTTCCAAGGTTCACACCGCCTTCCGCCCGAATGCAGCTGAGATAGGCTCCAGCGACACCCCGCGACCCCTAACGGGACAAACAATAGAAAATGGATGGATGGATGGAATATAACAGTTCAGATAATTTACTTAAAAAATGGGTCATACTAATTATGGCATCCCTAAAATCTCGCCCCGGTCAACTCCTCAAAAAGGATTTTGGACAAATGGTATGGTTGATGGTTGAACTATTCCAGCTGTGCAAAGTACAGTAAGATGATTGGAAAAAGTAAAATCCTTTAATCAATGACATTTTGTCAGATGGAACCGTTGTCTGCATTTCACAGTAAAAAACAGAAGTACCGAAGTCCAGTTGCATCTAGGAGTTGGATGTGTGTGAAAGTGTGAGATGTGTTGTTTAGGGAACAACTACAACAATATCTAAACAGGTATTGGCAAATGAATTTGAACGTAATTAAAGGTGTAATAAAAAGTGTGTGTGTGTGACGTAAAACTTTGTTTATTACTTTATTGCAATGGTTTCACAAAATTATATTGTGACGGGTCTCCAGACGTCCTCGTGTGGGTTGCAGTGCCGATCGACACAAGACGCATCGTAACAGGCTTGACTCTGATTTATTATCTCAACAATCATGTCTTCTTGCCCGTCTGTCGCACCAATTTCTAGCGCGCTGGCTCTTCCTGTCCTTCGCGGCGCACCTTTCGGTGGCTGGTGGCTGCTTCTTCCGCGGAGTGGCATTTCGCTCTGGGTTGATCTCGTCGCTCTTTTGGTCTTCGTTGTCGGGTGGTTCCTCTCTTACTTCTCCCCTTTTATGCTGCAGCAGAAGATGCAGGGATTGAGAACAGGTGTGTTGTGTACGCACCTGATTCTGACGGCTGCAGTGTCGCTCCAGGCGTGGCCCGCCTCTCCGCTCTGCTGCATGCTCCGCCTCCTGGCCGCCATCTTGGGCAGGACCACCGTTTGCCCTGGCCCGCTGTCGGCTCTCCACATATATAATTTATTCACGAAAAAGAAAAACTCTCATTGCTACATACTCTTATGCAGGGGCGCTCACACGTTTTCTGCAGGCGAGCTACTTTTCAATTGACCAAGTCGAGGAGATTTACCTCATTACTATTTATAATTTATATTTATTTATTTATGAAAGAGACATTTTTGTTAACAAGTTAATGGTGTTTAATGATAATACAAGCATGTTTAACACACATGGATTCCTTTCTTTCATGAAGACAAGAATATAAGTTGGTGTATTTGATTCTGATGACTTGCATTGATTGGAATTAGACAGTGGTGCTGATAACGTCCGCATTTTCAAATGGAGGGAAAAAAAAGTCCTCCTTTCTGTCCAATACCACATGAAAGTGGTTGGATTTGGCATCTCATTTGTCCAACTTGCATACTCGTTTTCAAACACTTTGTTATGAGAGTAGCATATGTGTGTGGCCCTTTAATGTCTGGCAGCAGGTGAGTGACATCAGTGACTGTGCGGGTGGGCAAGCAAGTGAGAAAGCGGTCGCTGAGGGCGGGGGAGAAATACATTGGCATCAAACTCCGTAGCTTGCTAGCTTGTGCACGCTAGCTTTCTGAGACTCTTATTTTGTTAGCACAGGCAGGATGAAACAGGTCTTTTATGGTGAAGACAGGAACTGTGCAGTCGGTCTTTAGAGTTTTGACAGTAGGTACGGAGTCTCTAGAAATAAAATGTGTTTCTCTGCGTCCGCCCTGTTAGTGATTTTTTTCTTAAATATGAGCTCGCAGCAGCCAGCGTCATCTCACAAGATCCTCGGGTGCCGAGAATGTCAAACAACTGACGAAAGTGAAGTCTTAGTATGATTGATGATTGCTCATTTTTATGTCTATTTTTTAAGGCCTGGCTTGAGATCGACTGACACACCCTCCGAGATCGACCAGTCGATCGCGATCGACGTAATGGGCACCCCTGCTCTTATGCATACATATGAGTGAAGTGAATTATATTTATATAGCGCTTTTCTCTAGTGACTCAAAGCGCTTTACATAGTGAAACCCATTACCTAAGTGACATTTAAACTAGTGTGGGTGGCACTGGGAGCAGGTGGGACGCAACGGCAGTGACTAGGATGGCGGAAGTGGGGATCGAACCTGCAACCCTGAAGTTGCTGGCACGGCCGCTCTACCAACCGAGCCACACCGCCCCATATACACGAAGGCATACTCATCCTAATTGGAGAACATATCACAGTCATTATTTTTATTATTGATGGAATGATTGTGTGCTTACCTATGCTTGACCTACATTCTATTCATATACTGTTATGTTTATTATTATTTGTATCACAGAAATATTCCATCCATCCATCCATTTTTTACCGCTTATTCCCTTTTGGGTTCGCGGGGGGTGCTGGCGCCTATCTCAGCTGCAATCGAGCGGAAGTATTCTAGATTTAACCTATTAAATATGTTCATGTTATCTCATATGTTAATTTTTTCATTTATATTATTTGTGTCATGGTTGTTGTCCAATATCGTATATTAGGTGTTCCTGTTGCATATCAGTCATTGCACTCCTGCTTTTTTGCTTTTCCTTGTTTTGTGCTCGCTCCCCCTTTTTTTTTCTCTCTCTCTTCAGTTGCCATGGCGCCAGGAGAGGGAAGGAGTAGCTGAGCGCACCTGTGGGCAATACTGAAATTTCTGGAAAGAAAACATATTTAAATTGTAATTGTAAGGTATTGTGTGTAGAATTTTGGTGAAAAAATTGTGTATTTAATTTTGGAATAAGGCAGTAATATAACAAAATGTGGAAAAAGAGAATACTTTCAAGATGCACTAACTTTTTTAGTACTTTCACTATCCACGTCACTTGAAAAACACAAAGGACCTGACCCTGCATGTGACAATACCTGTCTAAGAAAACATTCCTGAATAACAAGAAACATTTTTGTGTTTGAATTAACGCTAAATATAAAATTACTGACAAATTAAAAAGTATATTGTAAATCACATGCAAAAAGTGTTCTTTGCCAACTTTTATTTTTATTTTTTTAACCGCCGAATGAAGCAACTAGAATAAATTGTGGTTGCAGCACAGATTTGTTCATAAAGTAACAAAAGTAAACCATGATGAAAAACTGAAAGAGTAATAATACAAACGATTACACTATGTTAGATAAATAATATGTCACGCCTGTAAGATTATGTTTTGGATTTTTTCCATGTTTGGTCAGGTTATGTTTAGTTTTTTGGACATTTAGTTCTGTCTTGGCACTTCCTGGTTTGTTTTCGTCTCCATGCCAACCCATTAGTTTTCACCTGTCACGTCAGGTCCCTGTTCTCAGCCTCACACCTGTTTTCACTAATGATCATAGCTACTAGGGCTGTGAATCTTTGGGTGTCCCACGATTCAATTCAATATCGATTCTTGGGGTCACGATTCGATAATATATCGATTTTTTCGATTCGATTCTCGATTCCAAAACAATATTTTTCCGATTCAAAAGGATTGTGTATCCATTCAATATGTAGGATTTCAGCAGGATCTACCCCAGTCTGCTGACATGCTAGCAGTGTTGGATTTTTTTTTTTTACTTTTATAATTGTAAAGGACAATGTTTTATCAACTGACTGCAATAATGTAAGTTTGTTTTAACTATTAAACGAACCAAAAATATGACTTATTTTATCTTTGTGAAAACATTGGACACAGTGTGTTGTCAAGCTTATGAGATGCCATGCAAGTGTAAGCCACTGTGACACTATTGTTCTTTTTTATTTATAAATGTCTAATGATAATGTCAATGAGGGATTTTTAATCACTGCTATGCTGAAATTATAATTAATATTGATGCTGTTGTTGGTAATATTATTTTTTGTTTCACTACTTTTGGCTTGTTCTGTGTCGTGTTTGTGTCTTTATTGCAGTTCTGAGTGTTGCTGGGTCAGGTTTGGTTTTGAAATTGGATTGCATTGTTATGGTATTGCTGTGTATTGTTTGGTTGGATTAAAAAAAAAATATATATATATATATATATATATTTTTTTTTTATCGATTTTTTAAAAATGCGAATTGATTCTGAATCGCACAATGTATTCGAATCGATTTTTTCCAACACCCCTAATAGCTACTATTTAAGTGACTCTTTTTCTTGTCTTCGACCTGGGTTCTTCACACACGCTACCCATGCTGCACCTCCTTCATGCCCTCGTCTATAGTTCCATGTCGTGTAAGTTTTTGTATATAGTTTATAGTCAATTCCATTTGTGCTAAGTCTTTTGTTTATGTCCATTATTTCATGCCATCGAGCAAGCGTTTTTGCTTTCATGTTTGTATTGTGTAGCCAAGTTTTTTACCTCCACTGTGAGCGCTTTTATTAGTTATAGTGTTTAATAAAAAAGATGTACTCACAGTCACGTCTTGCTCGCGCTAATCATCATCTGCGTCGAAGAAACAACCCAATTCCATGTCCCGGCTTGACATAATAAATAGAAACACCCGTGTTGCACACTAAGCAAACGTTTTTTCAAACCAAGAAAAAAAGCAAATCACAGTAATGACATTTATACAATATACAATGAACAACAAAATGTGTCTTCTGCATTTAATCTATCCTCCGGGTCATCTTGGTCAGTCAAGCATCCGTATGTGGGCGACTCAGAGACCAAAGTGGATGGCAAGTCTTGACGAGGGCGGAAGAGGGATTCAAATGAGAGATCCGCAGCCTACTAAATGTACTGCACGTGTTGTAATCTTTTTCCTGGTGATCAATATTGGTGCTATCTGGCGAGATGTGTGACATTAATTACATAGTGTTATTTATTTTAATTGTGATGCTTTTAGTCTATAAATGTTTTGCTTTTCATCAATTGTGTATTGTTGTCCTGTTCTTACCGTTTTTACCCAATATGGGATTAATAAGGTCCATGCTCTCCTATACCATTCTAACATTTCATATATGATAGTGTGAGCCTCTTGTTTTACATGTTCCAAATGCTTAGTCATGTAATTGAAGGCCTACTGAAACCCACTACTAGCGACCACGCAGTCTGATAGTTTATATATCAATGATGAAATATTAACATTGCAAAACATGCCAATACAGCCGGTTTAGTTTACTAAATTACCATTTTAAATTTCCCGCGGAGTTTCTTGTTGAAAACGTCGCGGAATGATGACGCGTGCTTGTGACGTCATTGGTTGGAGGGGACATATTAGCCCAGCACCACTGACGGCTAAAAGTCGTCTCTTTTCATCGCATAATTGCACAGTAATTTGGACATCTGTGTTGCTGAATCTTTTGCAATTAGTCCAATTAACAATGGAGACTATAAATAAGAATGCTGTTGGTGGAAACCGGTGGATTGCAGCTGCCTTTAGCACCGAAACACAGCCGGTGTTTCTTTGTTCGTTGTGAAGTTTTAACACAGAGCGGTCAAGCGAACATGTTTCTCTACGTCAACCAGCATGTTTTTGGATGGGAAAATTGTGATATTAAGTCGGCTCTTACCGGAGACATCAGTGGATTACTGGACCTCCTCCTGCAGCAGCCGTCAAAAAAGGCCGCTGTGAGCTTTCCTCCTCCATGGCTTCCATCAAAGACAGTGGGGTTCACCGCAGCCATCCGACATTGAAGTATGACTTTACAATCTAACTAAAACACTATTAATACAATAAGCAGATAAGGGATCTTCCAGAATTATCCCAGTAAATGTGTCTGAATTACATCTGAAACGCTCACACTGCCGCCGCCCGGAGCCGTCACTTTTTTTTTTTTGTGCTTCACTCTAACTTTCCTTATCCACAAATATTTCATCCTCGCTCAAATTAAGGGGGAAATTGTCGTTTTCTTGGTCCGAATAGCTCTTGCTGTTTGAGGCTATGATTATAAACAATGTGAGGCTGTAAGGAGCCCTCACACCAGTGACGTCACGCGCACATCGTCTGCTCCCAGTGGGCTCCTTGACATCAATTTGACGTCAAAACTCAGTCAATATTTGACTCGGCATTGATAAACATCACTGCAGCCAATTTTCCCAAGTCGGTGTTTGAAGATGTACATTGGATAGCAATTAGCAAATTAACCCGCGAGTATATAATGTGTTTTTGGTGTGGTGGTTGATATGGTGGACGTTCATTTGACATGAATTTGACGTCGGACCATCGATGTCAAATTGACGTCATATTGATGCCAAATTGACATCCATGGCTTCTTAGGTTTTCATAGCTCTCCGCCAATAATACGGGCTTATTAGGCTTAAATTTACTTTTGCATTGTAGGATTATTGTTTTTCTGGTGTTTGTATGCGTCAGTGGCGCATTTTGCCGTTGCAAATTGATATCGGCCGCCTGCATGTCGAGCTGTCAGCAGGCCGCCACGCTGCCATCAAGGGGTGGTATTTGCAATTGCCGATGCGCGCGCAGAATGGCTGAATGATTCGTTTTGAATGATTCAGCCGTTGAATTTGAACCGGTCGAAGACAAGGAAAATTAGCTGGTGGAGGAAATCGAGTAATTTCGAAGGTAAATATCAGGCTTCCGCACTCAATTTTGGTTCTATTTGAGAAACTATGTTTGTAAGTATGCGTAAATTTGTATTTTCAAAAGATTTTGTGTATGTTGATATTCGGGAAGCCTAAATCTGGTGGGATTTCCGTTGCAACAATACACCGTTTAAGATTTAAAAAAGCATATGTTTGGAGTAAAACTCCCAAATATGCATTATTTCAGGCATTACTAGCCATTTTTCATGTGTGGTGTAGGAGTCATGTTTAAATAACTTATATTGAATGTGTTACAGTATACAATCATATTGAGTTAAACCACATTTGTGTATTTGCAAACCATAGAAAAACAATTGTATCCAGTAAAACTCACATGGATTCAATATCACAGGCATTTTTTGACATTTTGCACGTTTGGATTAGGAATTATGTTGGAATAATTTTTTTTTGCTTTTTTCGCATTATCTCAGGATTCCGGTACAGGCAAGGCTATTTTATTAGCGACCAAAAGTTGCGAACTTTATCGTCCATGTTCGCTACTAAAGACTTTCAGCAAAAATATGGCAATATCGCAAAATGATCAAGTATGACATATAGAATGGACCTGCTATCCCCGTTTGAATAAGAAAACCTCATTTCTGTAGGCCTTTAAATGGAGCATTGGTGTTTGGTTTCGGGACCATTTCAAGGCCACCTATTTTTTGCTAAGATGCCTGCAGCGCTATCTTCTTCTGCTGCCTTTGACGTCCACGGTCTGCATATCTAATCCTCCACTCAGTCCCTCGCTTCGCCTTTGCCCAACAGTTGCCTTTTCTCTTACTGTCAAGAGTGCATCTGCATGAGCACATTACAGGTTCACTGATCAAAGCGGAGGATCCCAAGGAGATATATCTTGAAAATGAAAGCAAAGCTAAAAATAAATCCCCATCCCACAGTTTACATATTTAGTTATCTGTCATCACCATGTTTGTGTGCTTTTCTGTTCTTGATTTGGAAGTTTGGTCAGGTTTTTACAGAGTGTTGCTGGTTTCTTTAACATCTAAATACATTTTGTTATGACCAATTACCCCCTAAACCATTAATAACTATTACAGTCCAGTCTAGACAAATGTTTTGTTTATTAGTTTTGTTATGTTGTTTCCTTGTCCTACTGATTCTCGTGTTTTTGTGATCTATTGCTGAACGGGTCAACACTGGTCCTTCTGTCGGTTAATTGCTGGAAAGTTATTGACATCACGTTCGCCCCACGTTCCCAATGAATAAGCGTGGTGGTCAAGTTAGCTCTCTTATCAATGAGTATTAGGCACCATTTAGCCTTTCTGGGGAAAAAAAAAATCCTCTATGCTTGTATTGTTTGTACGAATCCTTCAAATCGTGAAAAGTAGATTTTCCTCAGAGCTCTTTGATACAAGCTCTTTGCTTGTACGAAAACAGTGTGTGGCGAAAAATGGCTTGATCAGTCAACTAATACAGGTTGAGTTGCTGAATATGAAGGACATAAAAAGTTCAAGTTTGGCGATGAAAGAATTGTCCATTCCACAAAGAAAGTGAAAATCCCAGCTGTGATACCACAGACTTCAAATTGGATTAGAAGTTGTCCCATCTGATATTCTTTTGCTTTTAAGCAGAACCTCATTGAAATGAGCGTTCACAGTTTTGGACATTGAGAACGACAAAGCCATAATATTCAAGCAACCTGCAAAACCTGAACTGACATCGCCAGGACGTTCTTTTGAGAAACTTGAGGGATAAGAGTACCCCAGATGGAAGTGACATTCAAAACAAAGATGACATCCTAACCTTTGATTTCCACAGGATGCGAAACAGCTGTGGAACGTTATCACCACGGCGGTGGACTGTCTCCGTTTATATTCTAGTCAGTGGGTCCTAAATATTCCCAGGGATTCTATTTGTGTCGATTGCCGAAACACAGCAGTTCAATTTAGCTAATATCTCCTTGAGTTGGACAGGAAGTCACGCACGAACACAAAATAAATTATTCGGTTTACTTTCGACATAAAATAGTCTGTCTATAAGGTGGATCGTATTTTAAATTTATAAACCTCCTATTGGGCGGAGACAGACATGGAGTCAACTTGTCAAAAGTTTTCGGACATAATTTTTCTTTGTTGACCCAAATCCTGATTCCGGACGTCCAACTACTATAAACAGGCATAGCTTGGACAGCAATGTGCTGACATTGGGTCTTGTGTCAAATGCCAGCTGATTAAGGGCCCGGGGAAGCAGGGGTATGGTTCGTAGGAATTGTGTGTCCACAACGCTGACCAGGGATAAGGTTACTGTTGTATTGTTGCTTGTCTAAAATAAATAAAGTGTTTGCTCCTCAAGGCAAAACAGTTTTTTCCAAGAGTCAAGTCAAGTCAATGCCATCACAGACGCGCCTTCCTGTGGGTATTCATGGACCGCAAAGCTTAAGATTTGTTCTGCGATGTTTACTTCAGTGTTTATTTTATGACTTGATTATCCGTGGATGTAAGACATCTCGTGAAAGTCTGTGCTATTTCGCTGAACAGCGGAGCCGTAACAGAACGACGGTGGGGATTGCCGACCGGCAGATGGCTGTGCCGTTTTTTAGCGGATATGTTTCGATGGCGTTCCGCATCCTGTGGAAAACAGGGGCAACTGTGACAGAAAGCATGACAAAAGAGTAAAAACAAAACAATGTATTTAAATGTCTATTAATATCATAACAAGTAGTTTAGACATGCCTCAGGTGACGGACTAAAAAAATACTGACCTGCTCAGGTTAATACTGATGGGGAGCGTACTACAATCCTGAAGGATATTGTAAGGAACTGTGAGACATGTATTAGATACAGTAAACCAAAGCCAAAGCCAGCGGTAAGTTTACCGCTGGGCTCTATGGCCCATAACCTACAATAAAGCTGTAGCTATGGATTTAAATGTGCGAGAGCCATGAGTGTGGTATCTGCATGCCATTGACAAATTCACAGGATTCAGTGCGGGGAGCATTATGTCAGGTTCTAACACTGATTACATCTATTAATCAGACAAGAAGCAAGGAATCATGCAGAGACAGAGTTAAATAAAGCTTATGAGGAGACACGTGTTTTTGCTGTACTCCAGTTACAGATCCAAACTACGTTCTAAAAAAAAGCCAGCGTGCCTCCTCTATTTATTAGGAAAGTCCGTATTACATCACTGTCGCTATGGGAAGGGGGGTAGACTCGACAACTCCACTTAGACATAATATATGATTATAGAATTAACAAAAAGTAGGTGACGCAGGTCATATCGCCGTGTATCTGCTCTGTCTGCGTCACGGTGGTGTTCGGCCTTGGCCATCAGCAGACCGAGTACTGGTGCCATCTCTCTGCTTTGTCTGGTCCCGGTACCCAATGTTCGGCCTTGGCAGTCAGCAGGCCGAGTCTGGACAAAATACTGATAAAAAGAGGCTAGCAATCTCTTGGATTGCTAGTTCTGCACAAATACAGAAATACCACTTCAACACAAATTGACAATACCTTATAGTAACGGCCCTTAAGCATAAAATTATGATGATAATAAATACATAATTATTCTAACAATTATTACCACCAAGTTACCCAAAAAGATAGTGAAGCACTTTATTCACAGCTTGATAACTGTTCATGGTCCTCTTTGCAGACTGTTCACTGACAATGGGGGATGAATTTAACAATGAGTTACATGGCTGAAAATGTCAATATTGAAGTAGTAGCAACTGCAGCTTATAGTCCATAGAGCAAAAGGAAAGGCACAATCAAACTCTTCACTGAAATCATATTTAAAGGAAAGAGAGACAACGGATGTGACTGGAAGACAACCCGAGACTGTGCCCTGATCGCAAATAACTATGCACAATGTACATGTACTGCAGTCCCTATCAGCTAGTTTTCGGGCAAAACTCATATCCGCCTGCTCCAGAAGGGACTTCCGTGGCTACTTGGATGGCTCAACATATCTCAGCATGACATGCTGCAAGAAGAGCATTCACAGAAACAGAATGCTCTGAGAGGATCCAAAGAGCCCTTTACAAATAACTGTGACTCACTGATGCCTGATATGAACAAACAGATGGATTCTACAGAGTGGAAAGGTCCAGGTGCGGTCATCGGCCAAGATGATGCGGTGATATTTGTTCGCTACAGGGGCATTTGTACATTAATCAAGACTTCAAAAGTTTGCTGGCTCGCAAGATATGCTGAGAGAAAAGACAGTTGATGAGGCACCCTTAAACGATAAAGATGCTGGCGATAGCAATGTGTTTGAAGAGGTAAAAGATGAAGGTCAGAAATGCATCTCTACAAGGTGGGTGTTCACACTCAAGGAGACACCAGATGGTGTTGTTCCCAAAGTCAGACTAGTTGCAAGAGGCTTTGAGATAAAAAACACTGATGAGATACCAAAATACTTACCTACATATTTACCTAAAAATAATCATAACTGTTATGCTGTATGTAAAAAGAAATGGGAGTTGAACTCCATGGGCATCAAATCAGCCTTTTTGCAAGGTAAAAAGTTAACCCGAAATGTCTACATATGTCCTCTGTGAATAGCTCAGACCACAGGAACCGTGCGGAAGTTGAATAAGTGTGTTTATGGCCTGACCAATTCTTCTCTATACTGGTACAACAGGGTGAAGGACATTATGCAGCAGTCAGGAGGTACTGTAACAACTTGACCCATGGTTGGATGACTCCTGGCATGTAATTGCTTGTCATGTGGATGACCGTATATCCCTGAACTGGGGAGGTTCAGAAACATAGCTCCATGGCAGTCATCTCTCACTTTGAAAGCTACTTTTCAAGGTGGGCGAGAATAACACAGCAGCTTCAGCTCCATTGGAATGGATGTACTCTATGTAAAGGATCAAATACAGGTTCAACAATGTATGCATAAAACATATCCAACCCATCCATGTGGACCCCACCAGAGCCACACAGCGAGACCCCCCCCGAACAGCCACTGAATATGATGTGCTTATGTCAAAGATTGGACAAATACTGCTGTGGCAAGGCAGAGCAGATCCATAATGTGTGGCATCCATTCTGGCGTCCAGTGCAAAGCATGCCAGAGTTCGGACTCTGCACTGTGCAAATTAACTGATCAGAAAACTGCAGTCAAAGGAGGTGATTTTGAGATTTCAGTACTTGGGAAATTACCTCTTCCTAAATCTGGTGGTGTTCAGTGATTCATCCATGGGAAATGTACATCTTGTTTTGCTGAGAGGGCTCTGAGCAAAGGTGTATGGCAGCTTTAAAGCCATTTACATCATACATTTCTCACTACACGTATGTAAGGGGTGTAGAATGCAAAAGTTCAGTCAAATTTTTCTAGCAGATGTATTTCTCAGATTTAAAGGCCTACTGAAACCCACTACTACCCACCACGCAGTCTCATAGTTTATATATCAATGATGAAATATTGGGCTTCACGGTGGGAGAGGGGTTAGTGCGTCTGCCTCACAATACGAAGGTCCTGCAGTCCTGAGTTCAAATCCAGGCTCGGGATCTTTCTGTGCTGAGTTTGCATGTCCTCCCCGTGAATGTGTGGGTTCCCTCCGGGTACTCCGGCTTCCTCCCACTTCCAAAGACATGCACCTGAGGGATAGGTTGATTGGCAACACTAAATTGGCCCTAGTGTGTGAATGTGAGTGTGAATGTTGTCTGTCTATCTGTGTTGGCCCTGCGATGAGGTAGCGACTTATCCAGGGTGTACCCCGTCTTCCGCCCGATTGTAGCTGAGATAGGCGCCAGCGCCCCCCGCGACCCCAAAAGGGAATAAGCGGTAGAAAATGGATGGATGGATGGATGATGAAATATTAACATTGCAACACATGACAATACGGCCTTTTTAGTTTACTAAATTGCAATTTTAAATTTCCCGGGAGTTTCTTCTTGAAAACATCGCGTAATGATGACGTGTACGCGTAACGTCACGGGCTGTTAAAAAATATGAGCGCTGCACACACACACAGCTAAAAGTCGTCTGCTTTAACCGCATAATTACACAGTATTTTGGAGATCTGTGTTGCTGAATCTTTTGCAATTTGTTCAATTGATATTGGAGAAGTCAAAGTCGAAAGATGGAGTTGGGAAGCTTTAGCCTTTAGCCACACAAACATACGGTGATTCCTTGTTTAAAATTCCCGGAGGTGAAACTTTACTATGGATCAGAGCGGTCAAGCGAACATGGATTCCGACCGAATGTCAACCAGCAGGTTTTGGTGAGAAAATTGTGGTAAAATGTCGCTTCTTACCGGAGATCAGCTGAGCTTGCGCCATCCATAAAGCTGCCGTCGACTTCCCTGGGACACTGGCGTCAAGACACCCATGGACACACACTTCCGACTATCAGATACTGTTAAACTTATTAAAACACTAGCAACACAATAGAAAAATAAGGGATTCACCAGAATTATCCTAGTAAATGTGTCAAAAAACATATGAATCCGTCCCACTGCAATCGTTTTTTTTTTTTTTTTCTAGTCCGTCGCTATCAGCTGCGACTCTCTTACCTCCTCCCGCCGTAGACACTGGCGGTCACCACACCCGTGGCCACACCCCTCCGATTTTCAGGTACTATATAATCTCACTAAAACACTAGTAACACAATAAGCAGATAAGGGATTTTCCAGAATTATCCTAGTAAATGTTTCTAATAACATCTGAATCGCTCCCACTGCCCTCGCTAGTCCTTCACTCTCACTATCCTCATCCACAAATCTTTCATCCTCGCTCAAATTAATGGGGAAATTGTCGTTTTCTCGGTCTGAATAGCTCTTTTTGTTGGAGGCTCCCATTAAAAACAATGTGAGGATGTGAGGAGCCATCAACGGGTGACGTCATCGTCTGCGACTTCCGGTAAAGACTTGGCTTTTCTGTTAGCGACCAAAAGTTGCGAAATTTATCGTGGATGTTCTCTACTAAATCCTTTCAGCAAAAACATGGCAATATCGCGAAATGATCAAGTATGACACATCGAATGGACCTGCTATCCCCGTTTAAATAAGAACATCTCATTTCAGTAGGCCTTTAACTTAATTCTCAGATTTAGCAAATGTCCATCACATTTAAATTTAATTTGAATGTTACCTCTAAATATTATATCTGAATACCATCCATCCATCCATTTTCTACCACTTGTCCCTTTTGGGGTTTAAAGCTAAATGTTAAAGCTAAATAATGACCACACACTGACTATGATCATGTCTTTACCACCCATCCATCCTTTTTCTACCGCTTGTCCCTTTATGGGGTCGCTGGAACCTATCTCAGCTATATTCGGGCGGAAGGCGCGTACACCCTGGACAAGTCATCACCTTATCGCAGGGCCAACACAGATAGACAGACAACATTCACACTCACATTCACACACTAGGGACCATTTAGTGTTGCCAATCAACCTATCCCCAGGTGCATGTCTTTGGAGGTGGGAGGAAGCCGGAGTACCCGAAGGGAACCCACACAGTCACTGGGAGAACATGCAAACTTCACACAGGGATTGAACGCACGACTACTCAGGACCTTCGTGAGGCAGATACGCTAACCCCTCTTCCACCGTGCTGCCCTGTTTTTACCATGTAGCTCACAATTAAGACGTATACTTCAGAACCAATCCAAAGCGATTTGTTAGATGGCTGCTTGCAGCAAACTTTTATGACAGTGACTGAGTTGTTTACAGCGATAGTACAGTTCATATTTGACACCATCACGAAGTAAGAGCGCAGCGAAATGATGAAAGACACATACAATTAGAAATGTTGTATTCATGCACACTGCATGCCTCAATGTAGGAGTTAGATTAATTGTCAATTGCAGAATTGCAGTGTTGACGTGTTTATGTGTCTAATTGTCTCAACGCACCATGCACACACACGTTTGGAGCTAACATTTAGTTTTTAAGTATGAAACTGTATTGGCATTATTGGTCATGAAGCACCTGTCATGTTTCCTTTTTCCACAGTAAGAAAGGTGGAGGAATGCCCTGCACTGAGAGGCAGATATGTAGGCGCACCTTCACAAATGAGAGGTGTCGGATTCGTGGAATATTGACATCCTATAAACTTTGATCTTTAGACTTGGTGAGAGATTTGGATTTAAGATTTAGGTATAGATTTAACATTCAGCACTCACATTTAGCGCTCATATTTTGATTTAAAATGTTTGAACGTTAATGTTTAGATTTAAGATTTAGGTTGAAATTTAACATATAGATTTATATTAAAGATTTTGGTTTAGATTTACATTTAGATATATTATCTAGAGTTAAATTTAACTCACCTTTACATAAATGGTAAATGGGTTGTACAAACCCTGTTTCCATATGAGTTGGGAAATTGTGTTAGGTGTAAATATAAACGGAATACAATGATTTGCAAATCATTTTCAACCCATATTCAATTGAATGCACTCCAAAGAAAAGATATTTGATGTTCAAACTCATAAACTTTTATTTTATTTTTTTGCAAATAATAATTAACTTAGAATTTCATGGCTGCAACACATGCCAAAGTAGTTTGGAAAGGGCATGTTCACCACTGTGTTACATCACCTTTTCTTTTAACAACACTCAATAAACGTTTGGGAACTGAGGAAACTACTTGTTGAAGCCTTGAGAGTGGAATTCTTTCGCATTCTTGTTTTCTGTAGAGCTTCAGTCGTTCAACAGTCCGGGGTCTCCGCTGTCGTATTTTACGCTTCATAATGCGCCACACATTTTCGATGGGAGACAGGTCTGGACTGCAGGCGGGCCAGAAAAGTACCCGCACTTTTTTTTTTACAAAGCCACGCTGTTGTAACACATGGCTTGGTATTGTCTTGCTGAAATAAGCAGCGACGTCCATGATAACGTTGCTTGGATGACAACATTGTTGCTCCAAAACCTGTATGGACCATTCAGCATTAATGGTGCCTTCACAGATGTGTAAGTTACCCATGCCTTGGGCGCTAATGCAAACCCATATCATCACAGATGCTGGCTTTTGAACTTTGCGTCAATAACACTCCGGATGGTTCGCTTCCCCTTTGCTCCAGATGGACACAATGTTGAATATTTCCAAAAAAAATTTGAAATGTGGACTCGTCAGGCCACAGAACACTTTTCCACGTTGCATCAGTGCATCTTAGCTGATATCGGGCTTAGAGAAGCTGGCGGCGTTTCTGGATGTTGTTGATAAATGGCTGTGACAGACTCGTGCCGTCCATGCAGGTTCCATGGAATTTGAGCAGGTTTGACTTGCTTTATTGTCCAATACAAGCTTGTCTGCGGTCAGGTCGCTCTTCTGCTGCTTCTCCTGTCTCTCTCTGCTACTCGCTCCGCCGTCTGCTTTTCAGCAGCACGTACTTCAGTCCGCCTCTCCTTGTCTCCGTTTCCTTATGTGTTTTTCTCGCTCCGCACCATCACCAGTCCTGTTCTCTCCTCTTTCTCCCCTTTTATACAGCAAGAGGAGATACGTTAATCGTGTACAGGTGCGCAATCCACACACCTAAACTTGTTTGAGGCGTCGCTCCTGGCACGCCCCGCCTCGCCGCTGGCTCGCCATCCCCGCCTGTCGGACCGCCGGCTCCGCCTCTCCACAGCTGCTATTTGAGCTATTTATAGAACAGGCCAGCGGGCGACTCATCGGTCCTTACGGGCTACCTGGTGCCCGCAGGTACCGCGTTGGTGACCCCTGACCTAGCGTGTGGCAATCGCAACAATTCAGCTTTCTGTTTTGCATTTTTCCCCTTAAGTGCTGACTTTGGCCTTAATACAGAGGTACTGATACACTCTATAGCAGTGGTCCCCAACCACCGGGACCAGGCCGCGGCTCGATTAGTACCGGGCCGCAGAATCATTTTTTATTATCCTTTTATTTTTTTATTGTATTTTTTTGATTGAAGCACCATAAAAAACACAAGATACACTAACAATTAGTGCACCAACCCCAAAAAAAACTCCCTTTTTCATGACACACACAAAAAAAAAGAAAATCCCCTCGCCGGGCCGCAGGACAAATTATCAAGCGTTGACCGGTCGTCAGCTACAAAAAGGTTGGGAACCACTGCTCTATAGGAAAACCCAACCAAAAGTCCAAGCTGTCATGCAAAGGAAGTTGTTTACTGTAAAAATCAATGGCAATCATTATAAGAGTTTATTCATTGTGGGTTTTTTAATGACTGATTATTTTTTATAGCAAATCATTGCAAATTGAAAAATAACAGTTTTAATTAGCACATACAGTTCAATAATCACAAACAGATTCAGCATTCACATCATTTGTTTGACAATGATTTGTGTTAGTGTTCCACAGTATGAACCACCCTGCCGTTGATATGTTATTATAGTGTTAGGTTGTCCGTGTATTGATCCATTTACAGTGCATTGGAGTGAAGAGCGAGAGGTGCTGAGGTACGGGCAGAGACAATTTAGTATTAATTAACCTTTAAACGCTTTTATGTCATTAATGTCAATCAGGTGCTGTCACGAGAGATGAGCCGGGGCTGAAATAAATGGGTCAGAAAATGGAAAAATTAAACCGTGCGGAGACTTTGAAGGTCAGATGGAAGTGCACAACAATTCAGAGATTTGGATGTCAACATATGAAGATTAAGTAAATAAATGGATTGGAAAAAAGGGTTTGAAACTGGATTATAGGAAGCGTGTAGCCTGTATATATGTATATCTATTTATATACATATATATTTTTTCTGTTAAACCATTGTCACTAAATACTTTACATTTTTTTATCTGGAAAAATACACTTTTTCAATTGCAGTCATTTAATGGTTATTTCTTATAAAAAGTAATATAAGGCAAAAATAGTTAATCAATGCCTTCAAATCCTAAATGTGCATTTGCTTATTCATTCTTTATATTTATCTATTTTTATTTGTATTTCTTTATATACATTGTCCTGTCCAGCTTCTCAGGCAAATTATATATTTGATGTAGATGCCCATCGGCTGTTCAGATTTACTTTTCAAAAGAGAAGCGTAAGATACTTCTCTTGTTGCCTTATTTGAATTTGACTTTAATAAATATATTTATATTATCATTTGGTGCAGCCAGGCCGGAGCAGGAGGGGATGGAAAGAGGAAAAAAAGGAAGACAGAGGGGGGAATTGTGGGGATAAGAGGGGGATTTGACAGAGAGACAAAAACGACAGCAAACACAGCAAACACAACAAAAACAACAACAACAATAGAACAACACGAGCACATATGATATGTACAAATGATCGTAAAAGTGATAGCAAAGAAGCAGTTAGCGAAATAAATAATAATATAGAAATGACAATGAGCATTTTCACACTACAACTGGAGCAATACAAATACCCCCCAAAAAAGCGCTACTGATAATGAGCAATACCAAAAATGTACCTCGATTATCAACAATACAGTTGTTCAAATGCAACAATACATATACATATTGACAACTAGATATAATACCAAAAAAAAAAAGGAATACTGAAAGATAGAAGGGAAGAGAGAGAGGCAACCTATATTAATCTTGTAGATTGTTATAGTAACAATGGGTTAAGCTTAGTCAGTGTGCCATGTGTTACCCAGTTTCCCTTAGGGCAGGGGTGTCAAACTCAAATACAGAGTGAGCCAAAATATAAAACTGAGCCGCGGGCCAAGGTTGAACAAATTAACCTTTTAATAGGGACCCAAACAAGTTTTGCAATGAATATTGTGAATTAGTGAATTATATTTTATATAGCGCTTTTTCTCAAGTGACTCAAAGCGCTTTACATAGTGAAACCCAATATCTAAGTTACATTTAAACCAGTGTGGGTGGCACTGGGAGCAGGTGGGTAAAGTGTCTTGCCCAAGGACACAACGACATTGACTAGGATGGCGGAAGCGGGGATCGAACCTGCAACCCTCAAGTTGCTGGCACGGCCGCTCTAACAACTGAGCTATACCGCCCCGCTTAAAAAGGGCAGCACGGTGGAACAGGGGTTAGTGCATCTGCCTCACAATACGAAGGTCCTGAGTAATCCTGGGTTCAATCCCGGGCTCGGGATCTTTTTGTGTGTAGTTTGCATGTTCTCCCCGTGAATGCGTGGGTTCCCTCCGGGTACTCGGGCTTCCTCCCATGGAACAGGCAGAGCTTATATAACGTAATAGTGCAAAATCAACTTTCAAAAAACGTCAGTGGTATATTAAATACAATTTAATTAAAACAATGAATGCCTCTTTTCTCTTTGCAGCCTTCTGAGGTAAATATCAAAATAATTTTTTTCCACAGGCTAATAAATTCGAAAATAAAATAAAAATGAGTTGGGCGGGGTTTGGTGGTAGCAGGGGTTGTATGTTGTAGAGCTCCGGAAGAGATAGTGCTGCAAGGGGTTCTGAGTATTTGTTCTGTTATGTTTATGTTGTGTTACGGTGAGGGTGTTCTCCTGAAATGTGTTTCGTCATTCTTGTTTGGTGTGGGTTTAAGGTGTGGCTCCTTCAGGAAAAACTCTACAAAATGCGAGTGGACCCCTGCCTGGTTGCCTGGATTTCAGACTACCTCACCGACAGGCCACAGTACGTCAGACTGAAGGACATCACGTCTGACACTGTGATCAGCAGCACCGGAGCCCAGCAGGGAACGGTGCTGGCCCCTCTTCTCTTCACCCTGTACACCGCTGACTTCTGCTACAACTCAGAGCTGTGTCACATCCAGAAGTACGCGGATGACACAGCCATCGTCGGGTGCATCAGGGACGGCAGAGAGGAAGAGTTTCGGAACCTGGTGAGAGACTTTGTTGTCTGGTGCCACACGAACGTCTTGCAGCTCAATCCGTCAAAGACCAAGGAGCTGGTCATTGACTTTGGGAGGTCGAGTCCACGGTCACAACCTATTGTGATCAAGGGAGTTGAGGTACAGACCGTGGACTCATTCAAGTACCTCGGGGTTTGGGTGGACAATAAGCTGGACTGGACTGTTAACACGGACCACCAGTACAAGAAAGGACAGAGCAGGCTGTACTTCCTCAGGAGACTGCACTCCTTCAACATTTGTAAAAAAACTCCTGTGGATGTACTACCAGTCTGTGGTTGCCAGTGTTCTGTTCTACATGGTAGTGTGCTGGGGGGGCAGTACATCTAAGAAGGACAGCTCCAGACTGGAGAAACTGATCAGGCGGGCCGGTTCTACAATGGGAATGAAACTGGACTCACTGGTGACGGTGGCAGAGAAGAGGACTGTTGACAAACCAGTGAGCATCCTGGATGATGCCAGTCACCCTCTGCATAGCGTTATCAGTAGCCAGAGGAGCCTGTTCAGTGCTAGACTGCTTCATCCCAAGTGCAGGACTAATAGACTCAAGAACTCCTTTGTCCCACACGCCATTAGACTGTACAACTCCTCTCTGGGGCGGGGGACGGGGGGTATTAGGATGACAGGGGATGCATAACAATAACAGTGCAATACGTTTTCATAACATGGTCACTAGTGCCTACTTTGTCTTGTTATATTCTTATTTTACTGTTATATTGTTATTCCCATTGTTGCTTTGTATTTTTTTTAATTCTTGTAATATTTCTCTATTTTGTTTCCTTTTAAACCCCCATTATTTACTTTTTACTTTTTTTAAATTGATCTCAACTCTGTACACTGCTGCTGGAATTTTAATTTTCCTGAAGGAACTCTCCTGAAGGAATCAATAAAGTACTTTCTATCTATCTATCTATCTATCTATCTATCTATCTATCCATCCATCCATCCATCCATCCATCCATCCATCCATCCATCCATCCATCCATCCATCCATCCATCCATCCATCCATCCATCCATCCATCCATCCATCCATCCATCCATCTATCTATCTATCTATCTATCTATCTATCCATCCATCCATCCATCCATCCATCCATCCATCTATATTTGTAACAGTGTTAAAGTTGTTTATACGGCCAACCTCAGAGTGACCTGTATGGCTGTTGACCAAATATGTGTGTGTGAAAGCCGCATATATTATGTGACTTGGCCAGCACGCTGTTTATATGGAGGAAATAGGACGTGACGGCATGTTGTAGAGGACACTAAAGGCAGGGCCTTTAAGGCACGCTTCCAATATTGTTGTCCGGGTGGAAATTGGGAGAAAAGTTGCCCAGGGAGATTTTCGGGAAGAGCACTAAACTTCGGGAGTCTCCCGGGAAAATCGGGAGGGTTGGCAAGTATGAGTTTTAGCGGTGAATGTGGTGTTACCGGCGGGCTAGCTCTAATGTTAATTTGATATTGCCTCAAGGGCCAAATGAATTTAAACGGCGGGCCAAATTTGGCCCGTGGGCCAGACTTTGACACCCATGCCTTAGGGAAGGGGTAGGGAACCTATGGCTCTAGAGCCAGATGTGGCTCTTGATGATCGCAATCGGCTCTCATCCTTGCTTGACACGATAAGTTATAAATCATTCCACTTGAAATCACAGTGTTAAAAATAATGTTCAAAATATAAAACATTCTCGTGCATTTTTAATCCATCCATCTGTTTTCTACCACACCTGTTCAAGAAGTTGCGTTAATGGTAAGAAGTTATTTATTTGTTATTGGTTAGTGTGTGGCTTTCCCTCATGGGGGTTCTTCAGACCACCAAACACCGACATGAGAGCCTGTTTCAGGGTTAAAATATTGTTTTATTTGTCAATAAGTCTCTCAGTTGCTTCCCAGCAATTGTCTTTTTCTCCTTCGTTCTCGCTCGCACTCTGGCTCCAGCCTCAACCCCATCTCCCCTCCTGGCTGCTGCTTATAACATAGCGACAGGTGATTAGATAACAAGGCCCAGGTGGGCCATCTACGCACCTGTCGCTGATTTCAAGGCCGGTCCTGGCACACCCCGTTTTGCTGCAGGTCCACAGGCCACGCCCCCTCCACAGTTAGCTTCAGAATAACAATTTTATTACAAAGAATAATAGACTTATTATTCTCTAGAAATGTTGGTCTTACTTAAAAATACAAGTGTTTAGTTGTGTTCAGTGTTAAAAAAAATATTATATGGCTCTTACAGAAATACATTTGAAAATATTTGGCTTCTTGGCTCTCTCTGCCAAAAAGGTTCCCGACCCCTGCCTTAGGGCAACAACGATAATACATGTTTGATGAAACGTGATTATGTGCATGAGTGTATGTATGTATATGTACAGAATGTGTATATGAATGTTTGTAGTGTAAATGCATATGTACAGTATGTGTATATGTAATTTTGTACCTTCTTATTCATTCTAATACTCACCAAAATGAAAGCTTTTGAAAAATGTTTTAAATGAAATATTTACATGAAAGAATGCTGATCTTGATCGTCGTAACGGTCGAGGGAATGCAAGATACTTCAGCCAGTATTGATGTACAAAGCTAATTCTTAGTTCAACCCTTCAGTACAGTAGTTGGCGCAAAATCATTATGGCCTTGCGTGTGTTTGCAGGCAGCCTATTTGGTAAATTTATCTGCACACAAACAACTGGGGATAATGTATTCCATTCTCAAGGAGGGTGCATTTAATAATTACTTTGCCACCAGGATGCCCCTGGCATGCAGTGATCGCTTACAATTTTCTAAATATATAGAGCAATAAATTAAGCTTATTTCCCTAAGTAATTGATTGACTCTTGTAATTACCATAGCTCATTGAAGCACAGGCCATATTAACAAAATACATTACTCATGTCTGTTAACGTAACATGTTGTTTAAAATACATCCACGCCACTGTAAGTAAACAAATAGCGAGCGTACTCTCTAAAACCTGACGTATATGAAGATAGATGACTGAAGTGTGCAGCTGCATACACTGCCCTCTCCTTCTGGCAAACCATTATGAGAGTATCAATGGGGTCTTCCTTCACACCTGGAGAGGCAGGTGCAGGTCTCTGACCTGGTAATGGAGTGCAAGGTGAGCTGAAGTAGCGGTGCAGTGGGAAGTTGGTCATATACTAGTAACAGTTGCGATCTCTTTGTCTGGTTAAATGTTTGATTGAGATTGACTATCATGAGGTCACTGATGGTCTCATGCAGACCTGGGAAAAGTAGAAGCGGCAGAAACTTTGCCTATGCCTGACCGGCAAGTCCTCCCTTTGTTTTTTCCAAGGTATGGTGTATGGTAAGACACAATGTTGCAGTGTAACACAGTTAGTCTCACAACTTAAGCTTGATAGTTGACAAAACATAAAAAACATTAAACGCAGCTAAATACAAAACTATTCTAAGTTAGCATTTTCACAGAATTCAATGAGACCACCTTGCAAGATATAAGTGACGTATTCATGCAGAAGATGTCAAAAGTACGGTAATAACTTGGGAGAAGAACACATGATGAATATGTGTATTATATTGTAACTGTTTGCATGTCGAAAATAAACAAAGGGAATGTTAAACACTTTTCAATTATTGGTTGCCTCATTTTCCCACGATGCACTGCAGTTTTACTATTGCGTTTGTTTTTGGTAAATTTAGGGTTTAATTCCTGGTTTCTCGTTGCAACAAATACAATACCTGTTTGTTTGGAACAGGGGTCAGCAACCTTTACCACTCAAAGAGCCATTTTGACCCATCCATCCATCTTCTTCCGCTTATCCGAGGTCGGTTCGCGGGGGCAGCAGCCTAAGCAGGGAAGCCCAGACTTCCCTCTTCCCAGCCACTTCGTCCAGCTCTTCCCGGGGGATCCCGAGGCGTTCCCAGGCCAGCCGGGAGACATAGTCTTCCCGACATGTCCTGGGTCTTCCCCGTGGCCTCTTACCAGTTGGTGTTCGGGTGGCATCCTGACCAGATGCCCGAGCCACCTCATCTGGCTCCTCTCGATGTGGAGGAGCAGCGGCTTTACTTTGAGCTCCTCTCGGATGGCAGAGCTTCTCACCCTATCTCTAAGGGAGAGCCCCGCCACCCGGCGGAGGAAACTCATTTCGGCCGCTTGTACCCGTGATCTTGTCCTTTCGGTCGTGACCCAAAGCTCATGGTCATAGGTGAGGATGGGAACGTAGATGGACCGGTAAATTGAGAGCTTTGCCTTCCGGCTCAGCTCCTTCTTCACCACAACAGATCGATACAACGTCCTCATTACTGAAGACGCCGCACCGATCCGCAATTTTGACCCGTTTCACAAAATAAAGAAAACAATGGGAGCCACAAAACTCTTTTGAAATTTAAAATGAAATAACACTGCATAAAGAGTTTTATTTTTTTGCTTTGTGCTATGTATAAACCAGGGGTCTCAGACTCGTGGCCAGCACCTTCATAATAAAATGTAATGTTAGTGCGGCCCGCAAGTTTTATATGAATGCGCTTGACAGCATTAGACTTGTCAACCCTCCCAAATTTTCCGGGAAGTTCCCGAATTCTCAAAGCAACTACTCTCGCAAATGTCTACTGAATTTCACCCACGTACCGATAATAAGGGCGTGGTATGAAGGCACTGTCTTTGACGCTTTCTACAACATGTGCCAACGGCTTGCCAGCCCAGTAACATGTTGTCAGTGGCTACCGCAGATCCCCAACTCTTCCTGGCTACATTATACACCCCCGCTAGCACCAAACCCCGCCCCCTTGCCTACGTGCGTCGTTGAGGTGGGCGGGGTTTGGTGCTAGCAAGGAGGTATAATGTAGCCAGGAAGAGTTGGGGATGCATGGGATTCCGGGTATTTGTTCTCTTCTGTTTATGTTGTGTTACAGTGAGGATGTTTTCCCGAAATGTGTTTTCCATTCTTGTTTATAGAGTGTTAATGTTGTTTATATCACAACCTTCAGTGTAACCTGTATTGCTGTTGATCAAGTATGCCTTGCGGTCTCGTACGTGTGATGACAGAAGCAGCGAAATGCATCCCACCGGCCAGCACGCAGATAGCATGGTGTAAAAGCGGGCGCGATGACATGTTGTAAAGGACGTTAAAAGTATAGCCATCACGGCACACCCTCGATATTGTAGTCCGGGTGAAAATCGGAGAATGTTAGCCCTGGGTGATTTCCGGGAGAGGCACCAAAATTCGGAAACCTCCCGAAATAATTGGGAGGGTCAGCGATTATGCAGCTGAGCCACATCAGAGTGGCCAAAGAGCCGCATGCGGCTCCGGAGCCGCGGGTTGCCGACCCCTGATTTAGAACATTTACTTTCAGTCAAACTTGCTTATGAGGAGAAAAAAAGTTAAATACACTTTTAACTACACTAGAGCAAGCTCAGACACAGGCTACTAAAGCGCTTGTTAGCCCGAGTGAGGAGTCAATTAAGATAGAACTAGCCAGCGCAAGGCTGGGAAATTCCTGCTCATATAGCATTCTTCGTAGCATAAAACATAACTCACTTAATGTGTTTCTTTAGTGACTGTGCCAGAGGGAGATATGTATTCTACTGAGGTGGCAAATATGAAGCGTTAAGTCTATCGCATAACCAAGCAAATAATCTCAGGATCCCATCCTTATCAATCGATAGATTTAACCAAACTATTTAAGGCGCACTACGCTAAATAGACTTAATTTTAGTAATACCAGTACTATGGATGCCATTTACAGAAATTCCTCAAAATACCCCACAACTTACTATATGGGCTTTTTAAACATTACATCATTGTCTACTAAAGCGTTTTTGGTTAATTAGGTCATTAGAGACTACAATCTTCACGTCATTGGTCTCAGTGGGACTTGGCTAGAGCTAGATTAGTTTTTTCCACTTAACGAGGCATTTCCTGTTAACTATACAAGTGAACATATTGCTCGCTGCCTAATGTCCAATGAAATCCTTAACCGTAGCCCTAACCTAAGTAATACATCTAAATAATTTGAGGTGCTTACTATGAGGTCTGTTACACTGCTACCTAAGCATCGAGGTGTCATCTATCGCCCCTTTGGGCCCTATGTGGACTGTATCAGCAAATTCTCAAAGTTTGTTGCTGATCTCGTGACGCACGCAGATACTATAATTATGAGGGAGATTTCAATAGTCATATGAATACACCGTCAGGCCCTACGAGTGTGGGGCTCCCGACTATAATTGACAGCTGTGGTCTTACACAAATGATAAATTAACCCATGCATCACAACGGTATGGGGTGACGGCAAGGCTTGGTTGGTAGAGCGGTTGTGCCAGCAACTTCAGGTTTGCAAGTTCAAGAGCCGCTTCCACCATCCTAGTCACTACTGTGTTCCCTTTGGCAAGACACTTTAACCACCTGCTCCGAGTGTCACCCACACAGGTTTGAATGTAACTTAGATCAATCAATCGATCAATCAATCAATGTTTACTTGTATAGCTCTAAATCACCAGTGTCTCAAAGGGCTGCACAAACCACAACACGAACCACTACCACCTCCTCGGTAGGCCCACATAAGGGCAAGGAAAACTCACACCCAGTGGGACGTCGGTGACAATGATGACTATGAGAACCTTGAAGAGGAGGAAAGCAATGGATGTTGAGCGGGTCTAACATGATACTGTGAAAGTTCCATCCATAATGGATCCAACACAGTCGCGAGAGTCCAGTTCAAAGCGGATCCAACACAGCAGCGAGAGTCCTGTTCACAGCGGAACCAGCAGGAAACATCCCAAGCGGAGGCGGATCAGCAGCGCAGAGATGTCCCCAGCCGATACACAGGCAAGCAGTACATGGCCGGACCGGACCCCCTCCACAAGGAAGAGTGGGACATAGGAGAAAAAGAAAAGAAACGGCAGATCAACTGGTCTAAAAATGGAGTCTATATAAAGGCTAGAGTATACAAATGAGTTTTAAGGTGAGACTTAAATGCTTCTACTGAGGTAGCATCTCGAACTGTTACCGGGAGGGCATTCCAGAGTACTGGAGCCCGAAATGAAAATGCTCTATAGCCCGCAGACATTTTTGGGGCTTTGGGAATCACTAATAAGCCGGAGTCCTTTGAACGCAGAATTCTTGCCGGGACATATGGTACAATACAATCGGCAAGATAGGACGGAACTAGACCGTGTAGTATTTTATACGTAAGTAGTAAAACCTTAAAGTCACATCTTAAGTGCACAGGAAGCCAGTGCAGGTGAGCCAGTACAGGCGTAATGTGATCAAACTTTCTTGTTCTTGTCAAAAGTCTAGCAGCCGCATTTTGTAGCAACTGCAATCTTTTAATGCTAGACATTGGGAGACCCGAAAATAATACGTTACAGTAGTCGAGGCGAGACGTAACAAACGCATGGATAATGATCTCAGCGTCTTTAGTGGACAGAATGGAGCGAATTTTAGCGATAGATAAGATGGAAGAAGAGATAAAAGAAGGCCGTTTTAGTAACGCTTTTAATGTGTGACTCAAAGGAGAGAGTTGGGTCAAAGATAATACCCAGATTCTTTTTTTTTTTTTTTTTTTTTTTTTTTTTATTTATTATTTTTTTTTATTAAATCAACACAAAAACACACAAAATACACTTTCCATCAGTGCATCAACCCCCCAAAGAAAACCCCTCCCTCCCCCATACACACCCAGCCACGCCCACTCGCACAAAAAAGGGTTGTTTCTTTTTGCTACCAAAATGCTGGTTCCCACAACATATATAACACAGTCTGCAAGGGACATAGTCCCTGAAACACACATGATTGTGTGTGTCGCCGGTCCACTAACACTATCATTAATTACTATTTTTTATGTAATTGTTTTATATGATTTTACTTTCTTTTTTATCCCCAAAAAATGTCATTGTTTTCCTTTTTTTTAATCTCATTTTATTTTATTAAAAATAAAAAATGAAAAAAAATAACCTTATCTTCATCAGACCAGGTTGTTAATGGAATTAGACTTGTCTAAAAGGTTTTTAAAACCAGGTCCAGTCCAGACAATGTCAAAGTGGGCCTCAGCAACACACACCCTCATCCATGTGCAACAACAAAAATTAGGGAAACAACAGATTGCATATAAGTTATAAACAAAATTACATTTTCATAAAAAGCATTTGTGTATAGTCCATATTATGTCCAAGTCAGATTCAACACACACCTTCATTTTGTACACTCAAAAAAAAGGGAACACAACAACAGATAGCATATATGTTGCTGTTGTTGCATATCTATAAACATTATTACATTTTCATAATAAGCCTTTAAGGATTTCCCATCTTTTTTCATGTTTTTTGGCATCATTATCGTTGTCAATCATGTATCTTTCTAAAGTTAAAAAATACTGAATAAATGTTTTAAAGAAAGTAATACTAAGTGAATATCTATTTTTGGCCTTAAAAATAAACCTTTTACCAAGTACTATAATTAAATTAACTAAGTCATGCTTGTCAATAAACTCTCCTAAAATAACAGAAACTATATCAAGCTTCATAAACAAACCAATCCTTGAACACGTTTTTTCAACTTCCACCCAAAAAGAAGACGCAATATGACAATACCAAAACAAATGCAGGGTGGATTCAGATTCCTGACAGCAAAAGCGGCAATCATCTGACTCAGTCATATTCCATAGTTTTAACATTTTCCCCGTTGGTAAGAAGTTATAAATAATTTTAATTTGAAAATAACGGTTTTGCACATCGATAGTAGTTTTGTAGATTAGTTTGAATATGGCATCCCACGGCAACGGGCAGTCAAAAAAGTCTTCCCATTTTCCATATGTGTTATATGGGACAGCCTTCAAAGATTTCTTTATTAAATAAAAATTATATATTTTTTTATTAATTTTAGTTCCTTTTTGCCAACTAGAATTTCTTATTAGAGGTTTACAAACTAGTAATTTAGTAGTTCCATAATTAATTATTTGTTTCCATCTTTTCCTAATTACTCCAGTTAGTTGATTAAAAGAAAAGCTTGAACAAGCATCACCATACATAGTTCTAAATTCATCATACTTCATAATTTTACCATTCTCATTGATCATATCATTGACAAAAATTATTCCTCTTTCAAACATATTTTTCCAAAATAAAGGCTTTCCATCTATTAAAATATTAGAGTTCATCCATATTATCTGCTGCAAAATATCATCTCTTTTTTTTGGCACATGAAATTGAAAACACCACCATGAGTGGATTGTTTCCTTTATGACCCAGATTCTTTACCGTGTTGCCTTGTTTAATTGTTTGGTTGTCAAATGTTAGAGTTGTATTATTAAATAGAGGTCGGTGTCTAGCAGGACCGATAATCAGCATTTCCGTTTTTTTGGCGTTGAGTTGCAAAAAGTTAGCGGACATCCATTGTTTAATTTCATATAGACACGCCTCCAGCTGACTACAATCCAGCGTGTTGGTCAGCTTTAGGGGCATGTAGAGTTGGGTGTCATCAGCATAACAGTGAAAGCTAACACCTTGTTTGCGTATGATGTCATCTAGCGGCAGCATGTAGATGCTGAAGAGTGCAGGGCCAAGGACCGAACCCTGGGGAACTCCACACGTTACCTTAACGTAGTCCGAGGTCACATTGTTATGGGAGACGCACTGCATCGAATCAGTAAGATAAGAGTTAAACCAAGACAGGGCTAAGTCTGACATACCAATTCGTGTTTTGATACGTTGTAATAAAATATTACGATCGACGGTATCTAAAGCCGCACTAAAATCGAGGAGCAGCAACATAGATGACGCATCAGAATCCATCATTAGCAATAGATCATTAGTCATTTTTGCGAGGGCTGTCTCCGTGGAGTGATTTGCCCTGAAACCGGATTGAAAGGTTTCACATAGATTGTTAGACGCTAAGTGTTCATTTAACTGCTCCGCAACAATTTTTTCGAGGATTTTTGAAATAAAGGGAAGGATCGAGGTTAGGTCTTTTAAGAAGAGGATGAATAACCGCTTTTTTGAATGCTAGGGGAACAGTGCCCGAGGAAAGTGATAAGTTTATAATATTTAGCACTGATGGACCTAATAATACAAAGAGCTCCTTGATCAGTTTCCCAGGAAGAGGGTCAAGTAAACATGTTGTTTGTTTTATTCCATTTACACGTTGTAACAATTCCTCTAATGTTATTTCCTCAAAATGAGAGAAACTATTTTGGAGGGCATTATCCGCCGTATATACCATTGTATCAGTGTTAATAGAACCCAGTCATAGCTGGGACGCATTGTCTTTAATCTCCTTTCTAATGACTTCAATTTTCTTACTAAACAATTGCATAAAGTCATCAGCTGAGTGGGTGGAGCTACTGGAAGGGGTCCCTTGTTGGGTTAGCGATGCTACCGTATTAACCAAAAATTTAGGATCGTTTTTATCACGGTGGATGAGATTTGAGTACTATTTAGCTTTAGCTAAGGTAAGCATGCGTTTATAAGTTATTAAACTATCACTCCATGCTCGATGGTGCACCTCAAGTTTAGTTGTGCGCCATTTGCGTTCCAGCTTTCTACATAATAATTTCTGCGCTCTAGTTTCTTCTGTAAACCACGGGGTACGCTTTTTTGGAGCCTTTTTTAACTTTAGCGGTGCTATGTTATCAATGGTTTCGCGCAGGGCGTCTTTAAAGTTGTTAGTGAGGTTATCAATAGAGCCCACATACTTTGGGAATGGTGCCATTACCGAGGGCAGAAGGTCAGCAAGAGTTGTCGTTGTGGCCGTAATAATGTTGCGGCTGCTACAGCAGTTATTATTATTATTAGTTTGACGAACATGCGTCTGAACTTCGAATTTTATAAGATAATGATCGGACAATACTTTAGTATACGGGAGTATCGTTACTTTGGAAACGGTGATACCCCTGACAAGCACTAGGTCTATCGTATTGCCGTTGCGATGCGTGGGTTAATTTATTATTTGTTTAAGACCATAGCTATCAATTATAGTCTGGAGCGCTACGCACGGTGGGTCTGATGGGTGTGCATATTGAAACCACGGCCGGTGAAAATAAAACGTTGCTATGGAAACGGACTAAAAACAGGAACTAAGGAGTCAAACTACAAAATGTGATACAGGAAACAATCAAAACTACAAAATGGAACGATGCAACGAGCAGTGGATCGCAACAGTCCAAACACTATCTTATAAAATGTGATGTTCTGACTCATTGTCAACAAGCTGCTAATAACAAATGCTTTAGCAAATGTAACATTAATGCTGCTACAACTATAACTTTTGCTGGCCTAATGCCCTCGATATTGGCACCTTTCCCAAATTATGTGGGCTCTATCGATAGCCTCACTAACAACTTTAACGATGCCTTGCGCAACGTCCTTGATAGTATAGCCCTGCTTAAAGCTAAAAAAGGCTCTTTAAAAGGCTTACCCCTTGGTTCACAGAAGGAACCAGAAACCATCATATAGAAAGCTGGAAGGCAAATGGCGTGCTGCCTTAGCCAAATTTTAATTACTACTCTAATCTCATCCGCCTTAATAAAAACAATTGTAAAAATATCTATTCAATACAGTAACATCTCTAAGCCAACAAGGTAATTCTCCTAGTAGCTAGATGTCCCCACTCGGCTGATGACTTTGTGCAATTCTTTTCACTAAGAAAATTGAGCACATTAGAAAGGAGATTAAAGATAATGCGGCCCAGCTCCAACTGAGTTCTCCTAATGCAGATACAAATGTATTTGCGACGGATAATGCGCTCCAAAATAATCTCTCTCTTTCTAAAGAAACAACATTACAGGAACCCCTGTGACTCGTAAATGGGACAAAAAAACAACATGTTGACTTGACCCACTTCCTGAGGACCTTTTTAAGAAGCTGTTGGTAATATTAGGACCATCAGTGTGAAATGTTATTACCTTATCACTCTCCTTTTCCCCCTAGCATTCAAAACAGCAGTTATCAATCCTCTGCTTTTGATTAACGTGGACCTCGACTTAAACAAGTTGAAAAACTTATTCGGGTGTTACCATTTTATGGTCAATTGTACTGAATATGCACGGGATGAGAATCAGCACCTCCAAGTCCGAGTCCGTGGTTCTCGCCCGGAAAAGAGTGGTGTGCCATCTTCGGGTTTGGGAGGAGACCCTGTCCCAAGTGGAGGAGTTCAAGTACCTAGGAGTCTTGTTCACAAGTGAGGGAAGAGGGGATCACGAGATCGACAGGCGGATAGGTGTGGCGTCTTCAGTAATGCGGACGCTGTATCAATCCGTTGTGGTGAAGAAGGAGCTGAGCCGGAAGGCAAAGCTCTCAATTTACCGGTCCATCTACGTTCCCATCCTCACCTATGGTCATCAGCTTTGGGTTGTGACCAAAAGGATAAGATCACGGGTACAAGCAGACCAAATGAGTTTCCTCTGCCGGGTGGCGGGGCTCTTCCTTAGAGATAGGGTGAGAAGCTCTGCCATCTGGGAGGAGCTCAAAGTAAAGCCATTGCTCCTCCACATCGAGAGGAGCCAGATGAGGTGGTTCGGGCATCTGGTCAGGTTGCAACCCGGACGCCTCCCTAAGGAGGTATTTAGGGCACGTTCAACCGGTAGAAGGCCATGGGGAACACCCAGGACACGTTGGGAAGACTATGTCTCCCGGCTGGCCTGGGAACGCCTCGGGATCACCCGGTAGGAGCTGGACGAAGTGGCTGGGGAGAGGAAAGGCTGGATGGTGGACGGGACTCTCGCTGCTGTCTTGGATCCGCTTTGTACTGAACTCTCGCGGCTGTGTTTGAGCCACTATGGATTGAACTTTCACAGCAACATGTTATGACCCGCTCGACATCCATTGCTTTCGGTCCCCTAGAGGGGGGGGGTTGCCCACATTTGAGGTCTTCTCCAAGGTTTCTCATAGTCATCATTGTCACTGGCGTCCCACTGGGTGTGAGTTTTCCTTGCCCTTATGTGGGTTCTTCCGAAGATGTCGTAGTCGTAGTGGTGGTGGTTTGTACAGTCCCTTGAGACATTTGTGATTTAGGGCTATATAAATAAACATTGATTGATGGATGGATGGATGGATGTACTGTACTGTGCAATCGACTAAAAAAAGTCTCGATCAATCAAGGCTCAAAAGACCTAACCTTCCTTCTGACTTCCTGGTAAACTACCGGCCAGTGTCCCACCTTCCCTTCATCCCGTAAATCCTCGAAAACATTTCAGTCTGGTTTCAAGGCAAACCACTCTACTGAGACAGCCCTCGCAATAGAGACTAATGATCTATTGCTAACTATGGATGCTGATGCCTCATCTGTGTTGCTGCTACTTGATTTCAGGGCTACTTTCAATACCATCGATTACAATATTCTATTGGAACATACCAAAAAATGTATTGGTATGTCAGAATTAGTCTTTTTTTGGTTTAACTCGTATCTTACTGACGGGATGCAGTGCGTTTCCCAAAACAACACAACCTCGGCGTATGTTAAGGTAACATGCTGTGTTCCACAGGGTTCAAATCTTGGCCCTGCACTCTTCAGTATTTATATGCTGCCACTAGGTGACTTCAAATGCAAATACGGTGTTAGCTTTTACTGTAATGCTGATGACAGCCACCTTTACATGTATCTAGCTGACCAACATACCAGATTGTAGTCATCTGGAGGAATGTCTTAATGAAATCAAACAATGGATGTCCAGCACTTTTTTGCATCTTAACACTAAGAAAATGGAAATGTTCTGCTGGACACCGGCCCTTATTTAATAATACCGACCCAATTCTCAGCTGCAGCTCCTGCTAGGATCTAATAGCTAACAGTCACATGTAATTGATGAACCAGGTGCTCCACATTTAAATAAATAAAAACCTGGTGAGCAAACAAAACTGAATTGTAAGCATGATGGCGAATGCTTTTTCTGCCACTTGATTTAGCTCTGGAAAATAGAAAGCCAAGCTCATTCATGTATGATTATCATTAGAAAATATGATAGACTAATAATAAACACTCCACCACATCTACTGACCTGTTGGTGGCAAGGCAGAGAGAGCAGAGCCCAAAGAGCGAGAGGGGATGAGAGACTTCGAATGGAGAGATGAGTCTAAAATAATTTTCCAGGATGGAGTCATTTGTGATGCAGGCAGTCTGATTAGTATTTCATGGTACTAAATATGGATATGGAATGACACATTTCAGTCACTGAGTACCATATAAGATTTGTTTCATTTGCGTTTTACTTCAAAATCATGATTGGAAATTGGTGAGACCTAAAAGATGCATATGAGCCAAAAAGCCTGCCCAACATATATATATATATATATATATATATATATATATATATATATATATATATATATATATATATATATATATATATATATATACATATATATATATATATGTATATGTATATATATATATATATATATATATATATATATATATATATATATATATATATATATGTTCTTATTATGATAATGTATCCAAAATGTAATTTTTAACTCCAAAATATTTCGGAGGAAGAATTGCGAAATTTATGATTTTTGTTTTTATGTTGGAGCACATATTAATTCAATGTACAAACCCCGTTTCCATATGAGTTGGGAAATTGTTTTAGATAAACAAAATACAATCATTTGCAAATCCTTTTCAACCCATATTCATTTGAATGTACTACAAAGACAACATATTTGATGTTCAAACTCATAATCTTTCTTTTTTTGCAAATAATAATTAACTTAAAATTTAATGGCTGCAACACATGCCAAAATAGTTGGGAAAAGGCATGTTCACTACTGTGTTACATCACCTTTTCTTTTAACAACACTCAATAAACGTTTGGGAACTGAGGAAACTAATTGCTGAAGCTTTGAAAGTGGAATTATTTCCCATTCTTGTTTTATGTAGAACTTCAGTCGTTCAACAGTCCGAGGTCTCCGCTGTCGTATTTTACGCCTCATAATGCACCACACATTTTCCATGGGAAAGTACCCGCGCTCTTTTTTTACAAAGCCACGCTGTTGTAACACGTGCTGAATATGGCTTGGCATTGTCTTGCTGAAATAAGCAGGGGCGTACATGAAAAAGACAGCGCTTAGATGGCAGCATATGTTGTTCCAAAACCTGTATGTCCCTTTCACCATTAATGGTGCCTTCACAGATGTGTAAGTTACCCATTCTTGGGGCACTAATGCACCCCCATACCATCACAGATGCTGGCGTTTGAACTTTGCGTCGATAACAATCTGGAAGGTTTGCTTCCCCTTTGGTCCGGATGACATGTCGAATATTTCCAAAAACAATTATAAATGTGGACCAGTCAGACCACAGAACACTTTTCCACTTTGCATGAGTCCATCTTAAATGATCTCGGACCCAGAGAAGTCGGCGGCGTTTCTAGATGTTGTTGATAAATGGCTTTCGCTTTGCATAGTAGAGCTTTAACTTGCACTTACTGATGTAGCAACAAAATGTATTTAGTGACAGTGGTTTTCTGAAGTGTTCTGGAGCCCATGTGGTGATATCCTTTAGAGATTGATGTCGGTTTTTGATATGGTTCCGTCTGAGGGATCGAAAGTCACGGTCATTCAATGTTGGTTTACGGCCATGCCGCTTATGTGGAGTGATTTCTCCAGATTCTCTGAAACTTTTGATGATATTATGGATCGTAGATGGTGAAATCCATAAATTTCTTGCAATTGCACTTTGAGAAACGTTGTTCTTAAACTGTTTGACTATTTGCTCACGCAGTTATGGACAAAGGGGTGTACTTCGCCCCATCCTTTCTTGTGAAAGACTGAACATTTTTTGGGAAGCTGTTGTTATACCCAATCATGGCACCCACATGTTCCCAATTAGCCTGCACACCTGTGGGATGTTCCAAATAAGTGTTTGATGAGCATTCCTTAACTTTATCAGTATTTATCGCCACCTTTCCCAACTTCTTTGTCGCGTGTTGCTGGCATCAAATTCTAAAGTTAAAGATTATTTGAATTTTTATTTTATTTTTGTATCATTTTGAACATCAAATATGTTGTCTTTGTAGCATATTCAAACTGAATATGGGTTGACAATGATTTGCAAATCATTGTATTCCGTTTATATTTACATCTAACACAATTTCCCAACTCATATGGAAACGGGGTTTGTATCTTGAATTGTTAGGCAGATACATTGCTGAAGAAGAGAACGGTGACCAGGCAGGTTCAAGTCAGGATATCCAGAGACAGAAAAGCTCGAGAGGCAGAGGAAGATCAAGAAATTACAGAGATGGAAGAACAAACACACTAAGAGAAGGAACATGAAGCGGCTGCAGCAATTCATTCCACTACAAGGTTAGATTTAGGTGACAAAGATACAGGACCCAAACAGGTAAAGCTGAGTAGGTTACTTCTACCTTGTGTGGATAGGATGGTTGGCAAGCTTGAGCAAAGATTTTGCAATGTAGATTCAGGGCCACTGACAGGCATTCGGGCATGCCGTCCTAAATCTGACAAGTCATTGAGTGAGCCACACTTGAATGAACTTGCAAAGCACTACAGAGATAACCTAAATACAGAGGAGGTTCTGGTGGTAAGAAACTTTCTTGTCCGGAAAACAGATGCTGGATGTCCTTCCCAAGATACACGATATTGTCAAAAGTATTTGGCCACCTATCCAAATGATGAGAATCAGGTGTCCTTATCATTTGGCCACAGGTGTTCAAAATCAAGCACTTAGACATGAAAGAATGGGCCGCTCTCAGGAGCTCAGTGATTTCCAGTGTGGAACTGTCATAGGATGCCACCTGTGCAACAAATCCAGTCGTGAAATTTCCTCGCTCTGAAATATTCCCAAGTCAACTGTAGGCTTTATTATGAGAAAATGGAAGACTTTGGGAACAACAGCAACTCAGCCACAGAGTGGTAGGCCATGTAAATTGACAGAGAGGGGTCAGCGGATGCTGAAGTGCATAGTCCAAAGACGTTCTGCACAGTCAGTTGCTACAGAGCTCCAAACTTCATGTAACCTTCAAATTAGCCCACCTACAGTACGCAGACAGCTTCATGGAATGAGTTTCCATCGCCGAGCAGCTACATCTAAGCCATACATCATCAAATCCAATTAAAAGTGTCTGATGCAGTGGTATAAAGCACGTCGCCACTGGACTCTAGAGCAGTGGAGTCACGTTCTCTGGAGTGATGTATCACGCTTTTCCATCTGGAAATCTGAAGGACGGGTCTGGGTTTGAAGGTTGCCAGGAGAGCGGTACATTTTGGACTGCATTGTGCCGAGTGGTAAATTTGGTGGAGGAGGAATTATGATGTTTGGTTGTTTTTCAGGAGTTGGGCTTGGCCCCTTAGTGAAAGGAACTTTGAATACTCCAGGATACCAAAACATTTTGGACAATTCCATGCTCCCAACCTTCTGGGAACAGTTTGGAGCGGGCCACTTCCTTTTCCAACATGACTGTGCACCAGTGCAGAAAGCATGGTCCATAAAGACATGGATGGCAGAGTCTGGTGTGGATGAACTTAACTGGCCTGCACAAGGTCCTGACCTGAACCAGATAGAACACCTTTGGGATGAATTACAACGGAGACTGAGCGCCAGGCCTTCTCGACCAACATCAGTGTGTAACCTCACCAATGCGCTTTTCGAAGAATGGTCGAAAATTCCTATAAACACACTCTGCAACCTTGTGGACATCCTTCCCATAAGAGTTGAAGCTGTATTAGCTGCGAAATGTGAACCGACATTATATTGAACCCTATGGGTTAGGAATGGGATGGGACTTCAAGCTGGCAAAACAGCTTAATTTTTGTTTCATCTGACCACAGAACTTTCCTCCCGAAGGTCTTTTCTTTGTCCATGTGATGTCAGATGAAACAAAAATTGAGTTGTTTGACCATAATACCCAGCAATATGTTTGGAGAAGAAAAGGTGAGGCCTTTAATCCCAGGAACACCATGCCTCCCATCAAGCATGGTGGTGGTAGTTTTATGCTCTGGGCCTGTTTTGCTGCCAATGGAAATGGTGTTTTAAATGGGACAATGAAAAAGGAGGATTACCTCCAAATTCTTCAGGACAACCTAAAATTATCAGCCAGGAGGTTAGATATAGGGCGCAGTTGGGTGTTCCAACAGGACAATGACCCCAATAACACGTCAAAAGTGGTAAAGGAATGGCTAAATCAGGCTATGAATAAGGTTTTAGAATTGCCCTCCCAAAGTCCTGACTTGAATGTGTAGACAATGCTGAAGAAACAAATACATGTCAGAAAACCAGCAAATTTAGCTGTAGTGCACAAATTTTGTCAAGAATAGTGGTCAAAAATTCAATTAAAAGCTTGCCAGAAGCTTGTGGATGGCTACCAAACGCCCCTTATTGCCATTAAACTTGACAAGGGACATGTATCCAAATATTAACATTGCTGTATGTATACTTTTGACCCAGCAGATTTGGTCACATTTTCATCCATCCATCCATTCATTTTCTACCGCTTATTCCCTTCGGGTGCGCTGGAGTCTATTTCAGCTACAATCGGGCGGAAGGCGGGGTACACCCTGGAGAAGTCGCCACCTCATCGCAGGGGCCGACACAGATAGACAGACAACATTCACACTCACATTCACACACTAGGGCCAATTTAGTGTTGCCATCAACCTATCCCCAGGTGCAAGTTTTTTGGAGGTGGGAGGAAGCCGGAGTACCCAGAGGGAACTCACGCAGTCACGGGGAGAACATCCAAACTCCACACAGAAAGATCCCAAGCCCGGGATTGAACTCAGGACATAATACTTTTGGCAATATAGTACGTATATGTTGTCCGTGCACAACCTCCTATATTCAGACATGTTTTCCTCTTTGAAGTCAACCATCCAAGTTGCTCTAATTGTACCTGTAAGCAGGTTCTCTTTCTAAATAGTGTTTAGTGCTCTGCGGCCTCTGTACTGCGTCAAACAATGGGTCAGAAAAGACTTGCAATTATGTCCATTGAAAAAGACACTCTTTTGCATCTGAGTCACAACAAAGTGATTAACCGATTTGCCACCCTTAAAAACAGACGGCATTCTTTGATGCTTCCACCCACCAAGTAACTGGTGATTATAGCCATGTTGATTAAAAATGATGTTGGTCCATAAATATTATGGACACAATTGGTGATAAAGGGCATCCCTGACAAAGTCCAACCCTCATGGGAAAAGGGTCTGACTTACTACCGGCAATGTAGACCAAGCTCTAAAACCGACCATTCTGGGAGCGGACTGCCACAATCAGGCGGACCGGAACCCCATACACTCTAAGGACTCCCCACGGGATTTCCAGAGGGACACAGTTAAATGCCTTCTGGAAGTCCACAAAGCACATTTGGCACATTTCTTTTTAATTTAAAGGTCCTGTCGGAGTTGCTGAGAGACCAAATCTGCATCCAGCCCAGTGCCAAGCCTTGCAGCAGTAGCCAGCCAAACGAGGGCATGCAACCTGGAGATTAGCATCCAGCACATTGTTCAGTCCGGTTAAGAGTCCAATGATTGCATCCAGCTCGCATTCAGCCACACGAGGACATACAATCTGGACATTGGGTTAGTGATAGGGTTGTTCATATTGCTTGAAATTCCTGAATGGTTAAGTATTCGTTTTGACAACTTCCGCTCTGTCTGTTCTGAGGATCTCTGCAGTTCATCTCCCACTTGAGGAATTTCCTGACAGCACAGGCTTTCTGTTTTTGTAGGCGACTGTTCGCAGTTAGCACAAGTGCACCTGAAACATAATACGTCCATCCATCCATCCATCTCCTTACACTTATCCGAGGTCGGGTCGCGGGGGCAGCAGCCTAAGCAGGGAAGCCCAGACTTCCCTATCCCCAGCCACTTCGCCTAGCTCTTCCCGTTGGATCCCGAGGCGTTCCCAGGCCAGCCGGGAGACATAGTCTTCCCAACGTGTCCTGGGTCTTCCCCGTGGCCCCCTACCAGTTGGGCGTGCCCTAAACACCTCCCTAGGGAGGCGTTCGGGTGGCATCCTGACCAGATACCCGAACCACCTCATCTGGCTCTTCTCGATGTGGCGGAGCAGCGGCTTTACTTTGAGCTCCTCCCGGATGGCAGAGCTTCTCACCCTATCTCTAAGGGAGAGCCCCGCCACACGGCGGAGGAAACTCATTTCGGCCGCTTGTACCCGTGATCTTATCCTTTCGGTCATGACCCAAAGCTCATGACCATAGGTGAGGATGGGAACGTAGATCGACTGGTAAATTGAGAGCTTTGCCTTCCAGCTCAGCTCCTTCTTCACCACAACGGATCGGTGCAACGTCCGCATTACTGAAGATGCCGCACCGGTCCACCTGTCGATCTCACGATCCACTCTTCCCCCACTCGTGAACAAGACTCCTAGGTTCTTGAACTCCTCCACTTGGGGCAGGGTCTCCTCCACAACCCGGATTTGGCACTCCACCCTTTTCCGGGCAAGAACCATGGACTCGGACTTGGAGGTGCTGATTCTCATTCCGGTCGCTTCACACTCGGCTGCGAACCGATCCAGTGAGAGCTGAAGATCCCGGCCAGATGAAGCCATCAGGACTACATCATCTGCAAAAAGCAGAACCCCTCAACGCCTTGACTGGGCCTAGAAATTCTGTCCATAATACGTACATTACTTAAACGGGTACAACATGTAATTCTATATTGATGAATATATATTAAATACATGTTTGTTCATTAGACTTTAAAAACTCAACCTTCATAAACAATCAACCATACTAGTCTATTGAAATAGAAATGTCTATGTCTACGTCAGTAGCCATGCATGCAGGTAAATAGAAATACCACTGACATGACAGTTTAGTCCATAGTGGGGCCAGCAGGAGATCATCTTAGGGATCATCATAGGGACAATGTGGCACAGTGGAAGAGTGGCCATGCGCAACCCGAGGGTCCCCGGTTCAATCCCCACCTAGTGCCAACCTCGTCACGTCTGTTGTGTCCTGAGCAAGACACTTCACCCTGGCTCCTGATGGGTGCTGGTTAGCGCCTTGCATGGCAGCTCCCTCCATCAGTGTGTGAATGGGTATATGTGGAAGTAGTGTCAAAGCGCTTTGAGTACCTTGAAGGTAGAAAAGTACAACCCATTTATCATTTATTTATTTATCTTGAGTGGAGACAGGTCAGCAGCGCAGAGACGTCCCCAAATGATGCACAGATGAGTGGTCCACCCTGGGTTCCGACTTTGGATAGCTACCGAATCATCTGTGGCACCGAATCTGTGCCCCCCCCTCCCACTCCACGAAGGAGAGGGGGGCGGAGCAGAAAAGAAACAGCAGATCAACTGGTTCTAAAACGGGGGTCTATTTAAAGGCTAGAGTACACAAATGGGTTTTAAGATGGGACTTAAAGGCTTCTGAGGTATCGTCTCTAAATGTTACCAGGAGGGCATTCCAGAGTACTGAAGCCTGAATAGCTGACTTTTTTTTGGGATCTGGGAATCACTAATAAGCCGGAGTTCTTTGTACACAGATTTCTTGCCGGGACATATGGTACAATACAATCAGCAAGATAGGACGGAGTTAAACCGTGTAGTAATTTATACGTAAGTAGTCAAACATTAAAGGCCTACTGAAACCCACTACTACCGACCACACAGTCTGATAGTTTATATATCAATGATGAAATATTAACATTGCAACACATGCCAATACGGCCTTTTTAGTTTACTAAATTGCAATTTTAAATTCCCCGCGGAGTTTCTTGTTGAAAACGTCGCAGAATGATGACGCGTGTGCATGATGTCACGGACTGTAGAGGACATATTCGCTGTGTTGCTGAATCTTTTGCAATTTGTTCAATTAATAATGGAGAAGTCAAACTAGAAAGATAGAGTTGGGAAGCTTTAGCCTTTAGCCACACAAACATATGGTGATTCCTTGTTTAAAATTCCCGGAGGTGAAGCTTTACTATGGCTCAGAGCGGTCAAGCAAACATGGATCCCGACCACTTGTCAACCGGCAGGTTTCGGTGGGAAAATTGTGGTAAAAAGTCGCCTCTTACCGGAAATCAGCTGAGCCTGCGCCGTCCATGCAGCTGCCGTCGACTTCCCTCAGAGACTGGCCTCAACACAGCGGTGGACACACTCCTCCTACTATCAGGTACTATTTAATCTCACTAAAACACTAGCAACACAATAGAAAGATAAGGAATTTCCCAGAATTATCTTAGTAAATGTGTCTAAAAACATCTGAATCCGTCCCAAGGCAATCACCTTTTTTTTTTTTTTTACTTAAAAAAAAAAAAAAATTCTCTAGTCCTTCGCTATCAATATTGTTGATCCACGAATCTTCCAGCCTTACTCAAATTAATGGGGAAATTGTCGTTTTCTCGGTCCCTAAAAGTTCTTGCCAAATGGAGGCTCCCATTAAAAACAATGTGAGGATGTGAGGAGCCCTCAACGGGTGACGTCAAGGTCTGCGACTTCTGGCACAGGCAAGGCTTTTTTATCAGCACCAAAAGTTGCGAACTTTATCGTTGATGTTCTCTACTAAGTCCTCTCAGCAAAAATATGGCAATATTGCGAAATGATCAAGTATGACACATAGAGTGGACCTGCTATCCCCGTTTGAATAAGAAAATCTCATTTCAGTAGGCCTTTAAATATCACATCTTAAGTGCACAGGAAGCCAGTGCAGGTGAGCCAGTACAGGCGTAATATGATCAAACTTTTTTGTTGTTGTCAAAAGTCTAGCAGCCACATTTTGTACCAACTGTAGTCTTTTAATGCTAGACATAGGAAGACCCGAAAATAATACGATACAGTAATCGAGACGTAACGAACGCATGCATAATGATCTCAGTGTCGCTAGTGGCCAAAATGGAACACATTTTAGCGACATTACGGAGATGAAAGAAGGCGTGTTTAGTAACACTCTTAATGTGTGACTCAAACGAGAGAGTTGGGTTAAAGCTAATACCCAAATTCATAAGTCGCCTCGTGTAATTGTTTGGTTGTCAAAAATTAAGGTGGTTCATGCTTTTACCGCATGCCTTTGGTAAGTGCAGGAGTGAGAAGAGGTTTCAAATGAATTAGCGCCACGGCGGCAATTCAAGGAAATACGGTAATTAAGAGCCAATATGTTACTAATTTGCATGTTAATAAGCAACTAATTAATGGTGGGTATACGTTCCCCATACTTAAGTGTTACCCGACAGATTGAGGCACAGCCATGGGTAAAAAATATGCCCCGGCCTATGCCAACATTTTCATGGCAGAATAGGAGACTTTGGCCCTAGCCGCCTTCCCAAAATGGCCACTAAACAACTACAGGTAGCTGGATGACATATAGGGTCCCCGGAAATATTATATGGAGGGGTTTAATGTGTTTCTCAACATATTAAACACCCATAAAAAGAACATTGCTATCAAGTCGACCACTAGCCTCACTCACGCCGATCGACTTCTTGGACACCACAACCTTTAAAGGTCCAGACTTTCCCCAATCGCACCACCTCGAAATTAAGGTGTTCAAGTAGGGCAATTCCAGGTCCTTCCTCAGGAGACAATTTAAAGTCTTCTTGGACGAAAAGCGATCTTCCCCGGGCAAATTTACGATTCCCCTCTCATTACCACATACTCTCCCGCTGCCGTCGAGGTCACCAAAAAGGTCAAGCAAAACTTTCAGGCCTTTGTGGAGAGTAGTGGACGGATGAATGGGCACTATTTGGTGTCGGCATACAGAAATAACCCTAATTTGTCTGAGGTACTAGACAGGGCGAGGGTCAGTTCTATCAGGGACCCTCCCTCGATGCAAAAGAGTGTCCTTGTTCAACACATAGCATGGCTGGTGAACGAAAACAACGTCCAGGTCCTCCGGCCGTTGTGTCGAGGCACTGACTGCCCGAAGAACTGTTATTATGTGATCTCGTGGCAAAGATGCAAGATGGAGTACGTGGGCAAAACAAGTAATGCTGTCACCACGAGGTTCACACAGCATAAATATAACATCAGCAGACTGAAAAACACAAGCAACCTACATGGTTGGTATGTAAAAATGGTTAAATAAATGGGTTAAATGGGTTGTACTTGTATAGCGCTTTTCTACCTTCAAGGTACTCAAAGCGCTTTGACACTACTTCCACATTTACCCATTCACACACACATTCACACACTGATGGAGGGAGCTGCCATGCAAGGCGCCAACCAGCCATCAGGAGCAAGGGTGAAGTGTCTTGCTCAGGACACAACGGACGTGACGAGGTTGGTACTAGGCGGGATTTGAACCAGGGACCCTAAAACAAAGTGATGTTTCATTTGTCATCTGTTGTCTCTCACATAGTCTGCAGCGAGTAGAAATCAGAGTTGTGAACGTAGTGATGCATTATTTTAAATTAAATATGTTTAAAATTAGCAAAACACTTAAATATTAAACGTTACTATAAATGGGCCTTTAACTACATTACTGTGACGGGTCTCCAGCCGTCCTCATGTGGGTTGCAGTGCCGATCGATACAGGACGCATCGTAACAGGTTTGACTCTGATTTATTCTTTCAAGAAACATGTCAGCTTCTTGCCTGTCCGTCGCGCCAATTTCTAGCGCGCTGGCTCTTCCTGCTCGTCGCGGCGCACCTTTCGGTGTCCGGTGGCTGCATCTGCTGCGGGGGCTCATCTTGCTCGGGGTCGATCTCGTCGCTCTAGTGGTCTTCGTTGTCGGGTGTTTTTTTCTCCTTCTTCTACCCCGATTGCTCCTTCCTCTCCCCTTTTATGCTGCAGCAGAAGATGCAGGGATTGAGCACAGGTGTGTTGTGTTGTGTACGCACCTGACTCTGATGGCTGTAGTGTCGCTCCAGCCGTGCCCAGCCTCTCCGCTCTGCTGCATGCTGCGCCTCCTGGCCGCCATCTTGGGCAGGACCACCGTTTGCCCTGGCCCGCTGTCGGCTCTTCGGCTCCGCCTCTCCACAATTACATATATACTTACATCATGAATATAAAACCTGACTGAAAGTGTTTTGATGTTTTTAAGAGCTTTATAGGCAGAATAGAGCGGCTCCCATAAAATCAATTGAAAGCAGTCTTTTGATCGCATTGAATGTTTAGAATGCATTTACAAACCCCGTTTCCATGTGAGTTGGGGAATTGTGTTAGATGTAAATATAAACGGAAGAAAATGATTCGCAAATCCTTTTCAACCCATATTCAATTGAATGCACTACAAAGACAAGATATTTGATGTTCAAACTCAAACTTTATCTTTTTTTTTGCAAATAATAATTAACTTAGAATTTCATGGCTGTAACACATGCCAAAGTAGTTGGGAAAGGGCATGTTCACCACTGTGTTACATCACCTTTTCTTTTAACAACACACAATAAATGTTTGGGAACTGAAGAAACTAATTGTCGAAGCTTTGAAAGTGGAATTCTTTCCCATTCTTGTTTTATGTAGAGCTTCAGTCGTTCAACAGTCCGGGGTCTCCGCTGTCGTATTTTACGCTTCATAATGCGCCACACATTTTTGATGGGAGACATGTACCCGCACTCTTTTACTACGAAACCACGCTGTTGTAACAAGTGGCTTGGCATTGTTTTGCTGAAATAAGCAGGGGCGTCCATGATAACGTTGCTTGGATGTCAACATACAGTATGTTGCTCCAAAACCTGTATGGACCATTCAGCATTAATGGGGCCTTCACAGATGTGTAAGTTACCCATGCTTTGGGCACTAATACACCCCCATACCATCACAGATGCTGGCTTTTGAACCTTGTGCCTATAACAATCTGGATGGTTATTTTCCTCTTTGTTCCGGAGGACACCATGTCCACAGTTTCCAAATATAATTTGAAATGTGGACTCATCAGACCCCAGAACACTTTTCCACTTTGTATCAGTTCATCTTAGATGAGCTGGGGCCCAGCAAAGCCGGCGGCGTTCCTTGGTGTTGTTGATAAATGGGTTTTGCTTTGCATGGCAGAGTTTTAACTTGCACTTACAGATGTAGCGACCAACTGTAGTTACTGACAGTGGTTTTATGAAGTGTTCCAATTTGTGCCCAAAATTACGGGTTGCGAGATGTACATACTTACAGCTACCTCAACCCTATGCTTTTGGCCCTCGTACCAAATTTCTACTGGCACCATAGGGTACACATGCACATCCCCATGAACACACCTGATTTTTAGCTGTGTTGCATGCCTCAAAGCCCCGGGTCGAACCAGGTTCTGTTGGATCATGGTCTGCCCGCAGCCTGAATCCACCATCGCCTGGTATGTACTCCATTGTATCATTACCTTGATACCGTACGTCTCACCCGGGTCGGGGGAGGGCACTGAAGGGCCGGCCACCACGGCCACGCGCCCCACCTCCACCTGCTGAGGTCCCTGACGCGCGTGACCGGGCCGCCCACGCCTCCAGCACGCCTGCCCAAGCGTTTGAGGAGCCGTCTGCACGGGAGATGTTCTGTGGACAGCAGCCGGAACCTGCGGGAAAAAAACAGAAGGGGAGTCGCGCGGGTTATGGTGGTAAACGTGCACTGTTCTCTCCTTTTTCTGTCGCGCTCTGCTCGCACGCCATTGGGACGGCCAAGTGGTCCTCGGTGAAGGTCACCGCAGCTGCCAGGTCACGTGGCCGGTGGTACCGGACCCAGTCGGCCGTCTTCTTGGGGATCGCCTCCAGGAACTGCTCCCGGATGACCTGGTCCAGTTGTCGGCCATCTCCTTCTCCCGGTTGGAGCCAGCGCGTCGCTGCCTATTGGAGCCGCTGGGAAAAGGCGAAAGGCCGGTCTTCCTTCTTCAGGCACATGGACCGGAACTGGCGTCGGTAGTCTTCGGCGGTGCCTCCCGTCCGGTCCAGCACCACCCTCCTCAGGTCCGCAAAGCGCACCCTTGATGATGCAGGCTGAGCGCCGCACGTTGCGCCTCCCCCGCCAGGAGCGGCAAGAGCCGCACGCCCCACTCCTCCTCCGGCCACACACACGCTCTTGCTGTGGCCGAAAAAATGTCCAGAAATACATGGGGATATTCCCTTTCCCCCACGCGGTGCATGGCGAGGGCCGCTGGCTCCGGCCGTGCCCCGCCCCGCAGGACCTGGCACTGTTGGCGGCTGTTCGCTGCCACCTTGGCGAGCACGCTTACGAGATCTGTCCGGGGGTCGTCTTCCCCCGTCTCCGGTGGTCCCACATTGGGCGCCAAATTGTGGAAGTCTACTGCTTCCAGGTTCTCGGGACCACCAAGGACTAACATGACAGGCTTCCAAGTTCGACAAGGTTTATTTTTACAATAAATCTTTCAGCTATTGTCTCTCCTTCAGCAATGTCTTTTTGCTTTTCAGCATTGTCGTATGTCCGACCCTCACTGCAGCCGCGTCCCTACTGCCGCCTTTTACAGAACGACAGGTGACTAGACAAACACTTTCAGCTGTGTCATCCAATCACCTATCGCCAGCCTCGAAGCCGGTCCTGCCACACCCCGCTTCACTGCAGGTGCGCAGGCCACGCCCACCACATGTATATACCCCCCAACCTCCATTTTTTGTACACATTGTTTTTCAAATCACCTGACATGTGCCTGACATGTATACTGCCTATATGTACATAGTGTATCCTTTTTTTAACCTATTTTTTCATATACATGTTACAGGTTATATATATTTTGTTATTGAATCCATCAAATGTGATGAATATTTCATGGACCACAATGGAAACAAGCCTTTTGGCTTTTTGTGCCATCCATTTTGCCTTTCTAAAGCATTACAAGGATTAAATTCTTTAAGATGTCAATAAACTTCTCAATCAATCAATTGTGTACTGCCATGTACATCCCTTATGCACATCTTGATTTGGCTAAACATGTCATACCGGAGAGATAAAAGTATGTCCTGTTATATTTACTACCGTATTTTTCGGAGTATAAGTCGCTCCAGAGTATAAGTCGCACCGGCCGAAACTGCATAATAAAGAAGGAAAAAAAACATATATACGTCGCACTGGTGTATAAATCGCATTTTTGGGGGAAATGTATTTGATAAAATCCAACACCAAGAATAGACATTTGGCGGAGTGGCAGAGTGGCCGTGCGCAACCCGAGGGTCACTGGTTCAAATCCCACCTAGAACCAACCTCGTCACGTCCGTTGTGTCCTGAGCAAGACACTTCACCCTTGCTCCTGATGGGTGCTGGTTGGCGCCTTGCATGGCAGCTCCCTCCATCAGTGTGTGAATGTGTGTGTGAATGGGTAAATGTGGAAGTATTGTCAAGGCGCTTTGAGTACCTTGAAGGTAGAAAAGCGCTATACAAGTACAACCCATTTATCATTTAAAGGCAATTTAAAGTAAATAAAGAATATTGAACAACAGGCTGAATAAGTGTACGTTATATGACGCATAAATAACCAACTGAGAAGGTGCCTGCTATGCTAACGTAACATATTATGGTAAGAGTCATTCAAATAACTATAACATATAGAACATGCTATACGTTTACTAAACAATCTGTCACTTCTAATCGATAAATCTGATGAAATCTTCTTCCTCCATGTCGCTTCTAAACAACTCTGCCAACTCCAAAGGTATGCGCCGCTTCCTCTTGTCGTTTTCTGCTGCATATTTCACTACGTCCAGCTTGTAATCTGCACTACATGATTGCCCTTTCGGTGCCATTTTTGTTCAGCCCTTCTCAGTTTTTATAAGTTACCGCCAACGATGAAATGATCCATTTTAATAGCTACAGCAGTAGCATATAGCAGTTAGCATTCCATGACCCAAAATGCACTTCTGCCATGACCCACCCCCGCCGAATTCTTATTGGTTGACGTGTATATGATGATTGCCGATGTGTGTGTGACTTGCTGACATTTTCTTTGTCTCTTCCGCGAATTAGATAAATTATATTATTTGATATTTTACGGTAATGTGTTAATAATTTCACACATAAGTCGCTCCGGTTTATATGTTGCACCCCCGGCCAAACTATGAAAAAAAACTGCGACTTATAGTCCGAAAAATACGGTAGTTACTTTTAAGCATTGTGTTGTGTGGTCAGATAAATTGTGTCTCAGCTGCTGGAAAAAGTCATGTACCTGGGCAACGTTAAAGCCTTTGGCAATGGTATTCATCAATAGTGTATCATAACACACATTTGTAGCAGCATATGGTGCCTTCCAGTGGACGGTCTATGTATATCTCAACAGTACCACTAAGAAAGGAAGTACACAAAGTGCTTGTTTGGCTGGCCTGTAGTCTCATTCTATCACAGGATAATAGACCGAAAAACTAAATAAAAGTACAATATGCTTAGTTATTCATTAATGCACGTTCTTTCATACCAGCTCTCCTGTTCTGAGTTGCCAAGAGCTGGAGCTTATCCCAGCAGACCAACAAAAGGTGGACCACCCATTGAACTGCCAGTCAATTAAAAGCGCTTCTGAGGCAGACAACCGTTCATTCTCACATTCACAAGTCAGTGAGTGGAAACTGAACCTGCGTACTGAGAAGCCAGTCAGGGGAAGCAGTGACTACAGGATTAGTGACTAAATAAAATGTCAATACCAATGCGAACTAGAAAAGCTCTACTGTGGCAAAAGTAAAATAGTAGAAAATCTTTTCTAACTATTCTGAATCCAGGCAGTGATCCCAATCACCCCCAAAACCACAGCTAATACATAACATCAAAGGTAATTATTGAATGGATAAAAGAAATTGCCATGATCATTTGATTGTTTTGCTTGTCTGATGTTTCCAAATTGGCCGCAGGATGGAATCTTTGCGGAATGAAATACAAAGAGTGAACCCTCTTGTCAGTCAATCTATCTCTTTGTCAGGTGTGGTTGGGGCCAGGGCAAGTCGCATGAAATATTTTTTTTCATTTAGTCTTATTTCCATTTGCAGTTGTCCTGCCACAGCAGCTTCACTACTTCGAAGACTTTTGGGGTATATGTGTTGTTTTTTCAAAGCATATAATACAATAAGTTGATCATTGTCAAGCATAGAGATGTTTCAATAAAATTTAAATATAAAATACTACATTAGTATTGGACTCTGTCAGTCCCTGTTTTTTCACTCCCTGCTTTGTTTTCATGACAACCCATTAGTTTTCACCTGTCCTCATGTCACACACCTGATTAATTTGGACTCATGCACCTGTTAATCACCACAGCACTATTTACGCCTTACCATGAATTGATTAACGTGGACCCCGACTTAAACAAGTTGAAAAACTTATTCGGGTGTTACCATTTAGTGGTCAATTGTACGGAATATGTACTGAGCTGTGCAATCTACTAATAAAAGTATCAATCAAACAATGAAAAAGCCTGTAGTTGCCAGGCAGTCAGCCTGGCGACATCACCCTCTAACCACCCTTGTTATTCATGCCGATGATCCATGCTGCTCTGTTTTCATGCTCTTTTCCCATTCCAAGTAAGTTTTCTTTATTCATGCCATAGATTGCAAGTTTTGTTTTATGTGCATAGTTTTTGCCTTAGTGGTAGTTTTTGTTTCTTAGCCCAGTTTTGAACCTCTGCTGTGAGCACCTTTTGTTTGTTCCTTTTTTGGAGTAAAGATTGAAAATCATGTTTTTACCTTCACGCCATGTCCGGTCCAGTCGATTCGTACCTCGGGATAACAATCTACACCTAAGTCCAAGTCTTGACACAATCAAACTAATCAAAGTGCATTCTTCAAATGTAAAACAATGTAAAAGTAATTTGAAAATTGTATATCATGTCTAAAGAAATCTCATAACGTTGAAAAAACTGTTTATATAATTGTTAACAGTTTTGTTATGCTCTAGTTACGCAAATATTACATTAATGATGAATGATTCCCACTTGGCAGAAATGTGTTAATCGTAAACATGTCCATCACCAATTAACAGGGACAAATGAGGGATGACTGTATGTATTGTATATACCGTATTTTCCGGACCATAGGGCGCACTGCCTATGAATGGTCTATTTTTGATATTTTTTCATATATTAGGTGCACCTGATTAAAGAACGCATTAAAGAAGTCAAATTTATATATTTGTTTTTTTTACATTGAAAACACTTCCTTGTGGTCTACATATTATATAATGATGGTTCTTTGATCAAAATGTTGCAGATAATGTTTTATAGATCATCTTCGGGCCGCTTTCTGACAGTCGCTTGCGGATGCGCCGTTTTGTGGATGATTTTTTTTTTACATGAGTCACCGTAAGCAGTGTTTCCTCCCCGCCATCTTTGTTGTAGCGGTGTAGCGTGCAAGGACGGGACTGGAGGAAGTGTCAAAAGATGGAGCTAACTGTTTTAATGACATACAGACTTTACTTAAATCAATAACGGAGCAGCATCTCCTCATCCAGAAACAACAAGTTGGAAATGTGTCCTGTGAAAAACCGTCTGACCGGAACGCTCTAATAACTAAAGTTCCTTGGGTGAATAATGTAAACTCACTACACCGGTATGTTTTAGCGCTTTAATGGCAAGTTTACTGACATATATAAGTAAGAACTTTACACTACTTTATATTAGAAATGGTAAGAGTGGAGGATGAATGTCACACAAAAAGAAGCTAGAGAAAAAGAAGAAGCTTATTGACTATGTCGTCGGCGCAGACACGCACAATTATTTTAGGATTTATGCAGATCTCAAATACAGTTTACTAGGTACCAGAAGGTAAGAAAAGTTGCTCATGCATAATATTACAAAAAAAACGCCAGACAATTTGTCTTACCTTATACACACACCATAATAATACTTGTATGTTTACCGCGCGGACAATCCTTCAAGCAGTGCGGCTTCATAGCTTACCAAAGTCGTACTAAAAATTTTTGATTGATTTTTGAGCACCGTGTGTAATGTTCTATATTTTCAATGGAACATTTAAAATGTTGGTATTTACTTGAGACCCATCATAGTGCAGCCTACACATATATATTTTGTTTTACTGTCATCTACTGGTCACACTTATCATTACACCATGTACCAAATAAAATAGCTTTGAGGTGGGTAAGCTGAACCAAACTTATTTCTTACATCAGTCGCACCGGGTTATAAGGCGCTCTTTCGAGTTTTGAGGAACAAAAAAAATGTTTTTAAGTGTGCCTTATAGTCCGGATAATACGGTAAATTTTTAAATGTATTATGTCATGTCATGCCTAGAGGTCACTCGCCTTTAACAAGCTGCAATCCTGTCCTGTTCCTGGTTAAACCACGTATGCTCTAATATTATACTGTAATATTTGTTTTGTTTAAAAATATCTATAATACGAATAATATTTTTTGTTGTTTAAAAAATATGAATATATAGAAGCTTTAAATGAAACACAGGAACAGATAAAGTGTGAATGTTGAGTAAGAGGGAAATACGAGCAGGTTCGATGAGTGATGATGGTCTCTGACTCTGTTTCACCAACAATGGCTGGCTATCATCCCAAAAGAGCAAACTCCCTTACGGGTACGTTTTGTCCTTCAGAAAAATGCTAATCTTTTACCAGTCACCAAATTGTCAAAATGATTTATTTTCTAAGGAGGTAGTTGACGGTAAACACAAAATAAAACATATTTGAAACATTAGAAATGTGCAACACAATGCCTTTTATGTAATTATTACAGAGCAGAGCCCTCACAAAAACCTGGCGTAGAACATTTTTCACGGCAAAGATGAGCTGTATCAAGACTGACATTGACGTGGAAATGTGTGCTGCTTCACACCCACTATATAGCTGCCGTACGCACATTTCTACACGTTGTAGATACTTTAGCGACACACAGGAGGGATGCTCGTTTACTCCTCAGATATATTGAAGTGCCCATCAGTGACATATAACAGGGTGTAGGTGGGGTCGAGGCATGACAAGCCAAGCACACGTTTGTAGATTGCGATATAACAGAGAAATGTGCTTGAATATGTGCGTGCAAAGACTTTAATAAATATGAATTTTTATGTTGTTTTCTTTATTTGGTTGTGTGTCTATTAATAGTAGGAACTCTCTTTAACTGAGGCCCTAGGAGTTACATTCTTGCAAGTAAAACATTTCCTTTGCTGGTTAATTTTTAGTATTAAATACTGTATTTCCCGGACTATAAGGTGCACTTAAAATATTTTTTTCCCCTCAAAACTGGACAGTGCGCCTAATGTAAGGAATAAGTTTGGTTGACCTAGCTCACTATTTTATTTGCTACGTGGTGTAAAGATAAGTTTGACCAGTAGATGGCAGTCAAACATAAGAGATAAGTATAGACATCACTATGATTGCTACATGTCTTAAGTAAACAACACCAACATGTTAAATGTTCCATTTAAAATATAGAATATTACACACGGCGCTTAAAAATATGTCCAAATGTTTTAGTACAACTTTTGAAAGCTATGAAGCCGCACCGTTTGGACGATTGTCTGCGCATTAAACATACGAGTAATACATGGGTGTCAAACTCTGGCCCGCGGGCCAGATTTGGCCCCCCGTTTAATTTCATTTGGTCCTTGAGGCAATATCAAATTAACATTAGAGCTGGCCCGCCGGTAACACCACATTCACCGCTAATACTCATACTTGCCAACCCTCCTGATTTTCCCAGGTGACTCCCGAAGTTTAGTGGCCTTCCCGAAAATGACCCTGGGCAACTATTCTCCCGATTTACACCCGGACAACAATATCGGGAGCGTGCCTTAAAGGCACTGCCTTTAGCGTCCTCTACAACATGTCGTTACGTCCTCTTTTCCTCCATATAAACAGCGTGCTGGTCAAGTCCCATAATATATGCGGCTTTCACAAACATATACTTGGTCAACACCCATACAGGTCACACTGAGGGTGGCCGTATAAAACACTTTAACATTGTTACAAATATGCGCCACACTGTGAACCCACACCAAACAAGAATGACAAAACACATTTCGGGAGAACACCCACACACACCGTACAACATAAACACAACAAAAAAAATACCCAGCCCCCCTTGCAGCACTAACTCTTCCGGAATGCTACAATATACACCCTCCGCTACTACCAAACCCCGCCCACCCCATTTTTATTTTATTTTTGAATGTATTAGCCTGTGGAAAAAGTTAATGTTGATATTTACCTCAGAAGGCTGCGAATAGAAAAGAGGCATTATTTTTTTTAATTACTATTTATTTAATATACCACTGATGTTTTTTGAAAGTTGATTTCGCACTATTACGTTATATAAGCTCTGCCTGTTCCATGGGAGAAAGCCCAAATACCCGGAGGGAACCCACGCAGTTCCGGGGAGAACATGCAAACGCCACACAGAAAGATCCCGAGCCCGGGATTGAACCCAGGATTACTCAGGACCTTCGTATTGTGAGGCAGATGCACTAACCCCTGTTCCACCGTGCTGCCCTATTTAAGACTTGCTTGTTCAATATTCATTGCAAAACTTGTTTGGATCCCTATTAAAAGGTTAATTTGTTCAACCTTGGCCCGCGGCTTTGTTCAGTTTGAAATTTTGGCCCACTCTGTATTTGTCTTTGACACCCCTGGAGTAATATTATGATGTGTGTATAAGCTAAGACATGTTATCTGCCGTTTTGTTTTGCAATATTATGCAAAACCAAATTTCCTTATCTTCTGGTACCTGCTGATCTGCACTTGGGTTCTGCATAAATCCTAAAAATGTGCACGCACGCTTTTTCTGTTTCCTCTATCTTCTTATGTGACGATCATCTTCCGCTGTTGCAATTTGTAATATAAAGTATTGTAAAGTTCTTACTAATATCCGTCAGTAAACTTGCCATAAATGCACTAAAACATACCTGTGTAGTGAGTTTACATTATTCACCCAAGGAATTTTAGTTATTAGAGTTCTGGTCGGACAGTTTTTCACGGCAGTTGTTGTTTACGGATGAGGACATGCTGCTTCGTAATTGATTGAAGTAAAGTCCTAATGTCATAAAAACAGTTTGCTCCATATTTTGACACTTCTTCCAGTCCCGTCCTTGCACGCTACACCACTACAAGAAAGATGTCGAGGAAAAGACGATGCCAAAGGTGAGCCACGTAAATGAGACCGTCCAAAAAACGGCACAACCTCAAGCGACTGTCAGAAAGCAGCTTGAAGATGATCTGTAAAACATAATCCATGCAACATTTTGACCAAAAAAACACCATTAAATGTTATGTAGACCACAAGGAAGTGTTTTCAAATTAGAAAAAAAAGATAATAATATGACTCTTTTAATGCACCTTATATATGAAAAAAGATCAACAAAAAAAAGATCATCATCGGCAGTGCGCCTTATATTCCGGTACGCCCCTATGCTTTGGAGAATACAGTACTATTGAGTATTAAATACCAGTCCAAATCTATTTTAATGACTATAATTGCATTTCCATATGACTAATTTAAATGTTTGATTTATGACGCTGTCATATGACATCTTATTTAACTCCCCATTGTTGACACAAGACCAAGGGTTACTATCATAATTTAATATTTCATATTTTCCACGCCGTTACTTTGGTCATTGAGAGAGTGCTCAGAGCAGCCATTATTAAGGAATGATGGAATGATTGTTAATGAGGAGGACAGGGTAGGCAGTCCAGTCCTGATTGATGACGTGTAATAGCTAAAGGAAGCGAATGTCCAACTAATGTGTAATTGAGTTTGAAAAGAGATCTTCATCTTGATACATTATTATTTATTTCATTATTCTTTTTCCGCTATTAACGGTTTAAATGTCTCATATATTTCATGTCACTTAGCTTCAAGGTTAAGGAGGCCCTGGAATAAACATTAATGCTTACAGTATGTGACACTAGTTTTACTACTAATATGAACGAGCACACAAAGTATGGTTTGTTGTTTTTAGTTATTGTTGTTGTATATTGTAATATTGTAGTTTGTAATTTTCCTGAAGGAACTCTCCTGACGGAATAAATAAAGTACTATCTAATCTATTTACTATGTATATGTTTCTACTGGAGATCGAACTGTTTGATTGTGGCGGTCCGCTCCCTGTACGATCAGTGTCAGGGCTGGGTCCGCATTGCAGTAATTCAGAGGGTTGGACTCCGCCAAGGCTGCCCTTTGTCACCGATTCTGTTGATAACTTTTATGGACAGAATTTTTCGGCGCAATCAGGGCGTTGAGGGGAATCGGTTTGGTAAATGCAGGATCAGGTCTCTGCTTTTTGCAGATGATGTGGATCGGTTCGCAGCCGATTGTGAAGCGACTTGGAAGAGAATCAGCACCTCCAAGTCTGAGTCCATGGTTCTCTCCCGGAAAAGGGTGGCGTGCCATTTCTGGGTTGGGGAGGAGACCCTGCCTCATGTGGAGCTAGGAGTTCAAGTACCTCGAATAGGTACTTGAATAGCTCTCGCTATTTTCCCTTAACACTATTAATTCCTCTTCAATATTTGCAATGATCAAAGTCTATATCATAGCCTTGTTCTCTTTAGATCAAGGGTCTCAAACTCAGTTTACCTTGGGGCCCCTGGATGCAGAGTCTGGGTGAGGCTAGGCCGCGAGAAAAGATTTCTTAAAAAAAAAAATGTTGCATACTCCTAAGCATGTTTAGCTGTATAATGGTTTGAAATTGTATTCCTTGTGAACCGCAACTTTCTCTGTGCAAATATGACACGTCGGGGTGGCCCCTGTGCTTAACAAAGAAATATTGCATCTCCCACTTTTCCTGGAATTGTCTTTGCTCATCACGAACCTTTCTCTTCGCTGCAGGCTTTGAAAAAGACATGTTTGGGGTTGTGGAATATATTTGTATTTAGCCGGGAATAATGTTATTTCCGTCATGTGTGTCGTTCCGCTTTTCCTCCCTAGAGCAACACGGCGGTCGGCAGATAATAGCGAGCGCATAAATGTGACGGCTCGCGGATTCTTATCCGGCGTCATATAGAAATATATGTAGTGTTCATCGTGTGAGGCAATGCAAATTAAACAATAAAAAACAAAACAAATAATGGTTTGAATTGGTCCAGGTTATCGGGGACTGTTATTACTGACGGACAGGTGTCCAATGTGACTGCAGCCATGCACGTAAGAAAACCCTCGTCACCTTGGCAACATCTGTCGCTTTCACTCATTTGCCGCTTTTCCACTAATGGGGGGTAGGCTACCCAGAACGTTGAAAGAGCCATTTTGGATCCACATAACACAACGCTGTCAAGCGCTATTCATATAAAACTTGTGGGCCGCGCTAAGATTAAACTTTCATATAAAGGTGGGGGCCGCAAAATTATGTCTTGCAGGCCGCAATTGGCCCACGGGCAGCGTGTCTGAGACTCCTGCTTTAGATGATTGTCACACTGTCTGGATAGTTAGTTTACCGATTACAATCTCCAGCTGGCATCAACAACCTCCGCTGTAGTAAGGACAGTGTCACATTCCGTATAGTTGCAATACCACATAGTCCTCTAAGCTTCCAGACCAGCAGGAGTTAATCAGTGGGCTAACAAAGCATTAATCTGCAGTGACACACTGACTTTCTCCCCTTGTAGGATGTTGAACACTGGGAAGCAATCCAAAAGCAAAGCACAGAGCTGCTCCGGTAATGCAGTGAAGCTGGTGTGGAGAGATTATTGAGTGAGCAGACAAGCAAAGAGTTGTGAAGTTAGACACTTTGAGGTGTCACAAACTTGATAAGGACTATTAAGTGAGAGCTGTTTGAAAGATGATGGATGACCTTTCTCACCCGAGATTGTGTAGAGAATGTAACATAGGGAGCTGACTCACGGGCAATGTTTCAAACACAAGTGTAAGTATTTGGAACACAGTCCACTGACATTTATCCCGACTATCAGCTCTGAGGTGAACAAGCCAGAAGCATGATTTCAAAAGCATAAGTTCACAAACATGGACTACACAATAAGAACATTAATGCAACTTTACAGCATGCAAGTAGGTACGGGTGTCCCGTTACAATATTCAGTTCAGTTTCAGTTTATTTCGAACATGCATACAATACAACGTAATGCATCACATATTTCCAGTTGTTTCATTCCAGCATGTCCGAAAAGGAGTAGGAAGAAGCTGAGCTTATTTAATCCTACCCCTTTCCATACCATAGCAATTTTATCCCATTCCATTGTTCTCTGTAATAAAAAAGGTGTCACAACATGGCTTGGACGTGGATTGTTTCTTCGACGCAGATGAGAATCAGCATGAGCGAGGCGTGGACGTGAGTACATGGTTATTTATTTAAACACTATTATAAAAAATAAACAAACTAAGGGCGCTCACAAGGAGGTACAGACACTTGGCTATGAACAAACAAAAGACTAGCATAAATTCTGCAAACTACAAACATGAAACAAAAACACTTGCTCGATTGGCATGAATAATAATAAACTATAAACAAAACTAGCACAATGGCATGAATATAAAAACTTACACAGCATGGAACTATGGACGAGGGCATGAAGGAGGTGTAGCATTGGTAGCATGTGTGCGAGTGTGAAGATCCCAGAAAGCAGACAAGATAACGAGTGACTTAAGTAGCTATGATGATTAGTGAAAACAGGTGAGGCTGAGAACAGGGACGTGACACGACAGGTGAAAAGTAATGAGTTGATATGGAGACAAAAACAAGCCAGGAAGTGCCAAGACAGAACTTAAATGTCCAAAAAACGAAACATAACCTAACCAAAACATAAACTTATAGGCGTGACAAAAGGGAACAAATAAATGATAAAGAATTAATATAACATAGAAAGTAAACAAATAAATATATATATATATATATATATATATATATATATATATATATATATATATATATATAAAAATAACCTTTATCTAGAAAAAAAAGAAGAAAAAAAAGGGTTCAAGATGTTCAACATAATTCTTGTTTTGTGTACTTTGTAAACACTTGTAGTTTGAACAGTCTCTTAAACTGAATCATATTGGTGCTTTATTTGGTTTATTTGGTTAATCTATTCCATTATTTAATTCCAAATACCGATATACTAAAGGTTTTAAGTGTTATACGAGCATACAAATGTTTTAAATTAAATTTTCCTCTAAGTTAAACTTCTCTTTTGTTGAGAAGAATTGTTGTACATTCTTGGGTAGCAAGTTATAGTTTTTCATGTGTTGTGGCAGTTGTGGATTTCCCTATGCGGTGGCTTGAGGAAACACTTGGTTGTTTTTCCAAACATTTTAATGGTGGACTGCCGACATGAGAATCCTAAACAGGAATTGTCTATAGTGTAATGCAGGGCTATTCAAGGACATAATAAAGATGATCGCAGTTTCAAGAGCCCAAGGTCACAGGGGCCAACATCAAAATTTGGATGTCTCCTTAGAAAATGCCACTTCAGGTTTTATTCCTGTTGGACTATGTTTACTTAATAATTAAGTAAACACATTGGCTTTTACACTGCACTGTCAATACATTTGTTATTCTGCCCTGGCTACACGATTCTAGCATGTGCAGCTAGACATAGTTACAGCATGAAGAAACAGAAGCTAAGTGTTGTTGATGATTGTTGTTCCTTCTTTTAAATATTTTTTCTTCCTCAGTTTTATTTCTTTATAAGTCTTCCTTTATTTAGATTCATAAGACTAAAAACATAAAATATTTAAAAAGCATAACAGCTTTTGTTTTTTTTTACACAAATCATGTCCATTGTGTATGTAACATAAATAAAATAAAATGATTAGTGTTAATGCACACAGCAAACAATGCAAACATGTGGTTTAACACAATTAAACCTAAGGTGTCGTATTCTGCTGATCGAATTTGGTGCTACATGTATTTAACCAGTTATGATCGCCAGAGTTATACAACCCAAACCAACACAAATACTAAATACATCAAAAAGTCAGCAATTTCAATACATTCACACTCTGCCCCTCCATGTTCAAACTGTTTCTACAGTGGAGTGTTTTAAGTCTCGTCTTAAGACCCATTTTTATTCTTTGGCTTTTAACACCACGTGAGTTTTGTGGTCCTCTGTTGTCCTCTGTGTTTTGTATACACTTTGATTTCTATTTTACTGTTTTAATTGAATTTACCCTTTTAAATTGTTTTTAATCATATTTGTTTTTATATTGTTTTTTTATATTGGTTTTATATTTATTTATTTTTTGTTTTTATTCAGTCATTGGTGGAGCACAGTATTGTTTTTTTAATATTGTTTTTTAACATGGCTGTGCAGCACTTTGGAAACGTTATTGTTGTTTAAATGTGCTATATAAATAAAGTGGATTGGATTGGATTGGATAGTCACTGTTAAATGTCAGATTTTCTCGCCACTATAAAAGGCCAATCTGAAATGTGCAGTTTTATCACACAGCAAAATGGCACAGATGCTGTGAGTTTTGCAGTTGGCATGCTGACCGCAGCAATGTCCACCAGAGCTTTAGCCCGTGAATTGAATGTTCATTTCAGGACCTCCTCATCCAGCAGGTGCACCTTGGTGATCCTCTAAAACCAGCCACCCGGACAGCTGCTGCAACAATTGGTTTGCATAACCAAATAATTTCCGCACAAACTGTGAGCAACCGTCTCAGGGAAGCTCATGTAAATGCGAGTCGTCCTCATCGGGGTCTCGACCTGACTGCAGTTTGTCGTCGTAACAGGCTTGAGTGGGTTTGCTGATGTCAACAATGTAAATCAAGTGGACCATTAGTGTGTTCCAGTTCAGGCTCCAGCCATTGATGAGAAGCCGATCAACATTCCACAGGCCACTATAAACAACCTGATTGTGCTTGTCAGGGGCATCACCATTTCCAAAGTTACGATACTCCCGTATACTAAAGTATTGTCCGATCATTACCTTATAAAATTCGAGGTTCAGACGCATGTTCGTCAAACTAATAATAATAATACCTGCTATAGCAGCCGCAACATTAATACAGCCACAACGACAACTCTTGCTGACCTACTGCCCTCGGTAATGGCACCATTCCCAAAGTATGTGGGCTCTATTGATAACCTCACTAACAACTTTAACGACGCCCTGCGCGAAACCATTGATAACATAGCACCGCTAAAGTTAAAAAAGGCTCCAAAAAAGCGCACCCCGTGGTTTACAGAAGAAACTAGAACTCAGAAATTATTATGTAGAAAGCTGGAACGCAAATGGCGCACGACTAAACTTGAGGTGCACCATCAAGCATGGAGTGATGGTTTAATAACTTATAAACGCATGCTTACCTTAGCTAAAGCTAAATATTACTCAAATCTCATCCACCGTAATAAAAACGATCCTAAATTTTTGTTTAGTACGGTAGCATCGCTAACCCAACAAGGGACTCCTTCCAGTAGCTCAACCCACTCAGCTGATGACTTTATGCAATTCTTTAGTAAGAAAATTGAAGTCATTAGAAAGGAGATTAAAGACAATGCGTCCCAGCTACAACGGGGTTCTATTAACACTGACACGATTGTATATACGACGGATACTGCCCTCCAAAATAGTTTCTCTCGTTTTGAGGAAATAACATTAGAGGAATTGTTACAACGTGTAAATGGAATAAAACAGACAACATGTTTACTTGACCCTCTTCCTGGGAAACTGATCAAGGAGCTTTTTGTATTATTAGGTCCATCAGTGCTAAATATTATAAACTTATCACTCTCCTCGGGCACTGTTCCCGTTGCATTCAAAAAAGCGGTTATTCATCCTCTTCTTAAAAGACCTAACCTCGATCCTGACCTCATGGTAAATTACCGACCGGTGTCTCACCTTCCCTTTATTTCAAAAATCCTTGAAAAAATTGTTGCGGAGCAGTTAAATGAACACTTAGCGTCTAACAATCTATGTGAAACCTTTCAATCCGGTTTCAGAGCAAATCACTCCACGGAGACAGCCCTCGCAAAAATGACTAATGATCTATTGCTAACGATGGATTCTGATGCGTCATCTATGTTGCTGCTCCTCGATCTTAGCGCTGCTTTCGATACCGTCGATCATAATATTTTATTAGAACGTATCAAAACACGAATTGGTATGTCAGACTTAGCCCTGTCTTGGTTTAACTCTTATCTTACTGATAGGATGCAGTGTGTCTCCCATAACAATGTGACCTCGGACTACGTTAAGGTAACGTGTGGAGTTCCCCAGGGTTCGGTCCTTGGCCCTGCACTCTTCAGCATCTACATGCTGCCGCTAGGTGACATCATACGCAAATACGGTATTAGCTTTCACTGTTATGCTGATGACACCCAACTCTACATGCCCCTAAAGCTGACCAACACGCCGGATTGTAGTCAGCTGGAGGCGTGTCTTAATGAAATTAAACAATGGATGTCCGCTAACTTTTTGCAACTCAACGCCAAAAAAACGGAAATGCTGATTATCGGTCCTGCTAGACACCGAACTCTATTTAATAATACAACTCTAACATTTGACAACCAAACAATTAAACAAGGCGACACGGTAAAGAATCTGGGTATTATCTTCGACCCAACTCTCTCCTTTGAGGCACACATTAAAAGCGTTACTAAAACGGCCTTCTTTCATCTCCGTAACATCGCTAAAATTCGCTCCATTCTGTCCACTAAAGACGCTGAGATCATTATCCATGCGTTTGTTACGTCTCGCCTCGACTACTGTAACGTATTATTTTCGGGTCTCCCCATGTCTAGCATTAAAAGATTACAGTTGGTACAAAATGCGGCTGCTAGACTTTTGACAAGAACAAGAAAGTTTGATCACATTACGCCTGTACTGGCTCACCTGCACTGGCTTCCTGTGCACTTAAGATGTGACTTTAAGGTTTTACTACTTACATATAAAATACTACACGGTCTAGCTCCATCTTATCTTGCCGATTGTATTGTACCATATATCCCGGCAAGAAATCTGCGTTCAAAGGACTCCGGCTTATTAGTGATTCCCAGAGCCCAAAAAAAGTCTGCGGGCTATAGAGCATTTTCCGTTCGGGCTCCAGTACTCTGGAATGCCCTCCCGGTAACAGTTCGCGATGCCACCTCAGTAGAAGCATTTAAGTCTCACCTTAAAACTCATTTGTATACTCTAGCCTTTAAATAGACTCCCTTTTTAGACCAGTTGATCTGCCGTTTCTTTTCTTTTTCTTCTATGTCCCTCTGTGTATCGGCTGGGGACATCTCTGCGCTGCTGGTCCGCTACCCTTGGGATGGTTTCCTGCTGGCTCCGCTGTGAACGGGACTCTCGCTGCTGTGTTTGGACTGGACTCTCGCGACTGTGTTGTATCCATTGTGGATTGAACTTTCACAGTATCATGTTAGACCTGCTCGACATCCATTGCTTTCCTCCTCTCTAAGGATCTCATAGTCATCATTGTCACCGACGTCCCACTGGGTCATTATTGTCACCAATGTCCCACTGGGTGTGAGTTTTCCTTGCCCTTATGTGGGCCTACCGAGGATGTCGTGGTGGTTTGTGCAGCCCTTTGAGACACTAGTGATTTAGGGCTATATAAGTAAACATTGATTGATTGATTGATGAACTTTATGCGAAATAAATGTGTTGCACTGCGTGAGGCACACGGTAGTTGCACCAGACAATGACTGCTTTTCTGACCTCCCCAGACCCCAATAAAGCAAAACTTCACATTTCAGAGTGACTTTTTATTGTGGGCAGCCTAAGGCACACCTGTGCAATAATCATGCTGTTTAATCAGCATCTTGTTATCCCACACCTGTAAATGGTAAATGGGTTGTACTTGTATAGTGCTTTTCTACCTTTTTTTAAGGAGCCCAAAGCGCTTTGACAGTATTTCCACATTTGCCCATTCACACACACATTCACACACTGATGATAGTCCCTCCCACCTCACAGGTGGGAGGGATTATTTGGCAAAGAAGAAGTGCTCACTACCACAGATTTGTGAACCATATTTGATAGAGATATGTCTTTTGTGTGTTTAATGTAAAAGTTTTAGATCTTTGAGTTTAACTAAGGAAAAATGGGATCAAAAACAAAAGTGTTGAGTTTATATTTTTGTTCAGTATAGTTTGTCTGCGTTAGCCTATTGTAACACTATCACTAATACGTGGTTAAAATTCAAGTCATGAAATGTAAACAGAGTAATGTCGGCTCTTCTTGAATTGTTATGTATTGGATTTTATGGGCAGAAAATAGAGGACCTTTCATTGGCTTTGCTGTAAGCAGACTTTTATTTACGTTTACTTAATGTTTAGAATGCATTAAAAAAAAAACCATGCGTCGTCATGTCTTTCAAAATGATTGTGACTTATAGGAAAAATTCCAATATAAGTAAAGTTCCCCTTTAAATATCCTTCTTGAAAATGGCCTTAAAAATATATATCTGCCAACTAATCAATGTTTTGCTCTCCTTCTGTGTGTGTTAAAAAAACTGAGTACCAGTGATTTCTGTGCTCACTCCAGTGCCGCTTTCTGCTTTCGCAAATCACAATTTGTGATCGGATACTTGGGAGTGACAGTTTTGTTCACGAGTGAGGGAAGTGTGGATCGTGAGATCGACAGGCGGATCTGTGCGTCGTCTTCAGTAATGCGGACGCTGTATCGATCTGTTGTGGTGAAGAAGGAGCTGAGCCGGAATTTACCGGTCAATCTATGTTCCCATCCTCACCTATGGTCATGAGCTTAGGCTTATGACCGAAAGGCAAGATCACGGGTACAAGCGACCGAAAAGAGTTTCCTCCGCCGTGTAGCGGGGTTCTTCTTTAAAGATAGGGTAAGACGCTCTGTCATTCAGGAGGATCTCAAAGTAAAGCCGCTGCTCCTTCACATCGAGAGGAGCCAGATGAAGTGGTTCGGGCATCTGGTCAGGATGCCACCCGAACGCCTCCCTCTGGAGGTCTTTAGGGCACGTCCGACCGGTGGAAGGCCGCGATGAAGACCCAGGACACGTTGGGAAGACTATGTCTCCCACCTGGCCTGGGAACGTCTCGGGATCCCCCGGGAGGAGCTGGACGTAGTGGCTGGGGAGAGGGAAGTCTGGGCTTCTCAGGTTCGGCTGTTGCACCTGCGACCCGACCTCGGAGAGGCGAAGGAAGATGGATGGATGGATGAACTGCGTATGACGTCAAGGATACGTTGGGACCTGTGCGTGTTCATACTGCAGTCTGATAAAGATTACATTTTTCTTGTAATCCAAACACTCAGCTGGAAACAATCCGGTTTCGAAAATAAATCTGATTTGGTCCACTTTGGCCTGCAGTGTAAACATAGTACATCCAGGGTGCTGCTGTTCAAGTTCAAACCAGAACAAGGAAATACAGCCATAATAGTCCTGTGTTTGGGTCACTGCACTCACTGGACACACTGGTAAGCTACAGTGAGCGCAGACTACTTTAAAATAGCTCTGCTTGTGTACAAGTCTTTTCACGGTCTCATGCCAAAGTACATCTCTGACATGTTAGAGCCATATGATCCATCTTGGGCTCTGAGAATCTCAGGGAGTGTTCTCCTGCTGGTGCCCAAAGTCAGGACTTAAAATGCGAAAAAAATGCATTTTTGTTTGATGTTCTAAAACCTGAAACAGTCTTTTAGAAGATGTGAAACAGGCTTCAATGTTGGCAATGGCTTTACAATGGACGCCCTTTCTGACGAATAAACCGTGTGTGTGTGTGTGTATATATATATATATATATATATATATATATATATATATATATATATATATATATATATATATATATATATATATATATATATATATATATATCCATTTAACAACTTTTAAGCAGTACCTTAGTTCAGCATCAAATTTTCTTAACGTATTATTTTTTTTCAAATCTGCACTCAGGTCCGTAACTAGGATGTAACAAATACCCAGATCAAAAATTGTCGGTTCAAGAGGAGGTTTGAAAGGCTGAAATCATGTGTATCGCAGCACCATATAAATAATATTACCTTGGGCAACAAAGTTAAATTCCAGAATAACAACAGCTTTCAGTTGAGGTAGAACTATCATGTGTCATATTACCTAACACCTTTGACAATCAGCATGATTTTGTAACAGTCCACTTTTTCATTGTTATGCTGAAGTTTTTTTTACGTATTTAACAATTTTAACATCATCAAAATATACATTTAAAACCTTTTCATAGTTTCAACTACGACCAGGGATCGAACCCATCCATCCATCATCTTCCGCTTATCCGAGGTCGGGTCGCGGGGGCAACAGCCTAAGCAGGGAAACCCAGACTTCCCTCTCCCCAGCCACTTCGTCTAGCTCTTCCCGGGGGATCCCGAGGCGTTCCCAGGCCAGCCGGGAGACATAGTCTTCCCAACGTGTCCTGGGTCTTCCCCGTGGCCTCCTACCGGTTGGACATGCCCTAAACACCTCCCTCGGGAGGCGTTCGGGTGGCATCCTGACCAGACGCCCGAACCACCTCATCTGGCTCCTCTCGAAGGAGCAGCGGCTTTACTTTGAGTCCCTCCCGGATGGCTGAGCTTCTCACCCTATCTCTAAGGGAGAGCCCCGCCACACGGCGGGGGAAACTCATTTCGGCCGCTTGTACCCGTGATCTTATCCTTTCGGTCATGACCCAAAGCTCATGACCATAGGTGAGGATGGGAACGTAGATCGACCGGTAAATTGAGAGCTTTGCCTTCCGGCTCAGCTCCTTCTTCACCACAACGGATCGGTACAACGTCCGCATTACTGAAGACGCCGCACCGATCCGCCTGTCGATCTCACGATCCACTCTTCCCTCACTCGTGAACAAGAACTCCTAGGTACTTGAACTCCTCCACTTGTGGCAGGGTCTCCTCCCCAACCCGGAGATGGCACTCCACCCTTTTCCGGGCGAGAACCATGGACTCGGACTTGGAGGTGCTGATTCTCATTCCGGTCGCTTCACACTCGGCTGCGAACCGATCCAGCGAGAGCTGAAGATCCCGGTCAGATGAAGCCATCAGGACCACATCATTTGCAAAAAGCAGAGACCTAATCCTGCGGTTACCAAACCGGAACCCCTCAACGCCTTGACTGCGCCTAGAAATTCTGTCCATAAAAGAATCGGTGACAAAGGACAGCCTTGGCGGAGTCCAACCCTCACTGGAAATGTGTTCGACTTACTGCCGGCGATGCGGACCAAGCTCTGGCACTGATCGTACAGGGAACGGACCGCCACAATAAGACAGTCCGATACCCCATACTCTCTGAGCACTCACCACAGGACTTCCCGAGGGACACGGTCGAATGCCTTCTCCAAGTCCACAAAACACATGTAGACTGGTTGGGCAAACTCCCATGCACCCTCAAGAACCCTGCCGAGAGTATAGAGCTGGTCCACAGTTCCACGACCAGGACAAAAACCACACTGTTCCTCCTGAATCCGAGGTTCGACTATCCGACGTAGCATCCTCTCCAGTACACCTGAATAAACCTTACCGGGAAGGCTGAGGAGTGTGATCCCACGATAGTTGGAACACACCCTCCGGTCCCCCTTCTTAAAGAGAGGAACCACCACCCCGGTCTGTCAATCCAGAGGTACCGCCCCCGATGTCCACGCGATGCTGCAAAGTCTTGTCAACCAAGACAGCCCCACAGCATCCAGAGCCTTAAGGAACTCCGGGCGGATCTCGTCCACCCCTGGGGCCTTGCCACCGAGGAGCTTTTTAACTACCTCAGCGACCTCAGCCCCAGAAATAGGAGAGTCCACCACAGATTCCCCAGGCACTGCTTCCTCATAGGAAGACGTGTTGGTGGGATTGAGGAGGTCTTCGAAGTATTCCTTCCACCTATCCACAACATCCGCAGTCGAGGTCAGCAGAACACCATCCGCACCATACACGGTGTTGATAGTGCACTGCTTCCCCTTCCTGAGGCGGCGGACGGTGGTCCAGAATCGCTTCGAAGCCGTCTGGAAGTCGTTTTCCAAGGCTTCCCCGACCTCTTCCCATGTCCGAGTTTTTGCCTCCGCGACCGCTGAAACTGCACACCGCTTGGCCTGTCGGTACCTGTCCACTGCCTCCGGAGTCCTATGAGCCAAAAGGACCCGATAGGACTCCTTCTTCAGCTTGACGGCATCCCTCACCGCTGGTGTCCACCAAGGGGTTTTAGGATTGCCGCCCCGACAGGCACCAACTACCTTGCGGCCACAGCTCCGATCTGCCGCCTCGACAATAGAGGTGCGGAACATGGTCCACTCGGACTCAATGTCCAGCACCTCCCTCGTGACATGTTCAAAGTTCTTCCGGAGGTGGGAATTGAAACTTTGTCTGACAGGAGACTCTGCCAGACGTTCCCAGCAGACCTTCACAATGCGTTTGGGCCTCCCAGGTCTGTCTGGCATCCTCCCCCACCATCGCAGCCAACTCACCACCAGGTGGTGATCGGTAGAAAGCTCCGCCCCTCTCTTCACCCGAGTGTCCAAAACATGAGGCCGCAAATCCGATGACACAACTACAAAGTCGATCATGGAACTGCGGCCTAGGGTGTCCTGGTGCCAAGTGCACATATGGACACCCTTATATTTGAACATGGTGTTTGTTATGGACAAACTGTGACGAGCACAAAAGTCCATAACAAAACACCACTCGGGTTCAGATCCGGGCGGCCATTCTTCCCAATCACGCCTCTCCAGGTTTCACTGTCGTTGCCAACGTGAGCGTTGAAGTCTCCCAGTAGGACAAGGGAATCACCCGGGGGAGCACTTTCCAGTACTCCCTCGAGTGTTCCCAAAAAGGGTGGGTACTCTGAACTGCTGTTTGATGCATAAGCACAAACAACAGTCAGGACCCGTCCCCCCACCCGAAGGCGGAGGGAGGCTACCCTTTCGTCCACCGGGTTGAACTCCAACGTACAGGCTTTGAGCCGGGGGGAAACAAGAATTGCCACCCCAGCCCGTCGCCCCTCACTGCCGGCAACGCCAGAGTGGAAGAGGGTCCAATCCCTCTCGAGAGAAGTGGTTCCAGAGCCCTTGCTGTGCGTCGAAGTAAGTCCGACTATATCCAGCCGGAATTTCTCGACTTCGCGCACTAGCTCAGGCTCTTTCCCCCACAGTGACGTGACGTTCCACGTCCCAAGAGCTAGCTTCTGTAGCCGAGGTCGGACCGCCAAGTGCCCTGCCTTCGGCTGTCGCCCAGCTCACAATGCACCCGACCTCTATGGATCCTGCTATGGGTGGTGAGCCCATTGGAGGGGTGACCCACGTTGGCTCTTCGGGCTGTGCCCGGCCGGGCCCCATGGGAACAGGCCTGGCCACCAGGCGCTCGCCATCGTGCCCCACCTCCGGGCCTGGCTCCAGAGGGGGGCCCCGGTGACCCGCGTCCGGGCGAGGGAAATCTGGGTCCATGATTTTTGTTCTTCATAAAGGTCTTCGAGCTGCTCTTTGTCTGATCCCTCACCTAGAACCTGTTTGCCTTGGGAGACCCAACCAGGAGGCTTTATGCCCCCGGACAACATAGCTCCTAGGATCATTGGGACACGCAAACTCCTCTACCACGATAAGGTTGCAGCTCAGAGAGGAGGGGATCGAACCCATGAACTTTTAATTGGCAACCGGGTATTAATGACAACTACCGGATGTCTGAGAGAGAAATATAGATCAAATTAGCTTTGACGTGGCCAGGAGTACATTTGGGGTAAAATTTAATATGAAGCGCCTTGTCATTCAATAATTCACAGTTCTTTTGCGCGCACTATGTTCTTCACAAAGTACATTTTGCGTCAGTCATATCTTCTTTTTGTCACTTAAAAAAATGGTTCGGTCTCAGACCAGGCTGCTGTAAAGAAAGGGGTCCTGACTGAGGCCAAGAAAAAAAAATCAATAGCCCCAAGCACACACAAACATGTTACATAGAATCCACAAAACTCGCAACAGAAGGGAGGGAGTGGGGGCCCCGGTGGCAGGCTGCTGCTATCTAAAGTGCTGTTCAGCTGTCTATCACTCCTTAGGGATTCAAGCGGTGGTGAAGGTGTGGAGTGTGTGTGTGTGTGTGTGTGTGCATATTGCAATTTTTTTTCAAAGTAATTCAACTAATCCAGTGCAGACAACACCTACTGAGGATGCCACACTTCTCTTTTTAAAATGAAAAAAGAAGAATAGAAACATAAGAGCTGAAAAAAGAGGAATCCTATTATATTTTCACATTTCTATATCTATAAACAGCGCCACACCCACTGTTGGACTTGCCTTTTGAGTATCTCTTTTTTGGAAATTAGATAAGTGTTTTTTCTACAGATGACAATTTTCAATGCCAATCAGATTGCCTGGAATGCCCTCCCGGTAACAGTTCGAGATGCTACCTCAGTAGAAACATTTAAGTCTCATCTTAAAACTCATCTGTATACTCTAGCCTTTAAATAGACCTCCTTTTTAGACCAGTTGATCTGCCGCTTCTTTTCTTTCTCCTATGTCCCCCCCTCCCTTGTGGAGGGGGTCCGGTCCGATGACCATGGATGAAGTACTGACTGTCCAGAGTCGAGACCCAGGATGGACCGCTCGTCGGGACCCAGGATGGACCGCTCGCCTGTATCGGTTGGGGACATCTCTACGCTGCTGATCCGCTTGAGATGGTTTCCTGTGGACGGGACTCTCACTGCTGTCTTGGAGCCACTATGGATTGAACTTTCACAGTATCATGTTAGACCCGCTCGACATCCATTGCTTTCGGTCCCCTAGAGGGGGGGGTTGCCCACATCTGAGGTCCTCTCCAAGGTTTCTCATAGTCAGCATTGTCACTGGCGTCCCACTGAATGTGAATTCTCCCTGCCCACTGGGTGTGAGTTTTCCTTGCCCTTTTGTGGGTTCTTCCGAGGATGTTGTAGTCGTAATGATTTGTGCAGTCCTTTGAGACATTTGTGATTTGGGGCTATATAAATAAACATTGATTGATTGATTGAGATTGAGTAAAAGAATGAATATGAAATGTGCGATAATATCACATCAAAAGCTTTTAGTGTTGATGTTTGCCCATCAAACTGTTTTTTTGTCAATAATACTCTTCAAATTGTATGTCAATTTTAACAACACAGTGCTCCGTGTGGTTAACAAATTCCCACAAAACAGGTGGTTTTGGGTTTGTACATCTAATAATATGACATCTCTGAGTCTTTGGCTCATGTTTGTATAAATTGACTTAATTGTAACAGAACACTTTAAATCAGGGGTCTAAAACTTTCAGCTAGTGGGACATTTGCCACCGGATTTAGTGTGATTGTGTCCCACAGACTCTGGATGGCTAACAGTTAAATACTGTATATCCCACTAGACCAGGGGTGCCCACACTTTTTCTGAAGGCGAGCTACTTTTCAATTGGCCAACTCGAGGGGATCTACCTCATTTATATATATATCATTGATATTTATTTATTTATGAAAGAGAGATTTTTGTAAACAAGTTAAATGTGTTTAATGATAATACAAGCATGTGTAACACATATAGATGTCTTTCTTTCACGAAGACAAGAATATAAGTTGGTGTATTACCTGATTCTGATGACTTGCATTGATTGGAATCAGACAGTAATGATGATAACGCCCACATTTTCAAATGGAGGAGAAAAAAAGTTGTCCTTTCTGTACAATACCACATGAAAGTGGTTGGTTTTTGGCATCTAATTCATCCAGCTTCCATACACTTTACAAGAAAAACATTGGCGGCAAATTCCGTAGCTTGCTTGATTGACATTCACGGCACCCGAGGGTCTTGTGAGATGACGCTGGCTGCTGCCAGTTCATTATTATCAAAAAATGACAGCGAGGAAGGCGAGAAACACTTTTTATTTCAACAGACTTTCGCGCCGTCCCTTCCGTCAAAACTCTAAAGGCCGACTGCACATTTCCTATCTTCACAATAAAAGCCCTGCTTCATGCTGCCTGCGCTGACAAAATAAGAGTCTCGGAAAGCTGGCGTGCACAAGTGATGTGCACGCCAGCTTTCTGAGGGATCGCTTGTGCACGCCAGTTTTCCGAGACTCTGTATTTAGTTAGCGCAGGCAGCATGAAGCAGGGCTTTTATTGTGAAGATAGGAAATGTGCAGTCGGCCTTTAGAGTTTTGACGGAAGGTACGGCGCGAGAGTCTGTTGAAATAAAAAGTGTTTCTCGCCTTCCTCTCGGTCATATTTTAATAATAATTATCTTGCAGTAGCCAGCGTCATCTCACAAGACCCTCCGGTACCGTGAATGTCATTTAAGTGACGTCTTGGTGAAGATTGATGATCACTAATTTTTAGGTCTATTTTTTTTAAAAGCCTGGCTCGAGATCGACTGACACACCCCCCGCGGTCGACTGGTAGCTCGCGATCCACGTAATGGGCACCCCTGCACTAGACTCTACAATAAACCCCTCCATAGTACCGAGTCAGCATTACTAAGGGAGAGAGCAACAGATTTAGGTGATCATGTGATTTTAGTTTTACTGTATCTAACAGCAGCATTTGATACGGTGGACCATAATATTGTAATTAGCCGCCTACAGCATCAAGTGGGCCTCTGTGGTACTGCTTGGAGCTGGCTGAAGTCATGTTTGACAAACATGACTTTTTCTGTAAATGTTGCTTGTTTTGAATCCTCTGTTGCTCCAATGGCATGTGGGGTCCCACAAGCCTCAGTTTTAGGACCACTGCTCTTTTCTATTTGTTTACTTCCTCTGGGCTCAATCCTAAGAAAGCATGATATTTGTTTTCATTGTTATGTCGATGACACACAAATGTATTTTCCGTTAAAGAGAAATCATCCCTCTTCAATGCAGCCACTACTTGTTTGCCTTGAAGATATCAAGACCCGGATGGCGCTAAACTTCTTAAATTTCAATGAAAAGAAGACAGAAGTGATAGTGTTTGGACCTAGTGGTAACTGTGAGCTCCCCCCTGTTGACTTTGGCCCCTTGACTTTGCACATTAAGCCCATCATCACCAACCTGGGCTTTCGTATCGACAGTGATTTTAAATTGGACCGTCAGATTGGCACAGTGGTGAAAGCCAGCTTTTTTTTAATTTACATCAGCTGGCCAAGGTTAAAAACATCCTTTCTATGCAACAGTTTGAGACAGTAATCCATGCATTTATTACATTTCGGCTGGATTACTGTAACTCTTTCTATTTTGGTATTAATCAATCGTCTCTCTCACATCTGCAGCTGGCCCAAAATGCAGCTGCCCGACTTTTAACAAACACAAGAAAAAGAGAGCACATTACTCCTGTTTTAGCCTCCCTCCACTGGCTGCCTGTGTCTTTTAGAGTCCATTTCACAATTATTTTACTCGTTTTTAAAGGGGAACATTATCACAATTTCAGAAGGGTTAAAACCAATAAAAATCAGTTCCCAGCGGCTTATATTATTTTTAGAAGATGGTGGATAGAACAGCAAGATATAGCGACATTAGCTCGGATTCAGACTCGGATTTCAGCGGTTTAAGCGATTCAACAGATTACGCATGTATTGAAACGGATGGTTGGAGTGTGGAGGCAGATAGGCAAAACGAAATTGAAGAAGAAACTGAAGCTATTGAGCAAATAGCTATTGAAGCTATTCGGCGATCACCTTCTAACCAACGATTGCATCTTTTGACCACTAGAGCAACTTAAATCCGTCGATTGGTATGTTTTTGTTTGGCATTAAATGTGGGTGGAGGAAAAGGCTGGATGCCAATATAGCTACCAATCTACATACAGCTAGCCTAAATAGCATGTTAGCATCAATTAGCTGGCAGTCATGCCGTGACCAAATATGTCTGATTAGCACATAAGTCAATAACATCAACAAAACTCACCTTTGTGATTATCGTTGGAAATGCATCTGCTTTGAGTGTCGCAGACTGTCCACACATCTCTGTCGTAGCATCGCTATCGTCGGTAAAATGTGCAGAACAAACAAGGGACTTTCGCATCTTTTGACACTGGATCAACTTGAATCCGTCGATTGGTATGTGTTTGTTTGGCATTCAATGTGGGTGACGGGAAAGGCCGGATACAAATATAGCTACAAATGAGGCATAACGATGCAATATGTACATACAGCTAGCCTAAATAGTATGTTAACATCGATTAGCATGCCATGCTAATCGATGCACACTCCACGTAAGTAAACTTGAATCCGTCCCTGATCATGTTGTTACACCCGCCGACAACACACCGACGAGGCATGATGTCTCCAAGGTACGGAAAACAGTCGAAAAAACGGAAAATAACATAGCTGATTTGACTTGTGTGTGTAATCTGTTTGAGAAAATGGCGGATCGCTTCCCATTGTAACGTCACGGGTGAAAGGTCATCGCTCCGACAGCGAACAATTGAAAGGCGTTTAAATCGCCAAATTAACCCTTTTAGAGATCGGAAATCGGTTAAAAAAACATATGGTCTTTTTTCTGCAACATCAAGGTATATATTGATGCTTACATAGATCTGGTGATAATGTTCCCCTTTAAATCCTTACATGATCTTGCCCCACCTTACCTCTGAGCTGCTCCACCTCTATGCACCCACTCGGTCCCTCAGGTCAGCTGATCAGGTGATCCTGGAGGTACCCAAAGCTCAGAGGGGAAAGAGCCTTCTCTGTTGTGGGTCCCAAACTCTGGAACGATCCCTCTCCATGTGAGACAGGCCCCTTCTTTGGCTATTTCTAAGACCCTTCTTAAAACCCACTTTTATTCACTTGCTTTTAACCCAGCATCGGACTTTAAACTGTTTTTAACTTTTTTAACTGTGTTTTACTTTTTAACTGCTTTTTATCTAACAAATTGTTCGTAGGGTAATTTGTATTTGCTATTTAAATGTGTTTTTCACTTCTGTTTTAAATGTAATTTTTTTAGTCTGTCCTTTGCCATTATTTCTTTGTGGTGTACAGCCCTTTGTCCTTCAACTGTGATTGTTTTTAAAGGGCTTTATAAATAAAGTTGGTATGGTATGGTATATTATGCTACCGGTACCAAAATATTGGTATCAAGATATTTGTATCTAGTTTATATTTTACTTGACCGTGTGATTTGTGTGGGAGTCTGTTATCCAATCCACACCTAAACAAACCTCAACCCCACCTCCACTGAAAGTAGAAGCATATCAATGGATCCTATTAACTGGTTTTACAATAAGACAAAAAAAAAAGGAATAAAAGAGGAACACTGTCAGTGTAGGATGGTTCAATAGGCTCGGTCACAAATTGAGTTTTGTGGGAGTGCTGAAAACATGGACATGATGCGTGCTGTTAACTACTCCCCTTGGTCTCTTTGGAATGCATATGACTTTATAATAACATGAGGATCTGTTAAAAATTAAGTAAAAAAAAAAATATTTAAAGTTGCTGTGTTAATCATGTGCTTGCGTGGGTTTAATCTGTTTTCCCTTCAATGTCTACAGACAAAATTAACTACCGTCTCTACATTGCCTGAATCTAAATTGGATAGACTCAAGCTTGCTCATTACTCTTAAGAAGAAAATCAGTCTAAAATGCATGAATGAGTGAATGAATCTGTGCATTAAATAAATATACATACAACTACATTACAATATACTCTTTCATCATTTCATTTCAAATAAGGCAGGCAGGGCCTTACAGACATGTATCATTTGTCTGTTTATCCGTTTCGGACAGGTGCTGCTGGGTCTACACTGCAAAAAGTCAGTGTTCAAAAACAAGAAAAAAAAAAATGAAGGGTATTTTATTTGAACTCAGCAAAATTATCTGCCAATAGAACAAGAAAAAATTCCAAAACAAGTAAAATTAGCTAACCTCAATGAACCCAAAAATACCTTAAATAAGTATATTCTTACTAACAACAACTGTACTACTATATAAGTATGTATAATTTCATTGAACATAAAACAGCAAAGTCAATTTGGCTGTCATCTGTTTTAATTATTAGACAAAATTGTGTCAAAGTCATGATTTTTTTTTTTTTTACATACTTGAAATAGTGAAGTGAATTATATTTGTATAGCGCTTTTCTCTAGTGACTCAAAGCGCTTTACATAGTGAAACCCAATATCTAAGTTACATTTAAACCAGTGTGGGTGGCACTGGGAGCAGGTGGGTTAAGTGTCTTGCCCAAGGACACAACGGCAGTGACTAGGATGGCGGAAGCGGGAATCGAACCTGCAACCCTCAAGTTGCTGGCACGGCCGCTCTACCAACCGAGCTAAAGTAGTCTTATATTTGAGAGTGTTGATGACACAGCTATGCATCAGTTGATATTCTAGTTTCAAACATATTTTACTCAATATAGGTCATAAAATCTCAGCCACAAGCTGGAATATTTTACTGAAATAATTTAGGACCAAAACCCTTAAAACAAGTAAAACACTCTAACATAAAATCTGCTTATTGAGAAAAAATATCTAATCAGGCAAAAAATAAGCAAATATCACCCTTATTTGAGATATTTAATCTTACTTAGATTTCAGTTTTTGCAGTGTAGGAAGTATTGTCTTCACTCTTGACTCAACAACACGAGATTACAGTCACGCTTGGTCAAATTTCTGAAATGTTCTTCCTAACGTGACATGACTTGATATTAGCCCAAATTCAAATTCGGGCTGGAGGTGGACTTAACTGTGGACCGTATTTATCGGACTATATGGCGCACTGAAAATCATTTTTTAATTTTCTGAAATATCGACAGTGCGCAAGGAAGTTAACATATAAATTGATTTCCCTAGTAATCAATCAATTAATTTATTAAACAGTAATCCCATTAATTTTTTAATTACTTTTTGGTAAAGTGATGAGTAGCTATAATTAATTACTTTTTAAAAGTCATTTTCAAAACAGTCATCAGGGAAGCCACCTGCCTGTGATCAATACGGAAACGCCGTTCGTTGTTGAATGTTTGTGTTATGCATGTTGGTGCTTTTATCTTTGCCTTGCCTAGGTTTCTGATCACCCACACTGGTGCTTCCTGCTTTTTCCCTAATAATTTGACGTTTTTCCTGCAGGAAACATCACGAAAAATGATTCCCGGGCGTGGCCACCGCTGCTGCTCACTGTTCCCCTCACCTCCCAGGGGGTAATCAAGGGTGATGGGTCAAATGCAGGGAATGATTTCGCCACACCTAGTGTGTGTTTGACAATCATTGGTACTTTAACTTTAACTTTAACGTCGCCTTGCCGGTGTTCTGTCGATGTCCGCATCCCACCGTTACTAAGCAGCCCTTTGAGACACTAGTGATTTAGGGATATATAAATAAACATTGATTGATTGATTGATGCGCACACATGTGTTTATTTTAAATATTTGCCACGGACGAAATACCTATCGAAAGCTATTTAAAAGTAGTGCTTTTAAATTGTTTCTGTCATTGTATCTCCTGACCAGCAAGCACGTAGACAATTATACTGGCTCACCTGCACTGGCTTCCTGTGCACTTAAGATGTGACTTTAAGGTTTTACTACTTACGTATAAAATACTACCCGGTCTAGCTCCATCCTATCTTGCCGATTATATTGTACCATATGTCCCGGCAAGAAATCTGCGTTCAAAAGACTCCGGCTTATTAGTGATTCCTAAAGCCCAAAAAAAGTCTGCGGGCTATAGAGCATTTTCCGTTCGGGCTCCAGTACTCTGTAATGCCCTTCCGGTAACAGTTCGAGATGCTACCTCAGTAGAAGCATTTAAGTCTCACCTTAAAACTCATTTGTATACTCTAGCCTTTAAATAGAACTCCTTGTTAGACCAGTTGATCTGCCGCTTCTTTTCTTTTTCTCCTCTGTCCCTCCCTCCCTTGTGGAGGGGGTCCGGTCTGATGACCATGGATGAAGTACTGGCTGTCCAGAGTCGAGACCCAGGATGGACCGCTCGCCTGTGTATCGGTTGGGGACATCTCTACGATGCTGATCCGACTCCGCTTGGGATGGTTTCCTGTGGATGGGACTCTCGCTGCTGTCTTGGATCCGCTTTGAACTGAACTCTCGCGGCTGTGTTGGAGCCACTATTGATTGAACTTTCACAGTATCATGTTAGACCCGCTCGACATCCATTGCTTTCGGTCCCCTAGAGTAGGGGGGTTGCCCACATTTGAGGTCCTCTCCAAGGTTTCTTATAGTCGTCATTGTCACTGGCGTCCCACTGGGTGTGAGTTTTCCTTGCCCTTATGTGGGTTCTTCCGAGGATGTCGTAGTCGTAGTGGTTTGTACAGTCCTTTGAGACATTTGTGATTTAGGGCTATATAAATAAACATTGAATTACAGCCTGCGTTATTATTACAGTTTAAACAGCAAAAGTTGTGTCTGCGTTGCCGAAATATGACATGTCTGTCCGACTACCAAACAGAACGTGTGTAAAACAAAATTAGACAGCAAACATAGCGTAATTCAATAGACCCCACTATCAAGTTACGCTATTGGTTGCTTTTCTGAGGAAGCAGCCAAATTGGACACAATACTGTCTCTTTCTTCATCATGTGGTTATGCCAACAGCCACAATGTGCCACTGTAGCAGAATGAACCAGCCAGTAAGAGACTTCGCAGAGACCATCGTCGAACCAGCGCAAGCAGTTCCAGGAGGAACTGTAGGCCAGGTCTGTGCAGTTCCAGCACAAGCCGAGCTCGTTACCGCTGACTCAACTGACAGAACTTAAGTGAGTCCTGGCTGGCCAAGCCTCAGTTCCTACCAGAACTGGCTGGCATCTCATCTTTCCAAAACCATATCCGCCAGTACCAGCACTTGATTTATTCCCGTAACTGCGCCTTTGTCATGATCTGTGGTCTAGATCATGTTTTGTTTAGTTATGTTCTGTTAGTTTGGGACTCCTTTAGTTCCTGTTTGTGACACCTGAGTTTGTTTTGGTCGCCATGGTTCCTAATTATGTTCACCTGTCTCTGATTAGTGTTTGGCCACTCACCTGCTACCCGAGCACTTATCAGAGGCATTATTTTAGCCTGTCTTTTTCAGTTGGTCGGGCTGGCGACATTGTTATTTTCTTGCAATGTGCTGACTTGTTTCATGCCTTGTCAAAGTAAGTTTAGCTTATTCATGCCACAGTTAGCGAGTTTTTATTTTGCCTTGTCCATAGTTTACTCTTAGTGTTCATTTAGCTCCAAGTGTGATCAGCGCGTTTTTGCCTTCGCCTTGTGTTTCTGTTTTTGTAGTACTTTGAGTTTGAGATTAAATATTGTTTTTACCTGCAAGCCCGATCAGTCCGTCTGTCTTCCTGGGAGAACGACCCCGCAGTAAGCTGCAACCCCGTCATGACAGACTTGGCTGCTTAAGTTTCTGTTTCCAAGTTCAGTATCTCTTCCATGACAGCTCAGGATTCCAATACCACTCATTTCTACTCCATGCCAGTGCTTTGGGGGACCAATACGGGAGGAATCTACAATCCTCTTCCATGACTCCCTCCGCCCATCCCTGGCTTTTGTTTCTGCGCCTTTAGACCCTGCCGACCATCAGTTACTTCTTCCAGCAAGGCCACCACCTGCCTCTCTCCCAACTGGGTCGTAGCATTGCTCTCACTCCTGTGATGTCACCCCCTACCCTTCTGGTGGACCCCTCTGATACGTCATCAGGACCCACAGCTCCCATAATTACCTTCTCCTCTCCCGGCAAAGTAGTTGCTGATCCTCCACCGGTGAGGGCACTGCCTATCTATCCATATCCATTTAGTGATAAAACTACAACTTTACCCAAACATTGTCAATGGGATCTGTGCAAATCACAATCATGATGTGACAGTCTCAAGCCGTCGTGCAGGTTCCAAGGACCACCAAGGAATGACGTTATGACGAGCAGGGTTAGACTTCTTTATTTCAAAGAATATATATCTCTTGCCGGGTTGTTTTTCAGCCTAGCCGTCCGCTGCTCGCTCTTCCGCTCCAGCTTTTCAGCTTTTTGCGTCTTCTTCTTTCTTGGACTCTCCGTCTCTCTCGCTCGGCATTCGCTTCACCGCCGTCTCTCGCCGTCTCTCGCCGTCTCTCTCTCCCACGTTCACGGCTGCCGCATTTTTATACAGTGCGAGATGATCATTTAATTGCGCCTAGCTGGGCAACCCGTGCACCTGATGACGTCCACGCCTCCTCGCCGCCATTTTGGGCCAGGCTCCGGCGTGCCCTGCCTCGCTGTCGGACTGCCGACCACGCCTCCTCGGCGCCATCTTGCAGCGGGCTACGGTGTGCCCTGACTCGCTGTCGGACTGCCGGCTACGCCTTTCCACACATGAATTGAAGCGCAAATATATTCGAATACAGTTAATCACTCTCAAAACTTTTGGCCATAAATAAACAGTCCACCTGTTACTCACGAACAACATTTACAGTTACGTTATAGTGACTTTTCTTTACCTTTGGATATGCTCAACTCTGGCCCCGCAAATTGTGTCTGTTAAAATCATTAAACAGGCAGATTTTATTTTTACTTTTTGCTTTTTAGGCATAAAATATGTGTTGTAGTATGAATTAGAACATGTCAAAATGACACCTTTTTAATTACACCAAATGCACAGTTCCTGATTTTATTACCTAACTCGATGGTAATAGAATGACAGTCTGTCACTTCTTAGTACAAAAGCCAGTGGGGACTTTAGCAGGCAATGTAAAATGGAAAGCAATTCATTACATACCGTAGGTCGGCTGTTGGAGCACGTACTCAAGCTCATGAGTAATTAACTGTGACGTGTTAAATATTTGAGATTGTGATGAGGTGAGCAGCAATTTCAGCATTGATGTGTGGTGACGTTCACACCAGATGATGTATTTATGAATTTTGAGTTTTTTGGTTTAGTTTTTTTTTTTTTTAATCTAAATTTGTTGGAGCAAATCACTGCGATTACAGGTTTCTTATTCAGATGATGAGAAAAAGAAGAGAGTAATTAACTTTCACAAAAATAACAAGGAGGGCTTCACGGTGGGAGAGGGGTTAGTGCGTCTGCCTCACGATACGAAGGTCCTGCAGTCCTGGATTCAAATCCAGGCTCGGGATCTTTCTGTGTGGAGTTTGCATGTTCTCCCCGTGAATGCGTGGGTTCCCTCCGGGTACTCCGGCTTCCTCCCACTTCCAAAGACATGCACCTGGGGATAAGTTTATTGGCAACACTAAATTGGCCCTAGTGTGTGAATGTGAGTGTGAATGTTGTCTGTCTATCTGTGTTGGCCCTGCGATGAGGTGGCGACTTGTCCAGGATGTACCCCGCCTTCCGCCCGATTGTAGCTGAGATAGGCGCCAGCGCCCCCCGCGACCCCGAAAGGGAATAAGCGGTAGGAAATGGATGGGATGGAAAAATAACAAGGGATACTTTACGTTTTAAAATGAACTTGGTCACGTTGATTTGTTTTGATATGAATAAAAACATGTTGTGTCTTTCTCGCCTATTAATACATTTACAGTGTGTGTACTTCACATATACAATCTACGGCAATCCTTACCAAATGCCGGCCCGCGGGCCATATCCAGCCCCCCAAAGCTTTTCATTTGGCCCGCTAAACATTACCCAATAGGCTTGATGAAACCATTAAACTAGGATTGCTTATGTATGAATGTATGTATATGTATAGTATAAACACGCTTTTATTGAAAAAAAACCAACAACCCTGCAGTGCGTTAGTGTCTTGCCGGATTATGTATTTTGTTGGAATACGGAATTTGTTCTGATGCTGTAGGACAGGGATCACCAACCTTTTTAAAACCAAGAGCTACTTCTTGGGTACTGATTAATGCGAAGGGCTACCAGTGTGATACACACTTAAATAAATACTTGATCATTCCGCGATATTGCCATATTTTTCCTGTAATAATTTAGTAGAGAACATCGACGATAACGTTTGCAACTTTTGGTCGCTAATGAAAAAGCCTTGCCTGCATTGGAAGTAGCAGACGATGTGCGCGTGACGGGTTGTGGAGCTCCTCACATCCTCACATTGTTTACAATCATGGCCACCAGCAGCGAGAGCGATTCGGGGCAAGAAAGCGACGATTTCCCCATTAATTTGAACGAGGATGAAAGATTAGTGGATGAGGATAGTGAGAGTGAGGGACTAGAAAAAAAAAAGACAGGGCAGTGGGAGCGGTTCAGATGTTATTAGATTCATTTACTAGGATAATTCTGGAAAATCCCTTATCTGCTTATTTTGTTACTAGTGTTTTAGTGAGATTATATAGTCGTACCTGAAAGTCGGACTGGAGTGGCCACGGGTGTGGTGACCGCCACTGTCTCTGAGGGATGCCACGTTTCTCAACGAGGCGAAGTGAAGGCAGCCGGTCTGGCCGGGCTGAGCTGAGCTTTTTTTCCCCCTCCTCGACGGTGGAAGCATCCCACGTTCGGGGGCGGCCGGTCGGAGAAGGCAAGAGAGTTGCAGCTGCCTGTTTGACAGGTGCAAGAGGAACGACGCAAGCTCCGCTCATGTCTACGGTAAGAGCCAAATTATTACCACAATGTTCTCACCGAAACCTGCCGGTTGACATGTGGTAGAGAACCATGTTCGCTTGACCACTCTGTTCCATAGTAAAGCTTCACCTTCGGGAATGTAAACAAGGAAACACAGGCTGTGTTTGTGTTGCTAAAGGCAGCCGCAATACACCGTTTCCCACTTACATCTTTCTTCTTTGACATCTCCATTCTTAATTGAACAAATTGCAACAGATTCAGCAACATACATGTCCAGAATACTGCGTAATTATGCGATTAAAGCAGACGACTTATAGCCGTGATCGGTGCGGGAAGAAAATGTCCGCTACAATCAGGATACTTCGTGCGAAATTTAAAATTGGAATTTAGTAAACTAAACCGGCCGTATTGGCATGTGTTGCAATGTTAATATTTCATCATTGATATATAAACTATCAGACTGCGTGGTCGGTAGTAGTGGGTTTCAGTAGACCTTTAAAGTCTGTGTGAGCCTATATTCTTTGGAATGTTACAATATACACAATACTATACAACCTGTGTGTGAAAATGTATACAGACAAACACACAACTGTGTCTTGAATAATGACATCCCAGCCATAAATAATAGATTAAACTGTTTTCCTTAAAGGACCCTTTCTATGGTGACCAATAGAAGCAAATCGTCTGTTTCTGTAGTTTTGTTGCAAAAGCCTTAAGGAAGAAATGTGATGCAGCAGAGCTTTTGTAAATGCGTACGATTGCAACAGCTTGAACTGCTGCAGTGTGAGAGCATGAAAAATGCAGTTTACAAGTAGCTTCATGGAAAGAATTGAAGCCTGGGAGTTGGAGGAAAAAAAGGAAATACTCTTTTGAGGGACTACTTTTCTTAGTTTGTCTTGGATCCCAGAAAAACTATGGGACAGATTACATGGGAAGCTGCATTTTAGAAGCCCATTTTATTGCAGCTGTGTGATAACTTCAGTTTATTGTGACCAGCGGAATCACAACACTGTCATTAATTCAACCTAATCATACGATGCCAATTAGAGTAACGTACTAAAAATACACTTTTAGATAATATATGTGGTCCCAGCTAGGCATTCAGGCGACTTTGTTTTTGTTTAGAATTCTTGTCTGGACCAAAAATAAATAAATACTTGGGCTGGGCGTATCAATACCAAGCATCGATAGTATCGATACTTGGTGAGTATCGGTATCGTATCGATACTAGCGTGATGGTATCGATACCTCACCAAATTAAGCGAATCACTCCGATTTAAAAAAAAATGTGAGCGCAGCGCAGCGCTCCTCACCACTCCACCCTCCTCCCTAGTGATAGGTCGCAAACGAGATTTAAAAACACTTTAAAAATTCATCTTCAACCCAAAATAAAATAAAATAAATACAATTAACTTGACGCTTGGTGCGTTCGCGCACACACATCAGCATAATTCGCTCCGAGGTTCACTCGGACACGCCCACACACACGCGTGCGTTTCCAGTGCGACTTAATGTCTTGGTTGTAAACTGTAAAGTATTTTATTGCACTAAAATAACGACAAGAATTTCTCATTTCTTTTGTTTTGTGTTCATTTTTACAACTGTTTAATAACTAGTGTTTTCTTTTTTACTTAAGTTCTTGTGTGTTGTGAGGCGACTAGCCAAGTTCAGTATTTGTTTTCACCTTATTTGCACTACTTACTTTATTGTAATTGATATCGTTACTTTTTTATTTGAATTTCTCAGTTCTTTTGTTTTGTGTTCATGTTTACAACTTTGTTCAATAACTAGAGTTTTGTTATTTACCTTAAGTGTTTGTGTGTTTTGAGGCGACTAGCCAGGTTCCGTAGTTTTTTGCACCTTATTTGCATTACTTTATTGCTATTGCTATTACTTTTGTAATAAATATTTTATTTTTTGACTTAAATCGTTGTCCTGTGTTGTATTATTATCATAATCAATTAATAAAGGCATAAGTACAAATTTGTTTTTCAAAAGTATCGATACCCCGAAGCCCCCCCCCCAGATGATGACACTTCCGGTATCGGTATCGGCGATACTGGCCGGGATCGGATCGGTGTCGATACCCAAATTTGCAATATTGCCCACCCCTAATAAATACAAGATAATTGGTGCATATTTTGATTCTGTTTGCTGAGCTTTTACACTGGAATCGTTGTCATTGCACCAAAGGGTGCCCAGTAAAACGTACAGTACAGGTAAATAAACTAAAGAATAGATTGGACAGCTTTTTGTGATGAATCCTTAAATAAACCAAACCATGATGTCATCTTTTGGGTTGGATATGTTTATTTTTTCAGCTGGAATTTAATAAAATTGCTTCTAAAATGGGGCTTCACGGTGGCAGAGGGGTTAGTGCGTCTGCCTCACAATACGAAGGTCCTGCAGTCCTGGGTTCAATACCAGGCTCGGGATCTTTCTGTGTGGAGTTTGCATGTTCTCCCCGTGAATGCGTGGGTTCCCACCGGGTACTCCGGCTTCCTCCCACTTCCAAAGACATGCACCTGGGGATAGGTTGATTGGCAACACTAAATTGGCCCTAGTGTGTGAATGTGAGTGTGAATGTTGTCTGTCTATCTGTGTTGGCTCTGTGATGAGGTGGCGACTTATCCAAGGTGTACTCTGCCTTCCGCCCGATTGTAGCTGAGATACGCACCGGTGCCCTCCGCGACCCCAAAAGGGAATAAGCGGTAGCAAATGGATGGATGCTTCTAAAATTTTAGAGAGGTTCATCACACAGACACACAAAAGCAGAGCTAAAAGACAGCACTGCCACTGCATTTTCAAGGCTGGGTTGAAATGAAAAAATACCTGCCTGCCATCCTTTCTTCACACTGAGCTTTCACTACATGAGCATTCGTCTTACAAGACTCACAGTTACATTGCTGTTGTAATGTTGACGTTCAGAATTCTATGTTTGTGAATGCACCTTGCACACATGAAAGGGGAACCGCACTTTTTTGGGAATTTTGCCTAACCTTCACAATCTTTATGAAAGACATGATGGATGTATTTTTTTTAATGGTAGGTCCTCTAATAAGCCCACAAAACCCAATAAAAAACATCCACAACGTTTCATTTACATTTTGTGTCTTGAATATTGACCAAGTATTAGTGATTTTGTTACTATAAGCGCTGATGCAGATAAACTATTTATAGCGGCGCCGTGATCACAAACTTGTGGGCCAAAGTTGACACGATAAACTGATGAGCTGCTTCCTTGTTTCCCTGCTTGTCAAACTTTATTGTACATCATGAATCATGCCTCTCACCTGGACAGAAGAAGGAAAAGGAAGTATTCCGACAAGTTGGTACACTTTGACAGCCAATTTAAACCCGGAAGTGGTAAGAACGACGCAAAAATATACTTGGTTTCACACTCTATTCTTGCGAGGATTATGAGTAATTCTTCATCTAAACGGGAATAAAACAAGATTTTAGCAGTCGTAATATAATATAGTATAACATTAAATAATATATTAAAGTATGGTCATGAGCTTTGGGTCATGACCGAAGGGATAAGATCACGGGTACAAGCGGCCGAAATGAGTTTCCTCCGCCGTGTGGCGGGGCTCTCCCTTAGAGAGACAGGGTGAGAAGCTCTGCCATCCGGGAGGAGCTCAAAGTAAAGCCGCTGCTCCTCCACATCGAGAGGAGCCAGATGAGGTGGTTCGGGCATCTGGTCAGGATGCCACCCGAACGCCTCCCGAGGGAGGTGTTTAGGGCACGTCCAACCGGTAGGAGGCCACGGGGAAGACCCAGGACACGTTGGGAAGACTATGTCTCCTGGCTGGCCTGGGAACGCCTCGGGATCCCCCGGGAAGAGCTAGACGAAGTGGCTGGGGAAAGGGAAGTCTGGGTTTCCCTGCTTAGGCTGTTGCCCCCGCGACCCGACCTCGGATAAGCGGAAGAAGATGGATGGATGGATGGATATTAAAGTATATAATAATATAGTGAGTAATCTTATTGACAGCAGACAATGTACAGTTAGTGATACTTTATTATGTTTGTTCACTCTAATGAAGTCTGCAGTGACTAGTATCAATCAATCAATCAATCAATCAATCAATCAATCAATCAATCAATGTTTATTGGTATAGCCCTAAATCAAAAGTGTCTCAAATGGCTGCACAAGCCACAAAAACATCCTCGGTTCAGATCATACATCAAGGCAAGGAAAAACTCAACCCAGTGGGATAACAATGAGAAACCTTGGAGAGTAACCCAGATGGCGCAGTGGGAGAGTGGCCATGCGCAACCCGAGGGTCCCTGGTTCATTCACCACCTAGTACCAACCTCGTCACGTCTGTTGTGTCCTGAGCAAGACACTTCACCCTTGCTCCTGATGGGTGCTGGTTAGCGCCTTGCATGGCAGCTCCCTCCATCAGTGTGTGAATGTGTGTGTGAATGGGTAAATGTGGAAGTAGTGTCAAAGCCCTTTGAGTACCTTGAAGGTAGAAAAGCGCTATACAAGTACAACCCATTTATCATTTATTTATTATGGGCAACCGGTGCAATGCACATCAAATGGATCTAGCATAATATTGTGAAAGTCCAGTCCATAGTGGATCTAACATAATAGTGAGAGTCCAGTCCATTTTGGGGCCTGCGGGAGACCATCCAGAGCGGAGACAGGTCAGCAGCGCAGAGATGTTCCTAACCGATGCACAGGCGAGCGGTCCAACCCGGGTCCCGACTCTGGACAACCAGTACTTCATTCGTGGCCACCGGACCTGTGCCCTCCCCCCACGAGGGAGAGGGGGGCAGAGCAGAAAATAAAATAAACGGCAGATCAACTGGTCTAAAAGGGGGGTCTATTTAAAGGATAGAGTATACAAATGAGTTTTAAGATGGGACTTAAATGCTTCTACTGAGGTAGCATCTCGAACTGTTACCGGGAGGGCATTCCAGAGTACTGGAGCCCCAACAGAAAACGCTCTATAGCCCGCAGACTTTTTTTGGGCTGTGCGGAATCACTAATAAGCCGGAGTTCTTTGAACGCAGATTTCTTGCCGGGACATATGGTACAATACAATCGGTAAGATAGGATGGAGCTAGACCGTGTAGTATTTTATACGTAAGTAGTAAAACCTTAAAGTCACATCTTAAGTGCACAGGAAGCCAGTGATGTTGTTAAAAAAGAAAGAAAACATTTTTTAAATGAATGCGCCGTGTATGCTTAAAATGAGTAAAGTACGTAAATATTAAACGTTATTATAAAATGGCCTGTAACTACTGTTGTATATTGCTGGTCGTGCCACACTCCCACGACACAGTGAACTTGTGAGGAGTCAAGAAAATGCCGAGGAGGAATTTGTTGAACAAAGCTTTATTTCGTGGAGCGAGCCTCAGACTGGAACCGCAGCTCCCATGAGAAGAGTATGGGCCTGATATTACTCGCTCTCTCTTTCTGCTAAGAAAACTTCTCCTTACGTACTTTTTACATAAAGATACTTTCTCTGTGTTGTTCTAGTCTTGGGACCAACAAGTCTGGACAAAGCCCAGTTGTTTGTACCAATGCCGAAAATATATACGTTGTGACCTCCGAGCCCTCTTCACTAACTCTACAGATGGTGGCTCCTGTCAGATGTTCTTTGTGGGCCTTTCAATGGAATAACCCCCTCCAGAGTTCTGGTACCTAATTTATATTTAAATCAGACCCAATCTAATAGAAAATGTACATGCTATAATTTACGGATCCTACACGACTGCAATTTATTTGGATTATGTGCAATTCACTTTTACCCCTTTCCCCCCAACTGAGCTATGAATAATGCACATAAAGAGAAAATACATGACCCGACGCCCTTCTTGCAGCTTAATTAAAAACTAACCGTGCCCTTTGCATGTCCTTTTTTTTTAATGTTACTTGTAGTGCTTAGGTCTATTGTTAAGTTAGCTGTAGTATGTTGATGACGGTGGCGGGCCATGCCTTTCCCACCCAGGCCTTCAGTGATGTCCGACATCAATGATTACCTCTCAAAATACCATCATTTATGTCACCACATGACCATTGCTGTACTATACAAGTACTATACAAAAAACACATTTACAATCTACTGTGCATTGAACTAACACCAACAGTGTACAAAACGGGTTATTTTCTGGCGCATTTTAAAATAAAAAAACCTGCATCAGCATTTAAAACATTTTATCAGATAGAATAGATTAGATTAGATAGTACTTTATTCATTCCTTACCATGAATTGATTAACGTGGACCCCGACTTAAACAAGTTGAAAAACGTATTCGGGTGTTACCATTTAGTGGTCAATTGTACGGAATATGTACTGTACTGTGCAATCTACTAATACAAGTATCAATCAATCAATCAAAGTTCCTTTAGGAAAATTAACATTTTCATTTAAAATTTGATGTGGTATTGTCAAAATTAAAAGTACAAAAAACATATAAAACGTGAAAAAAAAAAACATATCTGGATTTACAATCAGTAGCACCCACTGCAGCTTCCGGAGTTGGCCGACAGGGTCTCACAAGATGTAGTTTCTCTTTAAATATCCTTCTTGAAAATGGCCTCACAAATATATGTGTTCTCTTGTCTGACCATATAATACGCAGAAAAAGGCATGGAGGCGGAGTTCTTAAAGTTTATCCCAAAAAGTGCTAATCAAAAACATCCAGCTAAACTCAGCTACTACAAATGCTCTTCACTACAGTGGCATGCTGGGTAATGTAGTTCTTATGTTACCTAGCTCAGTGGTTCTCAAATTTTTTTCAGTGATGTACCCCTGTAAACATTTTTTTGATTCAAGTACCCCCTAATCAGAGCAAAGCATTTTTGGCTGAAAAAGAAAGAGATAAAGAAGTAAAACGCATCACTATGTCATCAGTTTCTGATTTATTAAATTGTATAACGGTGCAAAATATTGCTCATTTGTAGTGGTCTTTCTTGAACTATTTGGAAAAAAAGATATAAAAATAACTAAAAACTTGTTCGAAAAATAAACAAGTGAATCAATTATGAATAAAGATTTCTACACATAGAAGTAATCATCAATTTAAAGTGCCCTCTTTGGGGATTGTAATAGAGATCCATCTGGATTCATGAATTTAATTCTCAACATTTCTTCACAAAAAAAGAAAACTTTAACATCAATATCCACAAAAAATCTAGCTGTCAACACTGAATATTGCATTGTTGCATTTCTTTTCACAGTTTATGAACTTGCATTCATATTTTGTTGAAGCATTATTCAATATATACATTTATAAAGGATTTTTTAATAGTCGCTATTTTTAGAATATTTAAAAAAAAATCTCACGTACCCATTGGCATACTTGCAAGTACTCCCAGGGGTACGCTTACCCCCATTTGAGAACCACTGACAAGGCTCATAACATCACAATATATATCTGCCTTGGGCCAGCTAGAAAACCTTACTGACAACTCATGATCTGATTGGCTATCGCAACTGTCTATCAACTGTTTGTGTCCGTTCACCTACAGTGCACAGATGCCTGCATTGTTAATTCTGAAGGCCCCGGGCAGATTTGGTACAACATGGCAACATAAGCCAGCGGAATTCTGATTGGATACAAACTGCAACCTAAAAAATAACAATGGCATAATATGACATGAAGATAAGGCTTCACGGTGGCAGAGGGGTTAGTGCGTCTGCCTCACAATACAAAGGTCCAGAGTAGTCAGAGTTCAATCCTGGGCTCGGGATCTTTCCGTGTGGAGTTTTCATGTCCTCCCCGTGAATGCGTGGGTTCCCTCCGGGTACTCCGGCTTCCTCCCACTTCCAAAGACATGCACCTGGGGATAGGTTGATTGGCAACACTAAAATTGGCCCTAGTGTGTGAATGTGAATGTGAATGTTGTCTTTCTATCTGTGTTGGCCCTGCGATGAGGTTGCGACTTGTCCAGGGTGTACCGCGCCTTCCGCCCGATTGTAGCTGAAATAGGCACCAACGCCCCCCGCGACCCCAAAACGGAATAAGCGGTAGAAAATGGATGGATGGATGAATGGACATGAAGAGAAAATTAATACCTTTAGATGCTTGGGGAAAATTAATTTAAAAAGTAACTGTATCTTTAATTATGATCATGATTTCTGGTTATGTGAGGCCAGCAGAGAAGGCCTCGCTGGCACACCAGTGGTACAGCCCAATGTTCCATGATGTTATTAGTATTGTCTCTCCTTAAGGCAATGTGGATTTGTCCGGATTCTGGATAGGAGAATGGTGTAGCGGCTGGCTACGGGGTTCTAGCCAATGGCTTTGGCTGGGGGGCATGACTTCCGGGGAAGGATGGGGGAAGTTGACGGTTATTGTGGGAACAAAGTCAAGACGGATATTGGTGCTCGGTCTTGTGACTGTGTTGCATTTTCTGCAACAAATACAAGACAAACAGAGAAGTTGTGTGAGCCTACATTCCTGGAGTATTATGAGAAACGTGCCTCATTTAAAGTGAGTAGAAAAACACTAAGCGCAAATGTGATCACAACGGTTCTGCACACTAGTTCCGGTGTCTGCTGTATAACATTGCTGGAACAGAGCCTGAATTGGACTTACACCAGAATATCAACCTCTGGTAACAGCAAGAGGTACTGTGCTGAAAGAAGTTCTGGACTTCAAATACCTGTGCGCATGGGTGATATCAACTGAGCAAGATCTAAAAGTGAGGAAAGCACTTGCATGGAGGGCCCTGAACGGCATGACCAGTGTATAGAACTCCAACTTCCCCCGCCAAATCAAACTCAGCTTCTTCTACGCAACAGTTGAGTCCGTTCTCCTCTATGGCAGAGAACGCTGGACCCTGAAGCCAACCCTGGAGAAGTCTCTAGATCATGGGTGTCAAACTCTGGCCCGCAGGCCAAATTTGGCCCACCATTTAATTTCATTTGGCCCTTGAGGCAATATCAAATTAACATTAGAGCTGGCCCGCCGGTAACACCACATTCACCGCTAATACTCATACTTGCCAACCCTCCCGATTTTTCCAGGAGACTCCCGAAATTTAGTGCCCTTCCGGAAAATCTCCCTGGGCAACCATTCTCCCGATTTCCACCCGGTCAACAATATTGGGAGCGTGCCTTAAAGGCACTGTCCTCTACAACATGCCGTCACGTCTTCTTTTCCTCCATATAAACAGCGTGCTGGCCAAGTCACATAATATATGCGGCTTTCACACACACATACTTGGTCAACAGCCATACAGGTCACACTGAGGGTGGCCGTATAAACAACTTTAACATTGTTACAGATATGCGCCACATTGTGAACCCACACAAAACAAGAATGACAAAACACATTTCGGGAGAACCCCCGCACCGTAACAAAACATAAACACAACAGAACAAATACCCAGAACAACTTGCAGCACTAACTCTTCTGGAATGCTACAATATACACCCCCCGCTACCACCAAACCCCGCCCACCTAATTTTTATTTAATTTTCGAATTTATTAGCCTGTGGAAAAAGTTAATGTTGATATTTACCTCAGAAGGCTGCAAATAAAAAAGAGACATTAATTTTTTAAATTACATTTTATTTAATATACCACTGATGTTTTTTTGTTTGTTTTTTGAAAGTTGATTTTGCACTATTACGTTATACAAGCTCTGCCTGTTTCATGGGAGGAAGCCCCAGTACCCGGAGGGAACCCACACAGTCACGGGGAGAACATGCAAACTACACACAGAAAGATCCCGAGCCCGGGATTGAACCCAGGATTACTCAGGACCTTCGTACTGTGAGGCAGATGCACTAACCCCTTTTCCACAGTGCTGCCCTATTTAAGCCTTGCTTGTTCAATATTCATTGCAAAACTTGTTTGGGTCCCTATTAAAAGGTTATTTTGTTCAACCTTGGCCCACGGCTTTGTTCAGTTTTAAATTTTGGCCCACTCTGTATTTGAGTCTGACACCCCTGCTCTAGATGGTTGCTACACCAGAATGCGCACGTAACCAACAGAATCCTCTACAAAGGAATACCAAGGGTGAGCGAGAAGATTGCTGTAAGGAGAATGAGACTAGCAGGACACTGCCAAAGGCATCAGGAGCTGCCAGCCAGTAAATTGGTGCTGTGGGAACCAACACATGAGGATCGGTCAAGAGGACGTCCCACAATGACATAGGTGGACATACTCAAGAAGGATGCAGAAGCTCAGAGTACCAAGGAACTGGCCAATGTATGGAGAATCGGGATGACTGGAAGCAACGATGGAAGGCTCGTCTGAGGACGACCTAGAGAGATGGATGATAATGACGGACAATTCTTTTGCATGCCGATATTCGTTTGTTGATATCGGACCGATAGCAATATTGGATCGGTACACCATTAATTCTTAGATTTTAAAGTGAATAATTGAAATATGGAGTCTACGTAAGTGACTGATGGCCGAAATATATTTGGGTGTTTAAATTAAACATGTTATTGGGTTTTGTATTGCTGGACTTTGAAACTGAGTTTTTTTTTTTCTCTCCTGCCTTCTGAGGTAAGCAAATTATTGTTCAGAGTCCATTAAGCCAGCCACTCTCATTGTCTGCTTCTCAATGTCCTCACAAGATTAGAAATTAAAATTAATTCACAGTAGAAATGTGGGGGCGGAACAAGGCTTTTGTTTCGTAAACACACTCCTATTGTGCAAACATTTCTGCTTCTGGAGTCCCTCGGTGCAGGTGCAAAGGGATGAATGTTGGGGTGTGAAGAAGTGTGTGTAATGTACACTGCAATATTCATCAGTTCTCATCCATGTCTCTTTCTTTGTGACCATGTCCGTGTGACATTTCAGAAAAAAACGGAAAAAAAACTGTTTATCAAATTTAAAACATTGATATGGGGAATACATTTTCTTTTGCAACAGAATCGATTTGAAAAAGAGTGACGCATATGGAGGTTTTTTATTGCGATTTTATTAATACCAATATCCATATCCCTCATCAATACCAGTATCCATCGTTACACTTACCAGTGCTACATGTAATTGGTGTAAATAAAGATGTGAAAACTGTTTTATTCCCATTTTAATTTGCTTTATTATTTTTATTATAATTGGTTCCTTATTTGTGATTATTTTAAGCTGATTACAAGATCCTGGGACTGGGTGATATGGCCAAAAAAAGAAAAGAAAAACAATCATCCGATCTTGATTAATATGTTTATAAAGTTCCCCCATACCTTCGAGGTTTCTCATTGAGCTCATTGTGTTGGGTTTTGTTCTTGCCTTGATGTGGGCATGTTGTTGTGGCTTGTGCAGCCCTTTGAGACATGTGTGATTAAGAGCTATATAAGTAAACTTTGATTGATTGATTGATTGATTGACTGATTGACTGATTTATTGATGATCTGAGTGTACGGCAGCTGAGGAAACTTGAGGTGCCGGCCGAAATGCTGGTGCAGTACTACTCAGCCATCACGGAGTCCATCTGAGAAGTGCTGCTGAGAAGGTTATTGGCTGCAAACTCCCATCCCTCCAGGACCAGGAGACATGTGGGTCGGATCACAGCTGACTCTTCTATACCCTGGACACAAACTATTCTCCCCTCTCCCCTCATCCAAGAGACTACGGTCCATCCAGACCCACAACTCCCGCCACCGGAACAGTTTTTTCCCCTCGGCCATCAGACACATGAACGAAAACAAGATCTGATAGCTCAGTTACAGCTCATGTTATTCCATTCTGTTTTATATGTTCTATGTTGCGCAATCGCACCAAGTAAAATTCCTAGTTTGTGAACCCGTTCTCAAACAATGGCAATAAAAACTATTCTGATACTGATTCTGACATGTTTTCAAGTAAAAGAAAACACAAAAGGATGCATCAGTTATTTTTTGTAACACTGGTGGTCCAACTATAGTATTACAACCTGTCAAGTTGTCATTAACTTACCAGTTGTAGTGCAGAATACTAGCACAGTGTTTTTCATAAAGCTTTTGGAAAAGTAGTCATTTGATTTGCAAAAGAAACATATACCCTGACACGTAAAAGTAATTTGGAAACTGTCCGGCTCTGTTTTTGGCGTTCGTCCCGTAGTTTGAAGTGGCAGCGTGTCAAGGAAGCAAGTAGGGAGATGACCGGAGAAGGGTGTAGGGCCGATGGCTCGAATGTTGGCCCATGGCTGGCCCTGCACCATGGAGGTGAGTGCATGGTCTCCGTAAACATGATTTCCCATTTCAGCATCTCAGTGACCTTATGCAAATTTTCACATTCAAATCGTTTTTTTAGGAAACATTGATTCCGCTGGCGAGTCCGTTGGCGAGTCCAATGATGCGTAAATCTATGATTCTGTTTACTTCCTTGTAACCGGAAGTGGGGCAGTCAAAGATCGACTCCAATTGGCTGTTCCACCTTGTCTTTTTTAAAGCTTTGCAGCGGCACCTAATGTGTCACAATTACATCGGTCGATTGGATAAAAAAGAAGTACAGATAGCTGTATGAATACTCCAGATTTTTAATAGTCCTCTTGGACCGTTATTGGTATACATCCTTACTGACGGAGGAAGCAAATGCTGTGATTAGTTTTCACAACCTCCATTCTCTGCATCTTGGTGCACAAGAGATACAAAACATGGTATAACATGAAATCATCAAGAAATATGTTGAATATGACTTTCTCATGTTGCCTTGACTGGCTTCTCTTTCATCTATCAAGTCTCATGAACAGATGTTGCTCAGCTGTTGTAGTCAAAATGATGGACTGAGTCACTGGCAGGCACATCCATCTGCAGAGAGCTGGTACGAGAGGTCATCTGGACAGCGAACAGCATGCTAGGGTGCATTGACTCCCATGTCTTTTCTGCCCACATACTTCCCCTCATCTCTGACATTCCGGTTCCTTTCCGCCCCGAGCCCAACTCTGAGTGCCCGACCCCACACTGTCCTGTCTATCTGAATTCTTGTCAGCCGTTCTGTTCAACTGATCACTTACCTGGAATGTGCCCTTGTCCACAAACGGTGAAGGCAGCTGGTGATAAGGTCAAAATATTCATAATAAGGTCAGCAAGGCATCAAAAAGGCAAGGTTGGGAGAATGGAGAGGAGTAGCTGCAGGGAATCTTGATAGAATGAAGGTTACATCAAAATACACTCATTATATTTGAGACACTGAAGTGGACACAGTAAGCAGGGCTTCTGTAGAATCTTTGAATTTTACTGTCCACAATTTTGAAAAATGCTAAGATTTAGTCATGTTTGTTCTGTATTTTAGTTCACATCGATCAAGATAAACTATATGAATAATCTCATAATAATATTAAAAAGATGGAACACTGTCACATTTCATGAAGCTTTTGTTGTCATAATCACTCATGACTATTATTCGTTTCTGGTATTTAATGATATTTCTGCTACCATGTCTGGGCACTGGCTTCCTCACCTCTGGCTGGACTTTTGTGTATGAATTGTTGAATGATCTACACAATTTTGAATACCGTATTTTCCGGACTATGAAGTGCACTTAAAATATATATTTTTTCTTCTCAAAACTCTACAGTGCGCCTTATAAGCCGGTGCGCCTATTGTAAGTAATAAAATTGGTTGAGCTCACTCACCCACCTCGAAGCTATTTTATTTGGTACATGGTGTAATAATATGTGCAACGAGTAGATGGCAGTCAAACATAAGAGATAAGTGTAGCCTCCACTATGATAGGTGTCAGGTTAACAACACAAAAATTTTAAATGTTCCATTGAAAATATAGAACACTACACACGGCGCTCAAAAATCTATCAAAATGTTTTAGTACGACTTTGGTAAGCTATGAAGCCGCACCACTTGAAGGACTGTCGGCACATTTAACATACAACTATAAGGTAAGACATTATCTGGCGTTTTGTTTCACAATGTTATGCAAAAGCAACTTTTCTTACCTTTTGGTACCTGCTGATCTGTATTTGGGATCTGCATATATCCTGAAATCCTGCCGTAGTTGATAAGCTTCTTATTTTTTTCTATCTTCTTGTTATGGGACATTCATCCTCCGCCGTTCCCATTTCTAACATAAAGTAGTGTAAAGTTCTTCTATCTGTCAGTAAACTCGCCATAATAGCGCTAAAACATACCGGCATAGTGAGTTTACATTATTCACCCAAGGAACTTTAGTTGAGAGTTCCGGTCGGACGTTTTTTTACGAGACACATTTCCGGTGTGGTAGTTTCCGGTTGAGGAGATGCTGCTCCGTTATTGGTTTAGTAAAGCCTGAATGTCATTAAAACAGTTAGCTCCATCTTTTGACACTTCTTCCACTCCTGTCCTTTGAACACTACACCGCTACAACAAAAATGACAATAAGACGACGCTGCAGAAGGTGAGCCACGTAAATAAGACCACCTACAAAACGGTGCATTCGGGAGCAACTGTCCGAAAGCGCCTTGAAGATGATCTGTAAAACTTAATCTATGCAACATTTTGACAAAAAACTACCATTGCATGTTATGTACACCACAAGAGTGTTTGCAATTTAGAATTAAATAAAATACATATGTATATACTGTATATATGACTCCTTTAAAGGCCTACTGAAACCCACTATTACCCACCACGCAGTCTGATAGTTTATCTATCAATGATGAAATATCAACATTGCAACACATGCCAATACGGCCTTTTAGTTTACTAAATTGCAATTTTAAATTTCCCACGGAGTTTCTTCTTGAAAACGTCGCGTAATGATGACGTGTACGCTTGACATCACGGGCTGTTAGGAAATATGAGCGCTGCTCACACACACAGCTAAAAGTTGTCTGCTTTAACCGCATAATTACACAGTATTTTGGAGATCTGTGTTGCTGAATCCTTTGCAATTTGTTCAATTAATATTGGAGAAGTCAAAGTAGAAAGATGGAGTTGGGAAGCCTTTGCCTTTAGCCACACAAACACACAGCGGTTCCTTGTTTAAAATTCACAAAGGTGAAACTTTACTATGGATCACAGCAAACATGGATCCCGACCAAATGTCAACCAGCAGGTTTCGGTGAGAAAATTGTGGTAAAAAGTCGCTTCTTACCGGAAATCAGCTGAGCTTGTGCCGTCCATAAAGCTGCCGTCGACTTCCCTGACACACTGCGCGTCAAGACACCCGTGGACACACACTTCCAACTATCAGGTACTGTTAAACTCACAAAAACACTAGCAACACAATAGAAAGTATAAGGGATTTCCCAGAATTATCCTAGTAAATGTCTCTAAAAACATCTGAGTCCGCCCCAATTCAATCGCGTTTTTTTTTTTTACTTTTTTTTTTTTCTAATCCGTCGCTATCAATACCCTCAAACACAAATCTTTCATCCTCGCTCAAATTAATGGGTAAATTGTCGTTTTCTCGGTACGAATAGCTGTTTTTGTTGGAGGCTCCCATTAAAAACAATGTAAAGATGTGAGGACCCATCAACATGTGACGTCATCGTCTGCGACTTACGGTAGAGGCAGGGCTTTTCTGTTAGCAAGCAAAAGTTGCAAACTTTATCGTGGATGTTCTCTACTAAATCCTTTCAGCAAAAATATGGCAATATCGCGAAATGAACAAGTATGACACATAGAATGGACCTGCTACCCCCGTTTAAATAAGAAAATCTCATTTCATTAGGCCTTTAAGGCGTTTTATAATCCGGTGTGCTTGATATGTGAAAAAAAAAATAGACCAATCATCGGCAGTGTGCTTTATAATCCAGTGTGCCCTTTGGTCCGGAAAATATGGTATCTTTCTCTATGCCTGCTATATCAGTTTGGCCTCTCTGTGCACTTCTCTGCTGCACAATAGTTTTGTAATTAAATACATTTTACCTGCGGTACGCCTACCCGCATTATACATCCTGGGGTCAAGCTCCAATTGTCTACTGCCTACTTATGTGTACACTTCCAGGTGAAAATGTAGTCAATACAAACACTTCATACAAAATGAGCTAAGCGAATTCGGTTGTTATTTGGATTACTACCATCAAAACTCTGACTGAAGCTTGCAAACCAAACTTGCCTCTTGTTTTTGGAAAGGTGTACATCCTGTTTTCGGCATATCTTTGAGCTGACGGTATAACTTTCTCTGTCTAACTATTGCTGTGTTCTCAGCTGTCACAATTGATCAAAGGGGATTTCAGATGATTCCAATCCACATTTAACATACTTCTGGAATGGAAACAGAATGAGGATTATTCCTGAATGTGCATAATCTATAACAGGTATCATGTACATACCTTTCTGGGCCAGCAACCTTCCTGAATACTGTCAGAAACTGGCAAATCAGAGGTATAGTGCACCACCACTTTTTTAGCTCTTTCTATTGAAGATGCAGGCAGTCATCCAATGATCAAATAAGACAATAGCGGAAAGAAAACCCCAGGGTTACACACCCATTAATGATATTTTCACAGACGACAGATTCCTCATCGATGGAACATCCTTCCAAAGAAGTAGATAGATTTTGTCTCTAATGTGCCACAGGTACAGAGACCAAGTTGATTAAAGGAGGGACAGAAACTCATTCATGAAATGGTGGTGCATGGGGTTTGGTCAATTTCCTCATCAAATTATAATAATAATAATAATAATAATAATAATGGATTTAGATCCGTATGGCGCTTTTCTAGACTCTCAAAGCACTTCAAAGAGAAGTGAGAACTCATCATTCATTCACACCTGGTGGTGGTAAGCTACTTTCATAGCCACAGCTGCCCTGGGGTAGACTGACGGAAGCGTGGCTGTCAGTTTGCGCCTACGGCCCCTCCAACCACCACCTATCAATCCTCATTCAGTCACCAGTGTGACTGAATGAGGGCAAGGGTGAAGTGTCCTGCCCAAGGACACAACGGCAGCGATTTGGATATCAAGAGGCGGGGAGCGAACCTGCAACCCTCAGGATTCTGGCACGGCCGCTCTACCTACTATGCCATGCCCCCCCATTAATGTGACTGACTACAAAGTTATCATTAACAATTTGTTAAGATAATGAGATCAATCGTTTCTTACATGAACAAATGTCAATTCCATTGCCTCATAAGTATCCTTATTAAATATAAAGTCACAAATGAGATCGATATTCGCCCTTAACTCATATATGTTTTGGTTTTTTTGTTAAACATACTTAAATGCCAGTCCAGTCCAAGTCCCAGTCCAGGTAACAGGACTTTGTCATGATCAGTTGCCGGGATCATGTTTTAGAATGGAATAAAATAGAAAGTACTTTATTGATCCCTGGGGGAAATTCAGCACCACAGTTTGCTTACAATAAACAATAAATACAAGCAAGGGCGCTCCACTCGCTGCCGCCACTTGATTTGTCCCCGGTGGATTCGAGGACACTTGGCCAGGCGACCCACCACCAAGTCCTCTCTCCTGCCTATTGAACTTGGTATTTTTTGGTATTCCGGGGACATCCGGAATCTGTCCTTTAGGGGGGATATTGTCATGATCTGGTTTTGTTTAGTTTTGTTCTATTAGTTCCACTACCTCAGTTCTGGTTTCAGCACCCCACACTCAGTCTGGCTTCCTTGTTTGCTTTAAGCACCAGTTACGTTGAATGATTTCTTGTTTCCATGCTTTTGATTCCTGTGCTAAGTTTAGCCTTAGCTCCCTGTGCTATCGGCACACTTGCTTTGTTTTGTTTGTACATAGAATGATTTATAAGAAATAAATCACACTCCAACCTGAACGCTTTGTCCGGAGTTTTGTCTGCATCCTGGGAGAACAACCCACGGAAAACATGCGACCCAACCGTGACAGACTTACAATAGAGCAGATGAACGTTTAAGTGGACACATGGCTTTGTATTCCTTGCATTGTATTTTACTACATCTTACCCATATTTCATATTAGATGTAATTGCACCCTTCACATTTTCAGGGGTAGTAATGAGTAGCTGAAGTTCAAATCAATATTGTTTCATGATTCGACAGATCAATGTTAATCTTTGGAGCAATCTAGTTTAATGTAAATGCCCTCCTTGTGCAGTGGTACATTTTTTTGATAGTGGCCAATACTGGGAATGTTGGTGTGGATTGGACAGTATTACCTATAATGATATTTCTATTTTTGACATGAAATATTAATGATACATCTTTTTTTTTTTTTCCTCATGTTACCTGATTGTAATTATAAGAACACATGCAAACCATTTTATGAAAAAAAATGTAGCCTATGCTTTAAATGAAGAGCAAAACAAGACATCAAAAGCCAAAGTTGAGAAACTGACAGGGCCCATAACTTGTTAGGTTACCAAGCAGTGTGATAAAACCTTCCAATGTCCTTTGGGCTTTCATCCTTTCTCGTAGGAAGTCCAAAACCGAGAGAGACTCCCTTATTCCCAATTCAATATGAAATCCAATTGCTTTGTCTCACATTTTACTCCCCATCTTCCACACTTGACCACCTTACCTATCTGGCTTTATTTCTGTGCGAAGAGCTCCCCTGATATATCGTAATATAAAGAGACATTGAAGAAAAGAGAGGAACATTTGGAAAGTCGTGTCAAATATCTATTTGTAAACTGTTATCTCAAAATTTATTGATATATCATACTACAGTGTTTCTGCATTTTGGGGGGAATTGTGCCTAGTTTTTTTTTTTATGTATAATTTCAAGCATACACAAGCATTAATTCAAACAATGTATCACAAAGTTAGATTTTTTTTTTTCCCTTCATCACTGATTATTACTCACTGCAAACTTAAGAGAGCCAACAAACATAATAAAACATCACTTACTGTGCAATGTCTGTTGTCATTAGGATGCTGACTGCTGGGATGTTCATATGTTTACATTTAAATGAATAATGATTCATAATCCTCACAAAGAAACGGTGTGGAGGCGGGAGGGACCAAGCGTCTTTTTGTGTCGTTCTGGCCATTTCCGGGTCCTAAATGGCTGTCAAAGTGTACCAGCCTGTCGGGTTCCGTCCTCAGACTTATTTTGTCCAGGTGAGATGCATTATTTATGAATAATATACAATCAACTTCAAGGCAGTAAGGAACTCCACGTGTGTTCATTCATAGTTTTGATGCCTTCAGCGACAATCTACAATGGAAATAGTCATGAAAATAAAGAAAACACGTTGAATGAGAAGGTGTGTCCAAACTTTTGGCCTGTATTGTATATAATATATAAATATACATTTATATATATATATATATATATATATATATATATATATATATATATATATATGTTTTTTTATATTTCCTTGTTCTCAGCAAAGATCTACCCCTGTGTCAACGTTGTTGTATGTCCATATATATGTATATATACATATATATATATATGTATATATATAGCTGGGATAGGCTCCAGCGCCCGCGCGTCCATATATATATATATATATATATATATATATATATATATATATATATATATATATATATATATATATATATATATATATATATATATATATACATATATATATATATATATGGACATACAACAAAGTTGACACAGGGGTAGAACTTCGCTGAGAACAAGGATCTTGGGCTCGAAAATCATGCCTCTCACCTGGATAATCGAGTGACGAAGATGTAAACCGACATGTTGGTCCAATCTGCCAGCCAATTTACACACGGAAATGGCAAGAGCGACACAAGAAGGTGGCTGATTCCACCCCCTTTTTCCTTGTGAGGATTATGAGTCATTTTTCATCTAAAATAGGAAGATTACAAGATTCCATCAGTCGGCATCCTAATCACGGCAGATGGATCAATCAATCAATAAATGTTTATTTATATAGCCCTAAATCACAAATGTCTCAAAGGACTGTACAAACCACTACGACTACGGCATCCTCGGAAGAACCCACATAAGGGCAAGGAAAACTCACACCCAGTGGGCAAGGAGAACTCACACCCAGTGGGACGCCAGTGACAATGATGACTATGAGAACTTTGGAGAGGACCTCATATGTGGGCAAGCCCCCCGCCCCTCTAGGGGACCGAAAGCAATGGATGTCGAGCGGGACTAACATGATACTGTGAAAGTTCAATCCATAGTGGCTCCAACACAGCCGCGAGAGTTCAGTTCAAAGCGGATCCAAGACAGCAGCGAAAGTCCCGTCCACAGGAAACCATCCCAAGCGGAGTCGGATCAACAGCGTAGAGATGTCCCGAACCGATACACAGGCGAGCGGTCCATCCTGGGTCCCGACGAGAGGTCCATCCTGGGTCCCGACTCTGAACAGCCAGTACTTCATCCACGGCCATCGGACCGGACCCCCTCCACAAGGGAGAGGGGGGCAGAGGAGAAAAAGAAAAGAAGCGGCAGATCAACTGGTCTAAAAAGGAGGTCTATTTAAAGGCTAGAGTACACAAATGAGTTTTAAGATCTTTTGCAATAAGTGATTGTGGAGAGGCGGAGCCGACGGGCCGACAGCGGGGTAGGACAAACCGGAGTCCTACTCAAGATGGCGGCCAGGAGGCGGAGTGTGCGGCTGAGCGGAGAGGCGGGGCGCGCCTGGAGCGACGCTGCAGCAATCGGAGCCAGGTGCGTAAAACACACACCTGCTCTCAATCTGTGCATCTTCTCTTGCTGTACAAAAGGGGAGAAGGAGTAGCAATTGGGACAGCAGAAGTAGGAGAACCAGTAGACGAAGAAGACGAGTGGGACCAGACAAGCGATGAGCCCCCGAGGAAGACAGTGTCACCGGCGACCGAAAGGCGAGCCGAGACGAGCAGCAAAGGAGGAAGCGCTGGAAATCGGCGCGACTGACTGGGACCCAGCACTGTTAATTGAAATAATACACGAGAGTCAAACCTGCTCCGCGATGTCTTTCATCGATGGTCCACGCAACCCGCACGATGGCGAATGGAAGCCGTTCACAGTGATGATTTAGTATGTTTGATGGCTCTCATTAAGTCTCCAGTGAGTAAAAATCCGTGATTAAGTGGGAAAAAAAAGCTAACCTTGTGATCCGTTATTAAAATTAATGAGCCACCCATGTAGCATGGTGTAACAGGGTTTAGTGCATGTGCTTCACAATACAAAGGTCCTGAGTGGACCTGAGTTCAATCCCGGGCTCGGGATATTTCTGTGTGGAGTTTGCATGTTCTCCCCGTGACTGCGTGGGTTCCCTCCGGGTACCTCAGCTTCTTCCCACCTCCAAAGACATGCACCTGGGGATAGGTTGACTGGCAACACTAAATTGGCCCTAGTGTGTGAATGTGAGTGTGAATGTTCAATAAATCAATCAATCAATGTTTATTTATATAGCCCTAAATCACAAATGTCTCAAAGGACTGTACAAACCACTACGACTACGACATCCTCGGAATAACCCACATAAGGGCAAGGAAAACTCACACCCAGTGGGCAAGGAGAACTTACACCCAGTGGGACGCCAGTGACAATGATGACTATGAGAACCTTGGAGAGGACCTCATATGTGGGCAACCCCCCCTCCCATCCCCCCCAGGGGACTGAAAGCAATGGATGTCGAGCGGGTCCAACATGATACTGTGAGAGTTCAATCCATAGTGGCTCCAACACAGCCGCACGAGTTCAGTTCAAAGCGGATCCAAGACAGCAGCGAGAGTCCTGTTCACAGGAAACCATCCCAAGCGGAGTCGGATCAACAGCGTAGAGATGTCCCGAACCGATACACAGGCGAGCGGTCCATCCTGGGTCCCGACGAGTGGTCCATCCTGGGTCCCGACTCTGAACAGCCAGTACTTCATCCATGGCCATCGGACCGGACCCCCTCCACACGGGAGAGGGGGACAAAGGAGAAAAAGAAAAGAAGCGGCAGATCAACTTGTCTAAAAAGGAGATCTATTTAAAGGCTAGAGTACACAAATGAGTTTTAAGATCTTTTGCAATAAGTGATTGTGGAGAGGCGGAGCCGACGGGCCGACAGCGGGGTAGGACAAACTGGGGTCCTACTCAAGATGGCGGCCTGGAGGAGGAGTGTGCAGCTGAGCGGAGAGGCGGGGCGCGCCTGGTGCGACGCTGCAGCAATCGGAGCCAGGTGCGTAAAACACACACCTGCTCTCAACCTGTGCATCTTCTCTTGCTGTATAAAAGGGGAGAAGGAATAGCAATCGGGGCAGCAGAAGTAGGAGAACCAGTAGACGGAGAAGACGAGCGATGAGCCCCCGAGGAAAACGGAGTCACCGGCGACCGAAATGCGAGCCGACCCAGCACTGTTTATTGAAATAATAAACGAGAGTCAAACCTGCTCCGCGATGTCTTTCATCGATGGTCCATGCAACCCGCACTATGGCGGCTGGAAGCCGTTCACAGTGATGATTTAGTATGTTTGATGGCTCTCATTAAATCTGCAGTGAGTAAAAGTCAGTGATTAAGTGGGAAAAAAAAGCTAACGTTGTGATCCGTTTTTAAAATAATAGGCCACCCATGCAACACGGTGTATGACATGGTTTAGTGCATGTGCTTCAGAATCAGAGGTGTGTAGAGTAGCCAGAAATTGTACTCAAGTAAGAGTGCTGTTACTTTAGAGATTTATTACTCAAGTAAAAGTAAGGAGTACTCACCCAAATATTTACTTGAGTAAAAGTAAAAAGTATGTTGTGAAAAAACCACTCAAGTACTGAGTAACTGATGAGTAACCTGTTCGTTTTATGATTCCAGCAACAAACATAAAAATAGCAATAAGCAAATTCAGAGCCAGGAATATCTCTTAAGCAACTAAACAATATTATATATTAAATAATAATACATTAAAATAAAAAAAATTAAGGCAAATTGAGCCACAATAACTTAACAGCACCATAGGCTCAGTAGGCATTGATTGATTGATTGATTGATTGATTGATTGAAACTTGTATTAGTAGATTGCACAGTACAGTACATATTCCGTACAATTGACCACTAAATGGTAACACCCCAATACGTTTTTCAACGTTCATCAATTAATAAATGACCAAGTCGAGGTGATCTACCTCATATATACATACACACATATCATATATATATATACATACCTTTATATATACAGTATATAATGTATATTTATTTATTTTGCGGTTTTTGTTCACATGTTAAAGGTGTTTTAATGAATATACATGCATGTTTAACATAAAGATTCCTATCTTTAATGAAGACAAGAATAAAAGTTGGTGTATTACCTGATTCCGATGACTTGCATTGATTGGAATCAGACAGTAGTGCTGATAACGTCCCGGTTTTCAAATGGAGGAGAAAAAAAGTTCCTCCTTCCTGTCTAATACCACATGAAAGTCGTTGGTTTTTGGCATCTTATTTGTCCAGCTTCCATATTCGTTTTTATACACTTAACAAGAAATACATTGACGGCAAACTCCGTAGCTTGCTAGTTTGTTTGCGCTGGCTTTCGGAGACTCTTATTTGTTAGCGCAGGCGCGATGGAGCGGCACTTTTATTGTGAAGACAGGAACTGTGCGATCAGTCTTTAGGCTTTTGACGGGAAGTAAGGTTGAAATAAAAAGTGTCTTTTTTTCCTTTACACTTTTGATTGATTGCTTGATTGATTGAAACTTTTTTTAGTAGATTGTACAGTACAGTACATATTCCGTACAGTTGACCACTAAATGGTAACACCCCAATAAGTTTTTCAACATGTCGGGTTCTACGTGTGACGGTCACGTGACCACCTGGCTCTGTTTAATTGGTCCAACGTCACCAGTGACTGCATGTGAGTGGTGAAACGCAAGCATGCGTAGTTCCTACTTCGAATGGGTGTCTGACAAAATCAAAACAAACAAAGCGTGCATTAACAGATCGATAAAAAAAAAAGTAGCGAGTAGCGAGCTGATTGCAGATAAATGGAGCGGAGTAAAAGTAGCGTTCCTTCTCTATAAATATACTCAAGTAAAAGTAAAAGTATGTTGCATAAAAACTACTCTTAGAAGTACAATTTATCCCAAAAGTTACTCAAGTAGATGTAACGGAGTAAATGTAGCGCGTTACTACCCATCTCTGTTCACAATACAAAGGTCGTGAGTGGACCTGAGTTCAATCCCGGGCTCGGGTTATTTCTGTGTGGAGTTTGCATGTTCTCCCCATGACTGCGTGGGTTCCCTCCGGGTACTCCGGCTTCCTCCCACCTCCAAAGACATGCACCTGGGGATAGGTTGATTGACAACACTAAATTGGTCCTAGTGTGTGAATGTGAGTGTGAATGTTGTCTGTCTATCTGTGTTGGCCCTGCGATGAGGTGGCGACTTGCCTAGTGTGTACACCGCCTTCCGCCCGAATGCAGCTGAGATAAGCTCCAGCACGCCCCGCCACCCCAAAAAGGACAAGCGGTATAAAATGGATGGATGGATGGGCCGCACATGCTTAAATTGAAAAAAATACGTAAATACTAAATAAATATTAGATGTTATTATTATTGCGCCTGTCATTACATTACATAAATCCTTAAACCATGTATATAAAACCTTAATCGGGCGTCTGGATGTTTTTAAGGGCCTTTATCGGCAGAATAGAGCAACTCTCATAGGCGCCATTGTAAGCTGGCTTTTGATCGTATAATGAAGAGAAAAAAATATATGTTCTTGTCTTACATTAGGATTGTGAATCAGAAAATTCACAAAAAAGTGCAGTTCCCTTTTAAAGCACAACAATTAACTGAGAGATTGCCCTTATCTTAAAACACTCTAAAGTTGAGATAGCACTGTAAATTGTGTCTGTTTAATAAAAGTCTAAAAAAAAGTCTAATACATTCTTATCCAATTAGAAAAAAAACCCCAAGATATTGGGTTGGGGGAAAAAAAGAGAATGAAGACATCGAAAGTTGCCGTAGTGTTTGTAAAGAAAGCACTAACATCATGCAGAAAACAAAGCTAAATCTTAAGCTGGTTTATCGTTCAGTACCATCCAACACAGGGCCAGATTTTGCAATGGTCAATGTAGGCGGCCACCCAGGGCGTAATTAATGTGAGGGTGCATGCACAAAAAAGAAATCCAAAACAAAACTCTCCAGTTTTCCAAACTACTGCCAATCATTTCCATTCGCGCCCCTTTTTTATATAGTTAAGGTGGCCCATTTGCTTGAAGGTAAGGACCGTAATTTGCCGACCTGTTTTTCTTAAACAGAGACGTAATGCTCCTCTTTTTCCAAAACCCACCTCTGGTGCATGTCATTAACACCTCCACCCATCTCACCCTAGGGCCGGCAAATTTCCAGTTTGTTTTATAGAGAGAACTCTAGCAGAAATAAGTGTACCCTCCTCCGTGGAAAATTGGGTACCAAAACAGACCCCCGTATTCGACCTCTGTATAAATAGACGACCTAGCTGCCAAAAGGGATGGTTCGCCCAGGGCGTAAATCTAGCCAGGACTTGTGGGGTGGGGGGATGGATCAGCCAAATCACGGTCAAGGCCGTAACCAGGATTTGACAAATACCGAGGTCAAAAATTGTTTGTCCAAGAGGACCTTTGATAGGCTGACATTATGGGTGTCCCAGCACCATATAAATTATATTACCTTGAGCCACACAAAGAGTTTCCAGAATAACAAAAGCTATAACCATCTATGTGTCTAATTATTACTCAAATCTCATCCGCATTAATAAAAACGATCCAAAATTTTTGTTTAGTACAGTAGCATCGCTAACCCAACAAGGGACTCCTTCCAGTAGCTCCACCCATTCGGCAGATGACTTTATGAAGTTCTCTAATAAGAAAATTGAACTTATTAGAAAGGAGATTAAAGACAATGCGTCCCAGCTACAACTGGGTTATAGTAACACAGATACGATTGTATATACGGCGGATACTGCAAATATCCAAAATAGTTTCTCTCGTTTTGATGAAATAACATTAGAAGGATTGTTACAACGTGTAAATGGAATAAAACAAACAACATGTTTACTTGACCCACTTCCTGGGAAACTTATCAAGGAGCTTTTTGTATTATTAGGTCCATCAGTGCTAAATATTATAAACTTATCACTTTCCTCGGGCACTGTTCCCGTTGCATTCAAAAAAGCGGTTATTCATCCTCTCCTTAAAAGACCTAACCTCGATCCTGACCTCATGGTAAACTACCGACCGGTGTCTCACCTTCCCTTTATTTCGAAAATCCTCGAAAAAATTGTTGCAGAGCAGCTAAATGAGCACTTAGCGTTTAACAATCTATGTGAAACCTTTCAATCCGGTTTCAGGGCAAATCACTCGACTGAGACAGCCCTCGCAAAATTGACTAATGATCTATTGCTAACGATGGACTCTGATGCGTCATCTATGTTGCTGCTCCTCGATCTTAGCGCTGCTTTCGATACCGTCGATCATAATATTTTATTAGAGCGTATCAAAATACGAATTGGTATGTCAGACTCAGCCCTGTCATGGTTTAACTCTTATCTTACTGATAGGATGCAGTGCGTCTCCTATAACAGTGTGACCTCGGACTATGTTAAGGTAACGTGTGGAGTTCCCCAGGGTTCGGTCCTTGGCCCTGTACTCTTCAGCATCTACATGCTGCCGCTAGGTGACGTCATACGCAAATACGGTATTAGCTTTCACTGTTATGCTGATGACACCCAACTTTACATGCCCCTAAAGCTGACCAACACGCCGGACTGTAGTCAGTTGGAAGCGTGTCTTAATGAAATTAAACAATGGATGTCCGCTAACTTTTTGCAACTTAATGCCAAAAAAACGGAAATGCTGATTATCGGTCCTGCTAGACACCGACCTCTATTTAATAATACAACTTTAACATTTGACAACCAAATAATAAAACAAGGTGACTCTGTAAAAAATCTGGGTATTATCTTCGACCCAACTCTCTCCTTTGAGTCACACATTAAAAGCGTTACTAAAACGGCCTTCTTTCATCTCCGTAATATCGCTAAAATTCGCTCCATTTTGTCCACTAAAGACGCCGAGATCATTATCAATGCGTTTGTTACGTCTCGTCTCGATTACTGTAACGTATTATTTTCGGGTCTCCCCATGTCTAGCATTAAAAGATTACAGTTGGTACAAAATGCGGCTGCTAGACTTTTGACAAGAACAAGAAAGTTTGATCATATTACGCCTGTACTGGCTCACCTGCACTGGCTTCCTGTGCACTTAAGATGTGACTTTAAGGTTTTATTACTTACGTATAAAATACTACACGGTCTAGCTCCAGCCTATCTTGCCGATTGTATTGTACCGTATGTCCCGGCAAGAAATCTGCGTTCAAAAGACTCCGGCTTATTAGTGATTCCTAGAGCTCAAAAAAAGTCTGCGGGCTATAGAGCGTTTTCCGTTCGGGCTCCAGTACTCTGGAATGCCCTCCCGGTAACAGTTCGAGATGCTACCTCAGTAGAAGCATTTAAGTCTCATCTTAAAACTCATCTGTATACTCTAGCCTTTAAATAGACCTCCTTTTTAGACCAGTTGATCTGCCGCTTCTTTTCTTTCTCCTATGTCCCCCCCTCCCTTGTGGAGGGGGTCCGGTCCGATGACCATGGATGAAGTACTGACTGTCCAGAGTCGAGACCCAGGATGGACCGCTCGTTGGGACCCAGGATGGACCGCTCGCCTGTATCGGTTGGGGACATCTCTACGCTGCTGATCCGCTTGAGATGGTTTCCTGTGGACGGGACTCTCACTGCTGTCTTGGAGCCACTATGGATTGAACTTTCACAGTATCATGTTAGACCCGCTCGACATCCATTGCTTTCGGTTCCCTAGAGGGGGGGGGGTTGCCCACATCTGAGGTCCTCTCCAAGGTTTCTCATAGTCAGCATTGTCACTGGCGTCCCACTGAATGTGAATTCTCCCTGCCCACTGGGTGTGAGTTTTCCTTGCCCTTTTCTGGGTTCTTCCGAGGATGTTGTAGTCGTAATGATTTGTGCAGTCCTTTGAGACATTTGTGATTTGGGGCTATATAAATAAACATTGATTGATTGATTGAGTGTCATGATCCGTTGCCCGAGTCATATTATGTTTTGTTTGGTATTTCCTTAGTTCATGTTTATTTCTGTTTCAGCACCCTTGTTTGTTTTCATAGTTACCATGTGTGGAGACGGGCGTGGTCACGCCTTCCCTGCAGGCGGGGTGTGTGCCGGAGCCGGCCATGAAACAACCAACAGGTGAGTGGATAATCTCAGCTGGAACGAGTTATCTAATCACCTGTTCCCTTTTATTAGCAGCACCGGAGACCATGAGGAGAGGAGATCGTGGGAGCAGGAGAGACCGAGAGGCTGAAAAGCAAAGAAAGAACTTTTGATAGAAAAACTAGATTGCTGAAAAAGCCAAGAAAAAACTTTGATAAACAAACCAGATTGCTGAAAAGCAAAAAGATTAACTTTGAAAACGACAACAAACGAAAAAACAAAAACTCTCCAACGTCTCAAGGTGTTGTGGTCACACTGGTCCGCTGGAACCCGGAAGGGAGGAGGAAGACCTCACACCATGGGTGCTGATTTTCTGCACCTGCCACTAATTAGTAGTCGGGATGCTCACCTGCTCCCGGTCACTAATCACAGAGCTATTTATTCCTGCCTCGTGCCACACTCTTTCTGACAGTCTTGTTTGCCTCATGTGAGACGCTTACGTTCATTGATTCTTTTTATGTAAGTTTATATTTACGAGCTTCTTGCCCCCTTGTTGCCAGTTTCCTATGTTAAGATCTGCCGTAGCTTCTCGTGCTTTGGGCACATTTTCCTTTTCGTATGTTTACCTTCGTCATTGAAATAAATCACCTTCTTACCTGTATTTGGCTTCTTGACGTCCTTTTGCATCTTGGGGAAACGACCACCGCAAAACCATGCGACCCAGACTTTACACCTTCAACCTAATCTCTGTGATGAATGGATGTGGATTCTTTTCTGATTGTGTTGCCTGCCTTTTTTATAAAGCAAATAGGACTGTGTGAGTTTTCGTCGTGTACTTCGGCTTCCTCCCACCTCCACAGACATGCACCTGGGTATAGGCTGATCGGCAAAACTAAATTGGACTTTGTGTGTGAATGTTGTCTGTGTTGGCCCTGCGATGAGGTGGCGACTTGTCCACGGTGTATCCCACGTTCTGCCTGAGTGCTGCAAGGATAGCCTCCAGGCCCCTTGCGACCTTAAAAGGGATAAGCGGTAGAAAAGTGGATGGATGGAAGGGTTTCTCTTAACAAAGTTTTTGAAGCTATTGTTCTAATTGTGCCTATTTCTTTACTATGTAATCATCCCCATATCAAGAAAAGTAGGTTTGAATGTTAGTGTGGATGGTTGTCAGTCCAGTAATGGACTGGTAAACTGTGAAGGGTCTACTCTGCTGCTTGTCCACAGTCAGCAAGGATGGATTGAGATGTGACAACACAATCCAAATTAACATGCACTAAACAGTGTGTGCAAACTATAGAATTGTGTGCACTATTAGTTTGCGTGTTAAGGTGTATCTACAGTTGTGATCAAAATTATTCAACCCCCACACAATTTTGGTGTTTTAGCAAGTTGGACATTTATTCCGTATTTTGTTTAAAGTCATATCAAATAAAGATGCATTAAATAGACAAATGCAACTTGAATTACAACATTATATTTTGTAACATACCAAACAGTGTCATTTCTCTTAATATCTCATTGACAAATTGATTCAACCCCTTGAAGATCATAACTCTTAAGAACAGAATTTGAATAAGGTTTTTTCAATCAGGTGTCAAAAACACCTGTAGATGTGATTGGAACCATAACGAGCAACAATTAAACTGATTGAAAAAGACTGTGACGCTCAGCTTCTTGTAGATGGTCAATGGTGTAATTGCAACATGGTGAAGTCCAGGGAGTGGTCAAAGAAGTCAAGAGAGAAGGTCATTTATCTTCATAAGAAAGGATATGGATATAAGAAAATAGCAAAGACATTACACATTCCAAGAGACGCAGTTGGGAGAATAATTTGCGAGTTCAAAGCTAAAGGCACAGTGGAAACACTACCTGGGCGTGGTAGAAAAAGGATGCTGTGTGCAACTGCTGTCCGGTATTTGAAGCGTACAGTGTTGAAAAACCCCCGGGTAACAGCTGAGGAACTACAACAGGGCATTGCAGAGGGGGGAACGCAGGTTTCGTCCCAGACAATAAGGCGCGCACTACGAGATGAAGGCCTCCATGCCAAAACTCCCAGGCACACCCCAGTTCTGACTACCAGACACAAAAAACTAGACTCCAGTATGCCAAAAATCATCTGGACAAACCCCAAAGGTTTTGGGAAACTGTTCTATGGAGTGATGAGACAAAACTGGAACTCTTTGGGCCTATGAATCAACGTTATATCTGGAGGAGAAAAAATCAAGCTTACAAAGAGAAGAACACCTCGCCTACTGTTAAGCAAGGTGGGGGGTCAATCATGCTCTGGGGCTGTTTCTCTGCCTCAGGTACCGGGAGTCTCCAGCGCGTTCAAGGCATTATGAATTCTATTTCCTACCAGCATATATTAGCTGCAAATGTCATGAAGTCAGTGACGAAGCTGAGGCTTGGGAGACGTTGGACCTTTCAGCAGGACAACGATCCCAAACATACCTCCAAATCAACATCAGAGTGGTTGCAGAAGAAGGGCTGGAAGACTCTGGAGTGGCCTTCACAGTCGCCAGACCTAAATCCTATAGAAAACCTGTGGTGGGACTTGAAGAGGGCAGTTGCAGCACGCGAGCCCAAGAATATGAATGAACTGGAGGCCTTTGCCCAAGAGGAATGGGCTAAAATACCTGTAGGTCGTTGCAAGAAGCTTGTGTCCGGTTATGTATCACGTTTGAAGGATGTAATTACTGCCAAAGGGTGTTCTACTAAGTACTAAAGATGCATGTAACCAGGGGGATGAATCATTTTGTCACTGAGATATTAAGAACAATTTCCTTTTTTGGTATTTTGTAAAATACAGTGTTACAATTTAAGTTGCATTTGTCTATTTGAAACATCTTTATTTGATATGACTATAAACAAAATACAAAATAAATGTCCAACTTGCTAAAACACCAAAATTGTGTGGGGGTTGAATAATTTTGATCACAACTGTACTAAGACTGCATGCTCAGTTGATAAGTGCAAAAGTGCGGCAGACCACCTTATTTGAATGAGGATTTTACATGTATCCCTGCTGTCACCAAGGAGACACTCATTTGCCTCCATTGTCCTGTACTGCAGACCTGGGCAACATTTGGCCCGTTAAGCTTTTCAGTCCAGCCCGCTGAACATTTCCAAATATATTTTTTTAAACCTTTAAAGGGTTCTGTTTGCAACTTGCTCGGTTACATTTTTCAAAGCAAAAATATAATAGAAACACCATTGGCTAGCTTATGTTGCTATTAGTGGTTTAACGTCACACATTTGTTTTAAAATTGTCTTTACTTTTCACAATTACGAGGGTTATGTGATACAAATTTCAATCAAGTGAATGAAATAATTGGTGTTTAGGGCAGTCACCGACCCTGTCTCGTCCACACGTATGCGCAGGGAGAGTGTGCACTAGAGATGCGCGGTTTGCGGTCTCATCCGCGGAGTCTGCGGATAAACCGCGGCTCGGACGGGTGACATGACGAAAAAATTGATTTTAATAAGATTCGGGCGGGTGGTGGTTGAACCATCCGGAAATATTTGAAATACATGGTTCTGGGATCGGTATCCTTTACCATTCAAAGGGCCATTTAAGACCCATGTCACAAAGCGAAGAAGACAATAGGAGACGCTATTGTTCTCTAGAATGACTGCCGGCAGTCACCCAGATAATAAGTATTAGGGCGTGCTATGAAGCCATTGGCTTTGTCGACTTCTGCAGCATGTACGATCTGCTTGTCAGTCCATCAACATGTTGTGTGGGGCAGCAACACGCACACGACTGGAAGGCATACTGGGTGACACAGAGTACACTAATGGTTGTGATATAAAAACATTTAACACTCTTACTAATATGCGCCACGCTGTGAAGCCACACCAAACAAGATTGACAAACACATTTCGGGAGAACATCCTCACAGTAACACAACTTTGGGCGGTTTAGCTCGGTTGGTAGAGTGGCCGTACCAGCAACTTGAGGGTTGCAGGTTCTATTCCCGCTTCTGCCAACCTAGTCACTGTCGTTGTGTCCTTGGGCAAGACACTTTACCCAGCTGCTTCCATTGCCACCCACACTGGTTTGAATGTAACTTAGATATTGGGTTTCACTATGTAAAGCGCTTTGAGTCAATTGAGAAAAAGCGCTATATAAATATAATTCACTTCACTTCACAACATAAACGCAACACAACAAATACCCAGAATCCTTTGTATCCATGAGGTTTCCTGACTATTTTATACACCCCGCTAGCAGCAAACCCATGCAACATGTTGCCAGACTAACAATTGGTTTGTACATGTTGTTGAAGGTGTCAAAGGCAAAGGCTTCACAGCATGCCCACATTCTTGCCAATTGTATATTCGCGAGAACGTTAGCGGCTCCCATTATCTACATTACTCTGTAAAACGGGTTTAAATAGCTCTGTGCGTGGTAAAGGTGGCCGACCTCTGATGGTCTTCAGCGGGCGGGTGGCGGGCGGTTGCAGTTCTGATTAAATGTTGGTTCGGGAGGACGGCGGGTGGATGACGACTTTGGTGATGCGGTTGCGGATGATATAATTGCCTATCCGTGCATCTCTAGTGTGCACACATACAAAAGCAGTCCAAGAGAAGCAACAAACAATTTGCAGACATGTTGTTATTACAATAGAATACACATTCAATAAAAGCTAATGTTAAGCTTTGCAAATCACACTTGGGTCTCCTTGGACTGATTCTCACTCATCTGCTTGGACTGGACATTGGCCAGGCAGCCAAGGACCAGTTATATATTGATCAAATAAAGTTTACTTGAAACCCTTAATCAAAAATGTCTCAAAGGGCTGCTCAAGCCACAACAACATTCTCTGCTCAGATCCCACATCACGGCAGGAAAACAAGAAACTTTCAAAGGGACCACAGATGTGGGGATCCCCCAGCCCCCGGGTGACCGGTGCAGTGGATGCCGAGGGGATACAATTAATAATGTGAGAGTCCAGTTCATAGTTGGGCCAGCAGGGGATCCTCTTGCATGTAGAGACGTCAGGCGCAGATACGTCACTGACTGATACATATAGAGTGGTCACCCCGGGAACTCGGGAGACTTTATGAGCGAGTCCAGTCCATTGAGAGGCCAGCTTGGGATCATCTTGAATGCATCAGTTGGTGATGTCTCTGCGCTGCTGATTTGTCTCCAAAGAGGAGTGGTCCATCCTGGGTCCCCACTTTGAACAGCTAGCGCTACATCCGTGGAGGCTGATCCGTGGTCACCTCAGTCAAAATGTGAATGGGAAGACTTGATAATATTCAGAAGACGAAGGGATGAGTGCGGTACACAGAATCAAATTGGGGTTGGGAACAGAGACAATAAGTAGGGTTTATAGGTTCCAAACCAATTTTCCTCCGATGGGATACAATTAAATAGGGTAGGAGCTTGACTAATTTGTGCACTGCACAGTGTATATTTACGCGGAGAGCAGTGTTTTTCTTATCTGTGCCTTTAGTTGAGACTTAAAGGGGATCTATTTTTGCTAAACAAACTTTTTTTTACCTGTTGGTGCCTGTTTTTGTGTCGTTGGATCCCGAAAGTCCCAGAATTGTATAATCAAACCATAAAGGATAGCATGGATTTTTATAAAACAATCTTGCCTTCCTTTATACTTCCTCCAAACAAGTTGTTTGGAATTTGAATAGCTTTGTTCCTAGTTACGTTAGTGGATATCGCCATATATCAGGAGTAGGGAACCTAATGGAAATAAACATTTTAATCAGAGCTGTTCATTTATGGAACAAACTTGACCGTGGAATAAAACAATGTAAATCTATGTATGCATGAAAAAAAAATGTATATGATGATGAAAAGATATAAATGATTAAAATGTTTTATTCATTATTGGTTTAAATCTTGTAATGGAAATAAATGAAAATATGGCTTTGTCTTTGCCAACATTGATTGTCAATGGTGGTATTTGCGAAAAGGGGCCGATATAAGTTTTATTCCCACTGCGGTAAGGGAAGTCCTGTTTAGGGGTTGACTGGCGAACTTCCTGTTTTATGTTGAAAGTCTAATCCTCCTCTCCTTTCAGCCCACTTGCCTTTCCTCTTGTGTCACTGGTTTGATGTCTTTCATGAGTGCCTGATTGTGCCCACCTGTGTCACCCGCCCTGGTGTGTGTGTGTATAGTAGAGATGCGCGGATAGGCAATTATATCATCCGCATCCGCGTTTCCAAAGTCGTCATCCACCCGCCGTACACCCGAACCAACATTTTATCAGGACCATACCCGCCCGCCAACCGCCCGCTGAAATACATCAGAGGTTGTCCGCCTTTACCACTCACAGAGATGTTTAAACCCGTTTCACAGAGTAATGATGACTATTGGAGCCGCTAACGTTCCCGCGGCTATCCAATAGAGTTCATCCTGATTACAAGAATATGGACGTGTTGTTAAGCCAGTGCCTTAGACACCTTCAACAACATGTACGAACCAATTGTTGGTCCGGCAACATGTTGTGTACAGTTTCCGCAATTGCACATTCAAGATTGAAAGGAATACTGGGTGATACAGAGTACACTGACGGTTGTGATATAAACAACTTTAACACTTACTAATATGCGCCACGCTGTGAAGCCACACCAAACAAGATTGACAAACACATTTCGGGAGAACATTCTCACAGTGACACAACATAAACGCAACACCACAAATAACCATAATCCTTTGTATTGATGACACTTCCTGAATATATTTTACACCCGCGCGCCCCCAACCCCGCCCACCTTACCAACGCATGGGGGTGGGGGGGGATTGCTGCTAGGGGTGTATAAAATAGTCAGGATGTGTCATGAATACAAAGGATTATGGGTATTGCGTTTATGTTGTGTTACTGTGAGGATGTTCTCCCGAAATGTGTTTGTCGTTCTTAATTGGTGTGGCTTCACAGCGTGGCGCATATTACTAAGAGTGCTAAAATTGTTTATATCACAACCATTAGTGTACTCTGTGTCACCCAGTATGCCTTGCAGTCGTGTGCGTGTTGCCGCGGAAGCCACACCCAACATGATGCTGGACTGACAAACAGATCGTACATGTTGTAGTAGGCGACAAAGCCAATGGTTTCATAGCACGCCCTAATACTTGTTAACTGCGTGACTATCGGCAGTCATTCAGGAGAATAATAGTGTCTCTTATTGTCATCTATGCTTTTATGACATGGGTCTTAAATGGTACTTTAAATGGCAAATGATACTGATCACAGAACCATGTATATCAAATATTTCCGGATGGTTCAACCCCCACCCGCCCGAATCTAATTAAAATCTATTTTTTTGTCATGTCAACCGCCCGACCCGCGGTTTATCCGCGGACTCCGCGGATGAGACCGCAAACCGCGCATTTCTAGTGTATAGCCCTCGTCTTCCCCTGTCTTGTTGCCAGAGTATATCGTCCCATCGTGTATCGCCAGCTGTCCGCCGCAGTCTTGTCCGAGTTGTTAAGTATTGCCTCGCATTATTCCTTAATTTCTTCGTACTTTCATAAGAAAAGTAATTATGATTTGCTGAAGTTTTTTGGTCAGTTTTTTGAGCTAGTTTCTTAGTGCTCTGCCTTCTTTTTTCCCTCTTGGAGCTTTGTTTATAGCTTTTTGTATCCTCTCCGTGAGCGATTTTCTTTTGGTGTAGTTAATCATATTTTGTTGTTTTTTTGATTATTAGATCTGTGTTGATTTTGCTATCATCTTTTTTCCGTCCCTCGGAAGTGACTTTCTGTTTATTGTTTTTTTCCCTGTGCAACGTTTCCTTTTTACTTTAGTGCAGGGGTCACCAACCTTTTTGAAACCAAGAGCTACTTCTTGGGTACCGATTAATGCGAAGGGCTACCAGTTTGACACACACCTAAATAAATTGCCAGAAATAGCCAATTTGCTTAATTTACCTTTAACTCTATGTTATTATTGATAATTAATGATATTTATCTTTGTGGAAACACTGATCATCTTGATTTCTCACAATAAATATATATTTTTGATGACATGTTTTAAATAGGTTAAAATCCAATCTGCACTTTGTTAGAATATATAACAAATTAGACCAAGCTATATTTCTAACAAAGACATATCATTATTTCTTCTAGATTTTCCAGAACAAAAATTTTAAAAGAAATTCAAAACACTTTGAAATAAGATTTAAATTTGATTCTACAGATTTTCTAGATTTGCCAGAACATTTTTTTTAATTTTAATCATATTAAGTCTGAAGAAATATTTCAAAAATATTCTTCATTGAAAAAACAGAAGCTAAAATGAAGAATTAAATTAAAAAGTATTTATTATTCTTTACAAAAAAAATTAAAAATACTTGAACATTGATTTAAATTGTCAGGAAAGAAGAGGAAGGAATTTAAAAGGTAAAAAGGTAAATATATATGTTTTTAAAAATCCTAAAATCATTTTTAAGGTCGTATTTTTTCTCTAAAATTGTCTTTCCGAAGGTTATAAGAAGCAAAGTAAAAAAAATAAATGAAGTTATTCAAACAAGTGAAGACCAAGTCTTTAAAATATTTTTCTTGGATTTTCAAATTTTATTTGAGTTTTGTCTCTCTTAGAATTAAAAATGTCGAGCAAAGCGAGACCAGCTTGCTAGTAAATAAATACAATTTAAAAATTAGAGGCAGCTCACTGGTAAATGCTGCTATTTGAGCTATTTTTAGAAAAGGCCTGCGGGCTACTCATCTGGTCCTTACGGGCTACCGCGTTGGTGAGCCCTGCTCTAGTGTGTCTAGTATAGAGTTTATAGCCATTTGTGTATTCACTCTATCTGAAAAGAGTTCTCAGAAACTGTTGAATAAAAGCCTGCGTCAATTGTTCCCCGTCTGCAGCTGAGTCCTGATGTTGCCAAGGCCATACAATTTTTTAACTTCTTTCTGCTTCTTTTCATGCATACTTTACTTTAATGTTATGTCTGATTTATTTGAATGTTATTCCTTTGTTTTGTTTTTTTCATATGAAATGAATAAATAAATGAACTGAACACATCAAACCTTATCAGCCAGGAGTGTTACGAAAGCGGAAAAAAAAAAAAAATCAAATTGTCAATTAGATTCAGTGCATTATCCAAAACCGAATATGGATGCTAATGACCTAGCACACAGTCAGGTCCTTTATATGGCTCACTGGAACAGTTGCAGGCTTTCACCCCCAAAGGATGCAATAACATGTGTTGGTCCCATAAAGGAGAAAGTACTAATAGAAAGTAGAAACTTTAGTGAGTGGAATAAAAAGCAACAAGGGTACAACATCCATGGCAAACACACACCACTGTGTCCTCTGTCTGCTGGAAATGTTCCCTACTTGGAAGTACAACAGGGGTCAGGATTTGGCCATGAAAGGTACAAGCTGTCAGTGTCCCCTTTATCCTGTCCCTTGGTATTCTCCATATAATCCCCGATTTAAACTTCAAAGCTATTGTGATCTGATTCCATCCTGTTTGTATAGTTCATTGAACTTGTTTTTCTATTAATTCAAAACAAGAACAACTACTTTTATTGGTTCGAATGTACGATTCTTAAATGTCTTTAAACATATGTTTTTGTTTAACTTAAAGGCCTACTGAAATGAGATTTTCTTATTCAAACGGGAATAGCAGGTCCATTTTATGTGTCATACTTGATCATTTCGCGATATTGCCATATTTTTGCTGAAAGAATGTAGTAGAGAACATCGACGATAAAGTTCGCAACTTTTGGTCGCTAATAAAATAGCCTTGCCTGTACCGGAAGTAGCAGACGATGTGCGCATGACGTGACGGGAAAGTTCGAGTGAAGCACAAAAAAAAAAAAAAAAGAAAAGATGACGGCTCCAGGCGGCGGCAGTGTGAGCGTTTCAGATGTAATTAGACACATTTACTAGGATAATTCTGGAAGATCCCTTATCTGGTTATTGTTTTAATAGTGTTTTAGTGAGATTGTAAAGTAATACCGGTGGACGCCAGTGTCTCTCAGAGAAGCCAATGGAGGAGCCAAGATCACAGCTGCCTTTTTGAGCTGCAGGATGAGGTCGCATAATCCACTGAAGTCTCCGGTAAGAGCCAACTTAATATCACAAGTTTTCCATCCAAAAACGTGTTGGTTGACGTAGAGAAACAAGTTCGCTTGACCGCTCTGTGTTAAAGCTTCACAACAAAGAAACATCGGCTGTGTTTCGGTGCTAATGACAGCTGCATTCCACCGCTTTCCACCAACAGCATTATTCTTTATAGTCGCAAAAGATTCAGTAACACAGATGTCCAAACTACTGTGTAATTATGCGATGAAAATAAACTACTTTTTAGCCGTGTGTGGTGCTGAGCTAATATGTCCGCTACAACCTGAGACGTCACAAATACGCATCATCATACGCGTTATCATTCCGCGATGATTTCAACCAAAAATTTAAAATTGTAATTTTGTAAACTAAACCGGCCGTATTGGCATGTGTTGCAATGTTAATATTTCATCATTGATATATAAACTATCAGACTGCGTGGTCGGTGGTAGTGGGTTTCAGTAGGCCTTTAAAGGACAACTGCACATCATTCACAATCCTTAAGTAAGACAAGAACACATTTTTCTTTAATTTATGTTTTCTAACTAGTAAATGCTATTAAAGGTATGCTTACAATAGAACCAGTTGGAGTCTATTGTCTTTTTAAAAAAAATATTTACCTAAGGAATTCCCATTGAGAATATGAAATTATTTTTCAAGGGAGTCCTGCGCATGCATAAACAAGAAGCAAACTGCCTTGCCCAAGACACAATGGCCGTGACTAGGATGATAGAAGCTGGAATCGAACCAGTAACCCTCAAGTTGCGGGAACGTCCGTTCTACAAATGCGCCACACCCTTCCATCCAGTGAGGTTCTCCATATGGATCACTGGAAGAGTTGGAGGCCTTCCACCTGTCAGGACTTTAAATTGGATTTGTTTTGCTTCTTCGATGCAGAGGGAATTTGGCACGAGCGAGACGTGAATGTGAGTACATATTGTTTATTTAAACAGTATAACTAACAAAAGGCAAACAAATGGCGCGCTCGAGGACGGAAAACTTGGCTATAAAACAAAACTAGCACAATGGCATGACTAAAGACAAGAAACAAAAACTGTGGCGTAAATAACAAAACTTGCACTGTGGCATAAACAACAAAAACTTACGTGGTATTGACAGCATAGAAAACAAAGTAGCATGGCATGAAGGTAGGAGCGGCATTGGTTGGTGGGCAAGTAGACAAGCATGTAGCAAGTAGTCTGCATAAGCAAAGTTCCCAGGCCGAGGAACAGAAAACAAATGACTTAAATAGTGACTATGATGATGAGGACAGGGGCGTGACTTGGAGACCAGGTGGAAACTAATGAGTAACTACGGAAACAGACAAAAGCAGGAAGTGCGAAACGGGAAACAAGAGTCCAAAAACAAAACATAAACATGATCAAACATAAAACTGATTTACAGGCATGACACCACCTCAAATTTTTCCGCCTATAAAGATCCTAAAAAACATCCAAACACCTCCATCAAGGTGTTGTATCTATGATGTAAGTATATATGTAATGAGTAGAGGGCACATTTATAATAACATTTAAGATTTACGTATGTTTCTAATTTTCAACATACACGGTGCATTGATTTAAAAATGCATAACGTTTGGCTTTTTCACTGACTACTAATCACTGGAGACTTCATGAGAGCCAACAAACATAACATCACTTGCTGTACAATGTCTGCTGTCATTAGGATGCAGCTTTACAGAACCTTGTCATTGTCCTACTCAGATGAAAAATTACTCATAATCCTCACGAAGAAAAGGGGGACGGAAACAAGTGTCTTCCCCGTATCCGGGTCTGAATAGTCTGTCAAAGTCGACCAACTTGTTGGAATACTTCCTCATTCTGCTACCATCAAGGTGAGAGGCATGATTTATAATCGAAAATAAACTTTCACAAGCAAATGAAGCAAGAAAGCACCTTACCAGTCGAGGATGTAAACATAAGGACACAAGCCTGTGATCACGGCGCCGCTATGAATAGTTTTTCTGCGTTAGCACTTATACTAATAAGAGTAATACTTGGTTAGTATTCAAGTCACAAAATGTAAATGGAGTATTGTCGGTGCTTTTTAGATTTGTTTTATTGGGTTTTATGGGCGGATTAAAACACTTTCCTTTGGCTCTGCTATAAGAAAACTTTTATTTGCGTTTATCTATGAGTTAAAATGCATTAATAAAAAAATAAATTCGTTGTCATGTCTTTCATAATGATTGTGAACAATTTTTGAAAGAGTGCAGTTCCCCTTTAAAGGCCTACTGAAACCCACTACTACCCACCACGCAGTCTGATAGTTTATATATCAATGATGAAATATTAACATTGCAACACATGCCAATACGGCCTTTTTAGTTTACTAAATTGCAATTTTAAATTTTTCGGGAGTTTTTTCATGAAAACGTTGCGTGATGATGACGTGTACGCGTGACGTCACGGACTGTTAGGAAATATGAGCGTTGCACACACACACAGTTAAAAGTCGTCTGCTTTAACCGCATAATTACACAGTACTTTGGAGATCTGTGTTGCTGAATCTTTTGCAATTTGTTCAATTAATATTGGAGAAGTCAAAGTACAAAAATGGAGTTGAGAAGCTTTAGCCTTTAGCCACACAAACACACGGTGATTCCTTGTTTAAAATTCCCGGAGGTGAAACTTTACTATGGATCACAGCGGTCAGGCGAACATGGATCCTGACCGAATGTCAAGCAGCAGGTTTCGGTGAGAAAATTGTGGTAAAAAGTCGCTTCTTACCAGAGGTCAGCTGAACTTGCGCCATCCTTAAAGCTGCCGTCGACTTCCCTGAGACACTGGCGTCAAGACAACACTCGTGGACATACCTCAGACTATCAGGTACTATTTGACTCACTAAAACACTAGCAACACAATAGAAAGATAAGTGATTTCCCAAAATGATCCTAGTAAATGTGTTTAAAAACATCGGAATGCGTCCCAATGCAATCGCGTTTTTTTTTTTTTTTTCTAGTCCGTCGCTATCATCAATATCCTCAAACACGAATCTTTCATCCTTGCTCAAATTAATGGGGAAATTGTCGTTTTCTCAGTCCGAATAGCTCTTTTTGTTGGAGGCGCCTATTAAAAACACTGTGAGGATGTGAGGAGCCATCAACGGGTGACGTCATCGTCTGCGACTTCCAGTAAAGACAGGGCTTTTCTGTTAGCGACCAAAAGTTGCGAACTTTATCGTTGATGTTCTCTGCTAAATCCTTTCAGCAAAAATATGGCAATATCGCGAAATGATCAAGTATGACACACAAAATGGACCTGCTATCCCCTTTTAAATAAGAAAATCTCATTTCATTAGGCCTTTAAGGCTGATTGTTGCAATCCATCGGACATTTGTGAGCATCCAACATGAAGCGACTTTGTTTTTTGACTGAGACCACTGTTCTAAAGTACCGGTACTCTTAAGTACAATTTTGGGGTACTCTACCCATGTTTGGTTCCCACGCATGCTGCCGATCAACAGCACTGACGTTCAAGAGAAAGGAAGACAACAGTGCAACTTGCAATACTTTTTACAAGTGTTGCAAGTTGCATTGCATTAACTTGAGAAAACATTTCCAGAAACATTAGCAGACACAACTTGTGATAACGTTGAATGAACAACTCGTTTTTGATCCCGTCCTAGACGGTAGGAAATCACCACCAGCAGCGCCGGCAAAGTCAGCAAGTCGTCTGCTGTTAAAGCTGCAGGTAACCAACAAACTGACACTGCCTACCATGTTAAAGCATGCTTTTTTTAACTGTAATTGTTAAATGAATGTGAATCACATGACGAGACAAAGTCTGACCGGCAGTTTGCACGCCGTCAGAAATATGGCTTATGCTTCATAAGAATGCAGATTTGCTTAATTTCCTGCCAAATAATGGTTCATTTTTATAGTTGATGGTTGACTTGCTTGTATTACTCTTGTACTTGTGCAATGACAATAAAGATCCAACTAACTACAGCAGTCAAACGAAATGTTTTCTTCCGCACAAACCCGTTCAAGATTAGAAAAAACACACATTGTAACAGATGAAAAACGCCGTATGGGTGTTATTTCATGTGTAGAGGCTTCTAATAATGTTTAAAACATACCGTATTTCTTTGAATTGCCGCAGGGCATATAGTATGCGCCTGCCTCGAATTACTGCCGGGTCAAACTCGCTTCGCAAAATAATTAGCGCATGCATCATCATTTTCAAAATGGAGGAGGCTGATTTCAATACCGGTAATTTGAAATCGCATAAAGGGAAGAAGATTAAGAGCTCATGGATTATTTATAAAAACATTTGATTTAAAACTACCAGATCTCATCCAACTCAAGACTGCCCAAATGATTTATAAAGCAAGTAAAGATTCACTTCCAACAGGGTTACAAAGAAGATTTTTACAGAGAGAAGGGAATTATAATATAAGAGGAGATCTACTTTTTAAGATCCAATATTGTAGAACAACGCAGAAACGAATGAGTATAACAATAGCAGGGGTTAAAATATGGAACTGTTTAAAGGATGAAATAAAACACAGCACCAACATAAACCAGTTTAAAAAGCTTTTTAAATCATTTATCATTAGTAAATATAAGAAAGAAGAGTAAACATTGTTTTAGAAAGACAATAATACATAATATGTATATAAATACGATTTATGATTTCATAATTATACATATAGGTTATATTAAAATGTATATATTACCACTTTATATGGAATTTAAATAAATTGTGTATACATAATATATATATATATATATATATATATATATATATATATATATATATATATATATATATATATATATATATATATATATATATATATATGTGTACAAATGTATATGTTTGATTTAAATGTCAAACTGTGCATATGAGACGTGTGCTACATATATGTTGCTTATATATTGTTTTTAAAAAAAAAAGTAATATGAGTGAAGCATGTTTTAGATTTTATATATTTTGAACCTTGTTCTTGTTGTGATGGGGTAGGTTTATATAAGCGTTGCTTCAACCTACACCCTTTCGGCTCAATCATTGCTGAAATGAGTGTTTTTTGTTTTTTTTTTCTTTCTTTTTTTCTTGTTCTTTGTTTTATGTGAAGATTGCCGAAATAAATAAATAAATAAAAAATAAATAAATAAAGCTATTCAGCAGGATTTAAGGTCCAAGCTTACATTACACTCAAATGTTCACTGCATGCCATTGGTAAGTGCCGGAGTGAGAAAAAGTTTTAAAATAATTAGCGCATGCTTAATTTTACTGCATGCCTTTGGTAAGCGCAGGAGTGAGAAGAGGTTTTAAATTAATTAGCGCCCCGGCAACAATTCAGAGAAATACGGTACATTTAAAAAGGTCGTAAAGTTTTAATGCTCTAACTATGGAAACATTATATTTAATAATAATGATCCTATTTCACAAAAAATGTTTATGGTGGTCAAGCATGGAACCAATTAGCCGTGATTAAGGACTGTTAATAAAAAAATTAAAAAAATTATTCAAAAAAAGGACTGTTGATATTTATTATGCAGAGTAACTATATCTTGTCAAGCTTGCCAGTGATACTGCATAAACAATTGCATCAACAGACGTATGTAACCTTCAAACAATTGATACATTTATTTCCAAGAAAGGTCATTGTTGAAGTTTAACTCTTTTAACTGACAAATGCTAAAAATGACTTTAGGGGTTACCTATTTTCATATTCTAAAAATGTGAGCTGCCTGACTCCCGTGTTCCATTTATGTCATATCAGGGCACAAAGGTCCACGAATGAAGCCAATCTTTCCCAAAATGACCTTACAGCGTATTTCTCTTATGACCATAAGTGATTCTGACTGAATGAGCACAGACAAAAACAAATTAATTGCAGGTTTCACTTCACCTTTCAGTTCAACCATAAAGTATAATGTTTCACTTTCAAGTGGTGTGGTGGCACAAAGGAGAGCAGACCTTCATGTTGGAGGTAAAGAGTAGCTGCAAGAAATAAACATCTAAATGCATAATAAAACAAAAACAGCAGTAATGACTCATAATCATACACTTTCTGATGAAGAGATGATTACATTACTCCCGAGCTGGGGAAAAATTAAATGGGAACTGCAATTTCTCTGGAATTTTGTCCATGTAAGAAAAAAACACAAACAGTATACAGTATATATATTTTTTCCATTCTAATTAGTAATGTACAGCAAGTACAAGGTGGCTAACAGTAAAAATAATTGGAGACATAATTGAGTCAATAAATCCTTCTAAAATCATCTACAGTGGGGCAAAAAAGTATTTAGTCAGCCACAGATTGTGCAAGTTCTCCCACTTAAAATAATGACAGAGGTCTGTAATTTTCATTATAGGTACACTCAGTATTCTTCTTCCTCCAAACACGACAAGTTGAGATTATACCAAAATGGATACATGGATCATACAGCAGAGGGAGAATGTCATGTGGTCAGATGAAACCAAAATAGAACTTTTTGGTATGAACTCAACTCGTCGTGTTTGGAGGAAGAAGAATACTGAGTTGCATCCCAAGAACACCACACCTACTGTGAAGCATGGGGGTGGAAACATCATGCTTTGGGGCTGTTTTTCTGCTAAGGGGACAGGACAATTGATCCGTGTTAAGGAAAGGATGACTGGGGCCATGTATCGTGAGATTTTGAGCCAAAACTTACTTCTATCAGTGAGAGCTTTGAATGGTTGACCAAATACTTATTTTCCACCATAATTTACAAATAAATTATTTAAAATTCCTACAATGAGAATTCCTGGATTTTTTTCCCACATTCTGTCTCTCACAGTTGAAGTGTACCTATGATGAAAATTACAGACCTCTGTCGTCATTTTAAGTGGGAGAACTTGCACAATCGGTGGCTGACTAAATACTGTTTTGCCCCAAACTGCCATTTGTTGAGCAGTAGTTTGCTACAAGTAGCGATGCAACATAGCTTAACTATATTACTATATACCCAACCTCCGGGTTGATGATTTTAGATAGTCTTGAAGAATTTGGATGTAATCATTATTTTTCATTGTCCCATTTACTCTCTGTAAAGCACCAGTTCTATTGGCAGCAAAACAGGCCCAGAGCATAATACTACATACTTTTCCTGGGATTAAAGACCTCACCCTTTTTCCTCCAAACATATTGCTGAGTATTCTGGCCAAACAGCTATTTTTTTTGTATCATCTGACCACAGAAATTTCTTCCAGAAGGTCTCATCTTTGTCCATGTGATCAGCAGCAAATTTGAGACGAGCCTTAAGGTGTCGCTTCTGGATCCGGGGCTTCCTTCTTGCATGGTAGCCTCTCAGTCCATGGCGATGCAAAACACACTTGACTGTGGACACTGTCACCTGTGTTCCAGCAGCTTCCAATTCATTGCAGACCTGCTTTTTGGTGGTTCTCGGGTGACTCTTGATCATCCTGACCAATTTTCTTCCAGCAGCATGGGATAGCTGTTATTTTCTTACTGATCGTGGCAGTGACAAAACTGTGCCACGCACTTTATACTTAGAAGTGCTTTGAAATGGCTCCAAGTGACTTTCCCGACTTGTTCAAGTCAGTGATTTGTTTTTTTTTAGATCTGTGCTGAGTTCTTTTGACTTTACCAATCTCACGTTTGGAACCGAGTCGAATGACTGCATCAAATGAGCCCTATTTAAATTGGCTTAGAGAAGTCAACAGGTGTCATCAATCATAATCACTCACATGAAGTTAAGAGGCCATGCCATGAAGCTAATTCGATTTGATTGCAACTTTTCTACATCACCAAAATTGATCATGTATGTTGGCGTATGTATACTTTTGACTTAGCAGATTTGGTAGTATTTTCAGTAGACCCATAATAAATTCCTAAAAGAACCAAACTTCATGAATGTTTTTTGTGACCAACAATTATGTGCTCCAATCCCTCTATAACAAAAAAATAAGAGTTGTAGAAATTATTGGAAACTCAAGACAGCCATGACATTATGCTATTGACAAGCGTATGACCACGACTGCATGTGCAATACATTGACCTATATTAAAATTAAACCTTAAACCACAGTTGATGAGGAACTTACAGATTTGTTGTCATCATCATCGGCGGTCACTCGAAGGAGTATGAAGATCCTCGTGGTCGGGGTGTGTCCCTTTATGGAAGAAGGATGCCTGTGCGTGACTTAGTTTAACGTGGGGAGAATGGTGCACAGACAGTCACACACGATCTTTAACTGAATCGGGTCAGGGTCCAGTGGCATGGAGTCCAAGACAACTGGGGACCCTTTTCTGCTGCAGCCTTCCACCGCCATCGCAACCGTTGTGGTACTTCTTCAATCTACCGTCTTACGCCTGTTCCGCCTTTGAGGTCTTCACCGTATCCCTGGCTAGGGGGCAATCAGGTTCTAGGCATTTGCCAGGGGCCACCTGGGGTAACAGTAGTAAAGGGGTTAACCTCCTATTGCTCCAAGACCCCATAAAGGAGCCTCCACTGCCGGATGCACTTTAACGTCATGTCCAGGACCAAGATTTGTTGTACAACAGCAGGCATCAATGTAGATAAAAAAATGGAAAAAGGTTATGCTTTATGTAAACATAATGGTATGACAGTGGTGACATATATGTTTCAGTAACTATGGTGCATGCATAATGCAAAAAGACAGGGATCCCAGGGCTGTCTGCATAAATCATAAGTATACCTACATCTCAACTTCCCCCGAGTAATAAATAAGTACAATCACATTGACGCTGATTGACCTTTGGTCACCTTCGTGTCACATTAAAAATACAGAAAGCAGTATTTCACACAGAATAGCCATATTCATGACTTATAGCATTCGAATGTTACAGTGCTATAGATTGATAACTATATAAATACAGGGCATTTGTGCATGCAGTTTCAGCAGTTTGGGTTGCAAGTGTGTGCCAGGACAGCTCATTCCAAATGGTTTCAAATGTCTGCATCTCATCGAAAGTATGCTTGGCAGTGTCTGTGATGTTAATTATATGCGAGAAACCACTGTGTCAGGAAGGTTTACAAAATTATGTGTAAACAAATGTCTTCTCTGTCTAGCAAACACATTAAGTACTGCCCTTTGCAACTCTCTCAACTAAGGTGTTTTTCCATTTTTTAGCAACTTTTATTAGTAATTGTAAAAACAAAGAGGTAATGGTGATACATTTAGATAATGTGTCTTTGTTTATACAACAGGACCTCACTAAAGCATCTAAACTTTACTATAATCTATACTGCAAGGGTCTGTAACCCACGGCTATGGATCCACATGTGGATTTTCTGCTTCCTTGTTGTGGCTCCCCCGGATTTTTTTTAACCCCGGAGTGAAAAAAGTTGACATTTTTAAAAGAGTTCTACAATTTCCGACTGTCTATGAGGCCGTGAACACTTAAAGGCTGAGTCCTGAGGTGCAAGGAAGGCAAGATGTGAAGACTGCGTGGCATAACGATGCCGGATTTGTTCCTCCAAGGATGCGTCGGGCAAGAACACAGCGAAAGGTAAGAAATAAAGGATTTATTAAAGTAATAAAACAGGCTAAAAACAAAACACTGGTGCTAAATAGAAAAGGCAAACACAAAGCGCTAGCATGGAGGCTAGGAATATGAACAGAAACACTTTACTTGGCACGAAGGCACAAAAAGGGAAAAACAAAACAACTAGCATGAACGCTAGGAATAAAATAAAGTCTAGCGTGGAAGCTAGTGAGAAAGAGCAAGAAATAACAAGTCATCAGCAGTTGCGTGAAAGCAAACTAGAGTCCAACAATGAATGACGAAAAGGGGCAAGTTTAAATAAGGGAGATGATGACGAGAAACAGGTGTGCGTAGAAAGCAAGGGGCAAGTGAACTAATAAGGTACCATGGTGACAGAATAAAAAGGAAATAAGAAAGTCCAAACAACATAATGTGATACTATAATGGAACAAAACATAAATATGGAATGATCCGGATATCGGATCACAACACAAGTAAAAGAGACTGGAAGCCTCCGTGTTCAGTTCAGCTTCTCGAGTCTGCAACCCCTTGGTAACCTAACAAATACTTGCCAAAAAATAAAATACAACAAGATAAATAGTTAAATTTCAAATGGACATATTGGTTTTCTTGTAAAATTAAAAAATTAAAACTTAAAAGTTTATAAGCTGTGTTACATTTCGAGCTCTACATTACTTTTCATTAGCGGAAGAGGTGATAAAATGTCTCTTTTGATAGTAAAACTGTTCTACCGTGTTGATTTGTTTATCCGAGCCTTTTTCTCTGATGTAAAAACGTCGCAGATGAGATAAGTTTATTTGCTTTTATCGGCTGGCCCCACTATGGACTGAACTCTCACTATTACCGTATTTTTCAGACTATAAGTCGACGTTTTTTTTTCATAGTTTGGCCGTGGGTGGGAGGTATACTTCGGAGCGACCTATGTGTGAAATTATTAACACATAACCGTAAAATATCAAATAATATTCTTAATCTCATTCGCGTGAGCGACAAAGAAAATGTCCGCAATGGTAACACACACGTCAGCAATCGTCACTCACACGCCAACCAATAAGAATTCGGCGGGGCCGGGTCATGGCAGGAGTGCATTGTGGGTCATGATATGCTAACTGCTATATGCTATACGCTACTGCCAGAGCTATTAAAATGGATCACATCAACATTGGCGGTAACTTATAAAAACTGTGAAGGACTGAATAAAAATGGCACCGAAAAGGAAATCATGTGCTGCAGATTACAAACTGGACGTAGTGAAATGTGCTGTATAGAACAGCAATCGAGCAGCAGAAAGGAAGGGCGCTAGCAGAGGTGACACCGAGGAAGAAGATTTCATCGGATTTAGCGATCGGGAGTGACAGATTGTTTGGTAAACGTATAGCATGTTCTATATGTTATAGTTATTTGAAAGACTTACCATAATATGTTACGTTAACATACCAGGCATTAGGGCGGTGAATCTTTGGGTGTCCCAAGATTCGATTCAATATCGATTCTTGGGGTCACGATTCAATAATATATCAATTTTTTCGATTCGATTCGATTCTCGATTCAAAAACAATATTTTTCCGATTCAAAACGATTCTGTATTCATTCAATACATAGGATTTCAGCAGGATCTACCCCAGTCTGCTGACATGCTAGCAGAGCAGTAGATTAAAAAAAAAAAAAGCTTTTATAATTGTAAATGACAATGTTTTATCAACTGATTGCAATAATGTAAATTTGTTTAACTATTAAACGAACCAAAAATATGACTTATTTTATCTTTGTGAAAATATTGAACACAGTGTGTTGTCAAGCTTATGAGATGCGATGCAAGTGTAAGCCACTGTGACACTATTTAATGATAATGTCAGTGAGGGATTTATAATTACTGCTATGCTGAAATTATAATTAATATTGAAACTGTTGTTGATAATATTCATTTTTGTTTCATCACTTTTGGTTTGTTCTTTGTCGTGTTTGTCTCCTCTCAATTGCTCTGTTTATTGCAGTTCTGAGTGTTGCTGGGTCAGGTTTGGTTTTGCAATTGGATTGCATTGTTATGGTATTGCTGTGTAGTGGTTTGTTGGATTGATTAAAAAAAAAAAACAACGATTTAAAAAAAAAAAAGAGAATCGATTCTGAATCGCACAACGTAAACGATTCGATTCGTATTTGAACCGATTTTTTCCCACACCCCTACCAGGCATGTTCTCAGTTGGTTATTTATGCGTCATATAACGTACACTTATTCAGCCTGTTGTTCACTATTCTTTATTTATTTTAAATTGCCTTTCAAATGACTATTCTTGGTGTTGGGTTTTATCCCATAAATTGCCCCAAAAAATGTAATTTATACTCCAAAGCGACGTATATATGTTTTTTTTTCCTTCTTTATCGTGCATTTTCGGCCGGTGCGACTTATACACTGGTGCGACTTATAATCTAAAATATGGTATGTTGGATCCACTATGGACTGGACTTTCACAATATTATGCTAGACCCACTCGACCTCCATTGCATCCGGTCTCCCTTAGGGAGGTGTTAGGGGGGGGGGGGGTCCTCTTCACGGTTTCTTGTAGTCATTCACATTGACATCCCACTGGGTTGTGAGTTTTTCCTTGCCCTTATGTGGGATCTGAACCGAGGCGCATCCTGAAGAGTGTTGCCAGAAAGTGGATCGACAACAGTCTGTAAAAATTAATCCATGCAAGATTTTGACCAAAGAACTACCTTTACATTTTCTGTAGAACACAAGGAAGTGTTTTCAATGTAAATAAAAAGATAATAATATGACCCCTTAAAACAACAGTGTTGGACTTCAATTGTTGTTAATACCTGTAGTACATGTTTACTGCACTACTTTTTGACCAAGTTAATCTAATCAAATGTCTTACTCACATATATGCTCAAAGGTACTCCATAGTAGGTTTTGAAAAGGACCCAGACCGACAAGAAGTTCATGTCTGGTGTGGTGTTAAAAGTGTTAGGCAGTAGCTCGCTACAAGTAGCAAAGCTACGGAGCTCAACTACATTTCCCAGTATCTTGGCAATAGCTTCGCTACTTTTTAAATGAGTATCGATTTCCGTAATTTAGCAGTTTTTGGGACGAAAAAATACGGAGCTAATCCATGATGATTGGTTGGTGTACGTATAAGACAGTGGCGTGCAGTGAGGTTGACAGCTGGTGAGGCACTGACTCTTTTAGGGTCAAGTTGACAAATACAACTTAATACACAAATAAATTAATATATGTATAATCAAGTAGACAACATTGGTTTATGTTTTATATCTCATACACAAAAACACTTGAGATTTTTAGACTATTTCAGACTAAAAATACTATCAAATTATGGTCTTCACCAGAGGTGGGTAGTAACGTGCTACATCTACTCTGTTACATCTACAAGAGTAACTTTTGGGATGAATTGTACTTCTAAGCGTAATTCTTTTGCAACATACTTTTACTTTTACTTGAGTATATTTATAGAGAAGAAACGCAACTTTTACTCCGCTCCATTTATCTACAATCAGCTTGCTACTCGCTACTTTTTTTTAATCGATCTGTTAATTCACGCTTTGTTTGTTTTGATTTTGTCAGACACACATTCAAAGTAGGATCTATGCATGCTTGCTTTTCACCAATCACATGCAGTCACTGGTGACGTTGGACCAATCAAACAAACCCAGGCGGTCACATGACCGTTATACGTCGAATCTGACTTTAAAAAGTTGAAAAATTTATTGGGGTGTTACCATTTAGTGGTCAATTGTACAAAATGTGTACTTTACTGTGCAATCTACTATTAAAAGTTTCAATCAATCAATCAAAAGTGTAAAGGAAAAAAGGACACTTTTTATTTCAACCGTACTTCCAGTCATAAGCCTAAAGGCTGATCGCACAGTTCCTGTCTTCACAATAAAAGTGCCGCTCCATCGCGCCTGCGCTAACAAAATAAGAGTCTCCGAAAGCCAGCGCATACAAGATAGCAAGCTACGGAGTTTGCCGCCAATGTATTTCTTGTAAAGTGTCTAAAAATGAATATGGAAGCTGGAAAAATAAGATGCCAAGAACTTCTTTCATGTGGTATTAGACAGAAAGGAGGAACTTTGTTTCTCCTCCATTTGAAAACGTGGACGTTATCAGCACTATACTGTCTGATTCCAATCAATGCAAGTCATCAGAATGAGGTAATACACCAACTTATATTCTTGTCCTCGGCAAAATAAATAAATATAAATTATATACTGTATGTGTAAATGTATGTATGTATATATATCTATATATATATATATGATATGTGTATATATATATATATATATATATATATATATATATATATATATATATATATATATATATATGTATATATGATATGTGTGTGTATGTACATGTATATATGAGGTAGATCACCTCGACTTGGTCATTTATTAAGTAATTGATTAACGTTGAAAAACTTATTCGGGTGTTACCATTTAGTGGTCAATTGTATGGAATATGTACTGTACTGTGCAATCTACTAATACAAGTTTCAATCAATCAATCAATCAATGAATGCCTACTGAGCCTATGGTGCTGTTAAGTTATTGTGGCTCAATTTGCCTTATTTTATTTTTATTTTTATTGTTTTATTATTTAATATATATTATTGTTTTATTTGCTTAAGAGATATTCCTGGCTATGAATTTGCTCACTGCTACTTTTATGTTTTTGTGCATTATTTGTTGCCGTAATCATTAAACAAACAGGTTACTCATCAGTTACTCAGTATTTGAGTAGTTTTTTCACAACATACTTTTTACTTTTACTCAAGTAAATATTTGGGTGACTACTCCTAACTTTTACTTGAGTAATACATTTCTAAAGTAACTACTCTTACTTGAGTACAATTTCTGGTTACTCTACCCACCTCTGGTCTTCACCCCGTACCTTGTACAAGAAATCCATGCGCCGATCTTTCTGAACACAAATATCTATAACTTTTTCGTAGAAGTCCTCCTCGTCGTCCTTCAGTTTTAAAAGTCTCTCAGGGTAGGGATGAAAGCTGTCTTTGATCAATCTTGTTCCTGACTGAATGTTGTAATTTTTTTTAGTCCTGAGAATGATCTCTCTACAGTTGCTGTTGTAACTGGTACAGTGAGCACCAAATGTAGTAACTTAAAAGCTTCAGGAACAGTCTGGATGAGATTGTTCTTGGCCAAAAATCCGAGAAGCTGTCCAGGAGAATTGCATTCATTCCTCCCAGTTTCTGAGCTGTACAGTCCGATTACATTGGCCTTTAGTCTCCCAAAGTCCCAAAAAACGTGCACATTTTGACAGGTTTCTATAGTTTTCCATCCATCCATCCATTTTCTACCGTTTGTCCCTCTCGGGGTTGCAGGGGTGGCTGGAGCCTATCCCAGCTGCATTTTTGTTATCAAGATGTTTTACATTTCACAGAATCGTTTGCAAGCCACTAAACCAAGGAAAGCTAGCTCACTAAAGTTATCAAAGCCGGCTTTTATCTGATCACGGATGTTATCAAGAATTTAAATTGCTCCCTTTCATCTCTGACTGACTCTATGAGTCCTGTAGCTGTCAGACCAAATGCTCTGCATTTCTGTTCAAATTGGCCATGAAAACTGTCAAACTCCCTTCTTTTGCATTCCGGAACCTGAAGTGCAGTCGTTGTCCCGATACCGAATATCCAAAACATTGCTTTGTAGCACTTTGAAAAGTGTTCATTTCTGGACACTGTAGAAATGCTTATCCAGATATGTGGTCAGAAAACCACGTAAGTTTAAAACAACTGTTTTTAATTCAAATAAAGATATGCCATATGAATGAACTGAAGGCAAAGTCATACTATGACTAAAGTGGCTCATGCATTACAATTATGATGAGTAGGTAAGTAGTGAATAATTAATTGGGACATCGTAACTGAACAGACCAATCTAGACACCAACCTTCAACTGGATTTTATGTTTGTCCATCTTTGAATTAAATTAAGGCACCTTAGGACCTAACCCTGCAGCAACAGGTATTAAAAAGAATAATTGCCATAATACCTGTCACAATACACATTCCTTAAAATATGTGAATCTGCCAGCAGTCATTAAATCTGAATACTGGTAGGGCCGTAAGATGGGGAACATACTATTTCAAGGAATCATTTATCTGTATTACCTCGGGGTGTAACGGTACACAAACATTTCGGTTCGATACGTACCTCGGTTTAGAGGTCACGGTTCGGTTCATTTTCGGTACAGTAAGAAAACAACAAAATATAAATTTTTTGGTTATTTATTTACCAAATTTGTAAACAATGGCTTGATCCTTTTAACATTGGGAACACTATAATAATTCTGCCCACGTTAATAAACATTAAACTGCCTCAAGTTGTTGCTTAGATGAAATAAAATGACACAACTTTTCTTCGACATATAAAAAGTGCAACATGGAACAGTTTTAAGTCAACTCATCATGCTTCATTTATTACAGCATTTGGGAAGCCTGTTGTTGATTTTTATCATGTACATTTTATATTTGTATCAACATGTGATAGCAGGGACCCTGCTATTCAAAACCAGGGTGCTACATTACTAATGATTAATGTAACTTTAACTGAAAAAAATAGTACAATAATAAAAGGAGAGACTATTCATCCCTGGCCACCATGGAGTTCATGTAGGCTTTATGATGTAGGCTTTTAAATATACAACACACCTCAATCAACACTGTCCGTAACACACGCGCACACACACACACAGCAAAATGAGCTAACGTTACGCTAAAAGCTAACTAGCCTTCACCTAAAGCCAGGACTGCGAGTGAGCTAAGTTTGTTTCTAAAAGGTCAACGGGCTCATAGTGATGCTTAGAAAGTAGTTGACTTGGAAGTGTTTAGTATAATTTGGAGAGAGAAAGTTGCTCCCCTGCTAATGACCTATCTGCTCGACGCTGAAGCGCTGACGACATGCGCTCTAAATACGCACTGCTGATTGGCTTGTTACCGCTACGGTTGTAACCAATCAGATGCTTGTGTGGGAGGGACAATGCAGGGTGCTGTGTACAGACAGAGACGGAGGAAGAACAGAGCAGAGCAGCTTGTTAAGACTTTAGAATAGGCGGCTACTTCATATCTTGTTAAGACTTTAGAATAGGCGGCTACTTCATATGTTCGTGTGGAACTCGTTCGGTACTCCTCCGCACCGAACCAGAACCCCCAAACCGAAACGGTTCAATACAAATACACGTACCGTTACACCCCTAGTATTACCACTTTGAGATGGATGAAGTAGTTTTTGTAAACAACTGTACCTGCTCATCTTTTGTAATCAAGAGCAGAAAGCTTCACAACTATTTTAATTTTATTTATTTTACAAGTTTCTGTCCTGCAGAAACATGCATCCTAATCAATTATAATGACATCCATATTGTTTTTTAGACCAAATATATTCAAATCAAACTGTATAAAGAGCCAATGACTAAATAAATCAAAGAAACCAGGGCCATTCCTGAAGGGGCTATTCTATTGAAGTGGACATGTAAATGTGACACTAAAAGCCTCTGATCAGCCTCTAATGGTATTCATAGTTGCCATGGGTCCTTTCATTGCAATATTATAGAGACCATTTTTTATTCATGAGATACCCTAAATTGTCCTTGGGAAATCTGCAGATTACGGGAGGCTGCTAACCCTTGGGTTGTGAATAAACATGAAAAACAATCAGTGTTCCATTTAAAAGCAGAATAGTCTTCAGTCGTATGTCACCAGGGTAAGAACTGAGAAGAGGGTCATCAGGAGACTAATGAAATCATCGGCTATGAAGCGAGAGGGAAATTATTGCCCGGGTCCTTACACTTTAACAGGTTTCGACTGCGTTTAATGTAATATATATTTAGATGATATACTCCTGCCCCACTAAAGGAAAAGTGATTTTTAATCCGGTTGACTACATAAGATAAACTTTTTAGGTGGTCTGAACTAAATCTAGTTAGTCTGTCAATTAATGAGTGCGTGTCCATGCACTAAATTAATCAGATTTTTCACTAAATAATCATTTTACAACCTATGGAAACACCTTAATCTGATCAAGTTCCGTTTCTGAGAAGTCAGACTAACTTGATCTTCCAGTGTTGCCAACTCTTCAGAAAAGGAAAGTAGCTACTGTCAGTCATAAAAGCTACTAGATGACATAATTCGCACAAAAATAATGCGTAACGGGAGACACAAAAAATGTGTTTAAAAATGCTGTATTGAGAGAGGGAGCCGACGGTCCGACAGAGAGGCAGGGAACGCTGGAGCCCGGCCCAAGATGGCGGTGATGAGGCAGGGATGGTGAGCGAGCGGCGAGGGGGGGCGTGCCGGGAGCGACGCAACAAACGAGATCAGGTGTGTGGATCGCGCACCTGTATACGTTTAACGAATCTCATCTCGCTGTATAAAAGGGGAGAAGGAGGAGAGAACGGGGCTGGTGATGGTGCGGAGCGAGAGCAACCCAAGGAAGGAAGGAACGAGAGAGAGAGACGACAAAACGAGCAGCAGCGCGTGCAACCCGGAAGAGAGCGAGAGGCAGACGCAGACAACGGGGAAGGCTGAAAAGCAACACACAAAGGACTTTTGTTTATTGAAAAATAAAGAAGTCTACACCTACTCAAAGGCATGTCTTTCCTCGGTGGTCCCTAGAACCCGCAAGACGGCACAAGTCTTTCACATGCTGATTATTAATAAAATGGAAAATAATGTTATTCTGTTTATTCTTAGTTTAGTTGTATTTGTCTTGTAGCGACTTGTCCAGGGTGTGCATACCTTCCGGCCAAATGCTACTAAGATAGGGTCCAGCAACCCCCGCAACTCCGAACGGGACAAGCGGTAGAAAATGGATTGATGTCTTTGTGTAACGCTTGCGGGGCTGCATGTTAGCGGTAGCTGTCGTGATTTCGAGATGCAAATAGTATGCAGCTTGCAGGTAAAAGAATATTTAGTACCACTAATAGTGAAGTGAAGTGAATTATATTTATATAGCGCTTTTCTCTAGTGACTCAAAGCGCTTTACATAGTGAAACCCAATATCAAAGTTACATTTAAACCAGTGTGGGTGGCACTGGGAGCAGGTGGGTAAAGTGTCTTGCCCAAGGACACAACGGCAGTGACTAGGATGGCGGAAGCGGGAATCGAACCTGCAACCCTCAAGTTGCTGACACGGCTACTCTACCAACCGAGCTATGCCGCCCCACTAGTCAAACTCTCTACAAACACTCTCGTGCATGGGTGAGCACAAAAAACAGAACACTAGTGCGGTTTGGAGCGCACAAAAAGACTACAGAAACTCAAAAACAAGACTACACTTACAGTGAGGCGTGAAAAAAAATGAACAGCGTGCTAGAGCAGTCAATTCTCGAGCTTTGACTAAAATGCGAGGCTGGCCTATATAGGCCTTCGATTACTAACCCAACTCAGGTGTCCCTGACAGCGCTTTGAGGCAGGCGTCAAAGTCACTTCGAGAAGGGCAAACTAAATCGGGAAGGGAAACCAAAATAATCACGCTAGACCGTAACTAAATCCTCAAACACAGGAATATGCCAACAAAGTCAAAACAAGGCACGGCCTGGTGTGACAAGCTGTGACACTTTGTTCTATCCATCCATCCATTTTCTACCGCTTATTCCCTTTTGGGGTTGCGGGGGGCGCTGGCGCCTATCTCAGCTACAATCGGGCGGAAGGCGGGGTACACCCTGGACAAGTCGCCACCTCATCGCAGGGCCAACACAGATAAACAGTTTCTATATTTTTGAAAATTGGTGTCAAATTTGGGCAGCACGGTGGAACAGGGGTTAGCGCATGTGCCTCACAATACGAAGGTCCCGAGTAGTCCTGAGTTCAATCACGGGCTCGGGATCTTTCTGTGTGGAGTTTGCATGTTCTCCTCGTGACTGCGTGGGTTCCCTCCAGGTGCTCCGGCTTCACCCACCGAAGAAGCGAGGAATGAGAGATGTAAGTGAAGTCCTAGCTAGCTAGGCAACATCATTGTCTTAAGTTGATGCTAAGTTAGCTAACGTTATTCCTTATATCAAGACAAACATATTCATTTGCTGTACGAGCTGTCGGGGGAATTTCCAATGAACATGAAACATAATGTTGGTTATTGTCTGCTGGTTCTGCATCAATGATCATTTGGAGTCAGCATGTGTGAGTTGAGTGCTTCTCAAATGGTTTATCTCCAGGAAGAAAAACATTTTTCCATATCATCAAGTCGTGAGCCAAATTTTTAAATCATTTAAGTTTATTTCACAGAAAAATAGCACTGTAGACTTGTCTTGTTAATCGGTGCGACTTTGACTAAAATAATCTTGTTTTGTCACCAGAAAAATGGCTACAGCTAAAGCATCTGGTTTTGTTTCCAGAAAAAATAGTAACATATCTGTATTTGTTTTCAGAAAGATGGCTACAAATATCGGGTTTTGTTGCCTCATTTAGATTTTTTTTAAATATATTTCCATGTCTGTCCTGAGTCCTCCTCCAACTTGTTAGTCGGTTTGCCTTTTGCTAAAATACTCACTAATAGTCACTACAAAAAAGGCTGAAATAATCTGGTTTTGTTGCCATCCATCCATCCATCCATTTTCTACCGCTTATTCCCTTTCGGGGTCACAATTTGATTTTTTTCTCCATAAACTTTTTTTTTTCATGCACACATCTGACTGAAAATGACACACAATCCACTTTTATGTCAGGAGCCAGCAGTTGGGAACCACTGGTCAACTGTATCACAGTTACTGTAATATTTCCATGTCTGTCCAGACTGATTGACCACTTTGCAAAAATGAAAACGAGACGTTCAAGTTTACTTCTCAGAAAATGATTCCCTGAACAGACACACAACAGTTGTTCATTTATTCTACTACTGTGGCTTTATTGTTTTGTGTATATTTTACAGTTTTGTGTATCTGAAATAGGATTAGCCACATTGCCAAAAATGGAAATCAAATAATATAAAAGAACCCAGAGATTTAGGGGTGCTTTATTTTTTGTTTTACTTTTGTAGATGTTAAATTTGCAGATGATTACTGCAATATATATTTCAAAAAGAATGATTGCTCTTCATTTTTGCTTTTACCAGTAGCAGTTCAGAAGTCTGGAGTAAAAAAGTGCACAAGTAGGTCAAATGCATTAGTTAATTTCAGGTGGTTCATCAAAGATCCATACAACATCATCTGATATGATTTCATAGTTTAAAGCACTATTTATGTATTTTTTATGATAAATAAGTGCTAGAAATGTTTTTGCTTGCGCGCTTTGCACGCTCACATGAATTATTTGTGCCCCAGGTGTGCCCCAGTACAGTATTAGGTCTAGTGACGCCCCTTCCAGGGTGTACACCACCTTCCGCCCCAATGCAGCTGAGATAGGCACCAGCACGCCCCGCAACCCCAAAAGGGACAAATGGTAGAAAATGAATGAATAGAAGCGTGTCAAATTTGATCAAACGACTGAAGGGTTGTCAAATTCACAAATGAATCAGATCTTTTGACTGTTTGTTGTTGTTTGAAGCGTGACAGTGATGAAACATTTACATTAAACTTACTCTGTAAACAAGGGCAGAAACAGTGGCAGTTCTGCACTGTAGTGATGGGATCAGCAGTTCTTTTGACTGTACTGAATCACTAGAATCAGATCCTTAAATTGATTTATTCAAAAAATGTGTTCACCGAATCACTTCTGCAGCAGCAGTTCTGTGTGCAGGTCGGCGAATCATGAGTCAGTCAGTAACAGCTTCCCCAGCGGCAGATCTCGGTGTGTGTCATTTCGCGAACGACACAAGTCCTCAGCACCCAATGAACGACGCACAGAGTGACTGAACGAGAGCCTCAATGTGACATCATCTTCCGCGACCAAAGTCAGTTCTATGTGTCAGTAGGTTCGCAAATCGCGAGTACTGATTCTGAATAAGCGAGTAAGTGCAGCGCGAACCTGATTCAAGTCCTCAGCGACAACCACTCAGTTCTTGTAGGTTCGTGAAGCGAGTCTGTATTACTCAGTTACAGTTCTGTGGACCAGAGGGCGACAGACGTGAATCGCTCTCTGCAAAAACAAATATTAAATTAACAAACCCTTAACAAATGCCAACATAAAAACTAAATGTTCTGTAGCAAAGAAAATGTAAACTTAAATATGCAAACAAAAAGAAAATAAATACCTTCAAAATAAAGCACATAAATTAAGAGCCAGAAAGGCCAACATAAAAACTAAATGTTCTGTAGCCTACGTTTAAAAATATAACAAAGAAAATATCAACTTAAATGTGCAAACAAAAGGAAAATATACAGGCTACCTTAAATAAAACAAAACAAATATTAAACCAAGTGCCAGAAATGCCAACATACAGTAAAAACTACAATTTCTGTAGCTTACATTTAAAAATATAAAAATGGAAATATCATCTTAAATATGCAATAAAACTTTTATGTGTTGTTTTCATGTGGCTCGAGTCAACGTTAGCCGTTAGCTTGGAGAATGAATGGAGAACGGATGCCAATGGCATGAAACATATATATATGTATATATCAATCAATCAATCAATGTTTACTTATATAGCCCTAAATCACTAGTGTCTCAAAGGGCTGCACAGACCACCACGACATCCTCGGTAGGCCCACATAAGGGCAAGGAAAACTCACACCCAGTGGGACATCGGTGACAATAATGACTATGAGAACCTTAGAGAGGAGGAAAGCAATGGATGTCGAGCGGGTCTAACATGATACTGTGAAAGTTCAATCCACAATGGATCCAACACAGTCGCGAGAGTCCAGTCCAAAGCGGATCCAACACAGCAGCATATATATATATATACATATGTATATATATATATATATATATATATATATATATATATATATATATATGTATATATATATATATATATATGTATATATATATATATATATATATATATATATATATGTATATATATATATATATATATATATATGTATATATATATATATATGTATATATATATATATATATATATATATATATATATATATATATATATATATATATATATATATATCCCCGCGACAGGTTAAATAAAAGTAGGAAATAAAAAAAAAGTAGTAATAGCCTACTAAAATGCTTGGAATCAACAGTTAAATAAATAGTCCTCGTTTGTTTAGTGCAAAAACAAATATTAAATTAAGAAACTCTTAACAAATGCCAACATAAACACTAAATGTTCTGTAGCAAAGAAAATGTAAACTTAAAATAAATACTTTCAAAATAAAACAAATAAATTAAGAGCCAGAAATGCCAACATAAAAACTAAACGTTTTCAAATATAACAAAGAAAATATCAAAATATCACGAGAGCGTTGCTGTTCACTGAGTGATTCATGTCGTTAATCCGCGGTGAACGAATCGTTCGCTCAGTCCCTCCCCCCGCCCACACGATGACGCCGACGTCGAGGGTTAGGTGAGTCACAGAATGCACCAGTTCCACTCATACCGGCATGGTCGCGGCGGAGCTCAACTGAACTGAGAAAGGAACGCATCAGTTCATGAAGTGATTCGGTTCAGTACGTTCACTCAAAAGATTTGTTTGTTCGAACGAATCGTTCGCGAACGACACAACACTATTGCACAGTGTGGGTGTGCATCTCTGCTCTGCTCTGATGGTAATGGAAGGGAACGTACAATAAACAAGTAGTTTGCAGGTGTTAACGTGCTAATTAGTGTATGTGACTATTGCTGGGCACAAAGTTTTTTTTTTATATATTGTTACATATGTAGAAATTGTTTTATTATCTGTAATGTGGCTAATATAATGCTTTTTTTTTCGTTTAGTTGTACTCTCTCCTGTGATAAAAGGAAACATCATTGGAGGAGTTGTCTATCCGTCTTGCTGCGGGCAGAATATCCTACTCAGTGGCATAGTGGTTAGAGTGAACGCCCTGAGATCGGTAGGTTGTGAGTTCAAACCCCGGCCAAGTCATACCAAAGACTATAACAATGGGACCCATTACCTCCCTGCTTGGCACTCAGCATCAAGGGCTGGAATTGGGGGTTAAATCACCAAAAATGATTCCAGGGCGCGGCACCGCTGATGCCCACTGCTCCCAGGTGGTGATCAAGGAAGATGGGTCAAATGCAGAGAATAATTTGGCCACACCTAGTGTGTGTGTGACAATCATTGGTACTTTAAATTTGACTTTAAATATCCACCAACAGGCATAAATCTCTTTTATTCACAATTTTGTTATGGCAACAGATGGAGCACATTCAGTGCAGGCTGGGATGGACATCTATTTTTTGCGCTTTGCGGCAGAAAAAGCAAGAAGCAACAAGCACCTTTTGAGGTTGTGTCTAAAGGTCCTGGGTTCGGTTCCCAGTGAGAATGTCTCTCTCCATGCTCTGTGATTGTGTGGGTTCCCTCCGGGTATTCCGGCTTCCTCCCACCTACAAAGACATGCACCTGGAAATAGGTGGTTCGTCATCACCAAATTGGCCCTAGTGTGTGAATTTGAGTCTGAATGATTGCCCTGTGATGAGGTGGCGACTTGTCCAACGTGTACCGTGCCCTGCGCCCGAGTGCAGCTAGGATAAGCTCCAGCCCCACTGTAACACTGAAAGGGACACGCGGTAGAAAACGGACAGAAGATACATTCCAAACTAAATTCCTAAAAATTTTACGACCATTACCGTGGAAGGTGGCGTAGGCTGCGGGCCTGGCTCGGAACGGGGTGTGTCAGGACTGACCTCGAAGACAGCGACAGGTGCGTAGATGGCCCAGGTGGGCCTTGTTATCTAATCACCTGTCACCCTTTATTAGGAGCAGCTGGGAGGAGAGTGTCAGGCTAGGACTTGGATTTTGTGTGCTCCTTCGACGCAGAGGGAATATGGGACGAGCCAGGTACATATTTCAGGTACATAGTTTTAATTTTATTAATACTCAAAATACAAAAAAAAAGGCAAACCAAGGACGCGCTCTGTGGCGGATAAAAATCTATACTATAACTTAGGACAAAAACAGCACAATGGCAATACTATCTACAAACAAACAAAAGATACTATCAAAGACATAAATACAAACAAAAACTTACTTGGCGTGGATGAATCAAAAAGCATGGCATGAAGTATGTAAGGCAATGAAAGTTAGAACGGCATGGGTAATGAAAGTTGATGTTCCCAGACTGATGGACAGAAAGAAATTGACTTATATAGTGGCTGTGATAATTAGGAACAGGTGCGGGACTGAGGGCATGGGCGTGACTAGGAGACCAGGTGGAAACTAATGGGTTACTATGGAAAAACAAAACCAGGAAGTGTAAAACGGGAAAAAAGAGTCCAAAAACAAAACAAACATGATCAGACTTAAAACTAAATTACAGGTATGACAGTACCCCCCCATTAAGGACATATTCCAGATGTCCAAAAAGAAAAAGCTATGATCAAGAGTCATGGGAGGGCGGGAGGGGGACATGGTGGTAGGTCGCCAGACCACGTGTCCCCGTATCCACCGGGGCATAGTCAGGTGGCGGCGACGCGTAGAGGATCGAGGTGGGTGACCCGGGAACGGCCATATCCGTGGCCGACCTCCTTGGCGTGGCGGACGACCACGTAATTGCCACCACTGTGGCCGACGAGGAGGTCGACATCCTTGGCGTGGTGGGCGCCCACATAGCAGCCACATCCGTGGCCAACAAGGAGGCGGGCTTGGCGGTCGGCGTGGACTTGGGCTTGGCGGTCGACGTGGAGCTGCCACTGGGGGCGCTTGGCTTTGACGTGGAGCTGCCACTGGGGGCGCTTGGCTTCGACGTGGAGCTGCCACTGGGGGCGCTTGGCTTCGACGTGGAGCTGACACTGGCGGCGCTTGGCTTCGACGTGGAGCTGCCACTGGGGGCGCTTGGCTTCGACGTGGAGCTGCCACTGGGGGCGCTTGGCTTCGACGTGGAGCTGCCACTGGGGGCGCTTGGCTTCGACGTGGAGCTGCCACTGGGGGCACTTGGCGGCGTGGACTTGGACTTTGACGTGGACTTGGAGCTGGACGTGGACTTGGAGCTGGACGTGGACTTGGTCTTGGAGCTGGACGTAGACTTGGTCTTGGAGCTGGACGTGGACTTGGTCATGGAGCTGGACGTGGACTTGGTCTTGGAGCTGGACGTGGACTTGGTCTTGGTGCAGGTGGCCTCGCTGGAAGCTGCGGCTTAGCAGGCTGAAAGACTGGTGGAGGTGGCCGTGTTGGCCGCTGTGGCTTGGCCGGTTGAAGAACTGGAGGTGGGGGACGTGCCGGTCGCTGTGGCTTGGAACCGCACCGGGCAGAACCAACCCACAAGCTCCCAGCCCCAGCCCCCCCCTCAAGGAGTGGCTGCCAGACACTTTCATCCTGACCTGGAAAAGTGTTTTGGGGTGGGCGGAGGGAGGTGAGGAGGAGGGCAGAGTCTTCCCCTTTGAATTGTCCATATTGTCTTTTTATTGTCTTTGTTTGATTATCTGAAAAAAATTATTGTGGCTTGGGGGGGGGCTTGAGTCCTGGGCGGTGTGGCATGAACTTTGGATGGCTGTGATTGCTGTGATCTGTTGTGCAAAATCATTGTTTTGTAATAATTAATCATTGTTATGGGGTCTGAGTCTTCTGGTGGTGTTGGGTGATTAACTGTGAAAGATTTGAAAAAAAAATCCTGGTCTGTGATGTCTGTTGACGGTGGCGTGACGATGTCCTGGAGAGTCCGGGCAGCACGCGGTCCACTTCCGCCCTGAGTGGGAGGAGTTTGCTGGCGCGACGCTTCCTTTCCGCACCTGGAAGGCTTCCCCGACATCCTCCGTCGAGGGCGACGCTTCCGGGAAGACGGCAACATGTCGTCGTATTCGGGCCAAATGAAGTCAATTGGGACCTCTTCACTATTTTGCCCCAACGTCAACCTTCTTTGCGCGAGGGAAGAGTAGCGCAGCGTTTCCTCTTCCATCGCGCTCAGCACCGCCAAAGACGCCTCGTCCAAATCTCCTGCGAAGGAGGGCTTTTGCTGGGAACATTCTGTCAGGCTAGGACTTGGATTGTTTGTGCTCCTTCGACGCATAGGGAATATGGGACGAGCCAGGCGTGAATTCAGGTACATAGTTTTAATTTTATTAATACTCAAAATACAAAAAAAAAGGCAAACCAAGGACGCGCTCTGTGGCGGATAAAAATCTATACTATAACTTAGGACAAAAACAGCACAATGGCAATACTATCTACAAACAAACAAAAGATACTATCAGACATAAATACAAACAAAAACTTACTTGGCGTGGATGAATCAAAAAGCATGGCATGAAGTATGTAAGGCAATGAAAGTTAGAACGGCATGGGTAATGAAAGTTGATGTTCCCAGACTGATGGACAGAAAGAAATTGACTTATTTAGTGGCTGTGATAATTAGGAACAGGTGCGGGACTGAGGGCATGGGCGTGACTAGGAGACCATTGATTGATTGATTGATACTTTTATTAGTAGATTGCACAGTACAGTACATATTCCGTACAATTGACCACTAAATGGTAACACCCAAATAAGTTTTTCAACTTGTTTAAGTCGGGGTCCACGTTAATCAATTCATGGTACAAATATATACTATCAACATAATACAGGTGGAAACTAATGGGTTACTATGGAAAAACAAAACCAGGAAGTGTAAAACGGGAAACAAGAGTCCAAAAACAAAACAAACATGATCAAACTTAAAACTAAATTGCAGGTATGACAGAGAGAAGTAGTTGGAAGGCAAAAACCTTGCACGATCTTATGAAAATAAAACGGTGTTCAGTGTTTCCCACAGTTCAGGCATCTATTTGTTGTGGTGTGGGTGCTGGGGGGGACGGGCTGGGCCCAAGCTCATCTAAGATGGACTGATGCAAAGTGGAAAAGTGTTCGGTGGTCTGACAAGTCCACATTTGAAATTTTTTGGGGGAAACTGTGGATGTTGTGTCCTTCGGAACAAATAGGAAAAGAACCATCCAGATTGTTTTAAGCGCAAAGTTCAAAAGCCAGCATCTGTGATGATATGAGGGTGTATTAGTGGCCAAGGCATGGGTAACTTACACATCTGGGAAGACACCATTAATGCTGAAAGGTACATCGGGGTTTTGGATCCAAACAATCCAATTTGCGATCCAAGCAACGTTATCATGGACGCCCCTTCTTATTTTAGCAAGAAAATGCCAACCCACGTGTTACAACAGCGTGGCTTCATAGTAAAAGAATGCAGGTACTAGACTGGCCTGCCTGTAGTACAGACCTGTCTCTCATTGAAAATGTGTGGCGCTTTATGAAGCATAAAAAAAGACAAGACTGTTGAACAACTTAAGCTGTACATCAAGCAAGAATGGGAAATAATTCTACCTGAAAAGCTTAGAAAATTGGTCTCCTCAGTTCCCAAACATTAACTGACTGTTGTTAAAAGAAAAGGCCATGTAACACAGTAGTAAAATTGCCCCTGTGCCAACTTGTTTGCAATGTGTTGCTGCCAATAAATTCTAAGTTAATGATTATGTGCAAAAAAAAATAATTCTCAGTTTGAACATTAAATATTTTGTCTTTGCAGTCAATTCGATTGAATATAAGTTGAAAAGGATTTGCAAACCATTGTATTATGTTTTTATTTACAACGTTCCAACTTCCCTTTTTTGGGGTTTTGTACTTAAATGATATATATAAAACCTTAAAGGGTTAACGGTAGGCAAATCGATTGGTTGATTGATTGCTTGATTGCTTGATTCCCCAAAAAGTGCAGTTTAATGGAGGTGTTTGGATCTATTTTAAGCGGCTCCTATGGCTCCATTGCAAGCAGACTTTTGACCACATGTATTTAATATTTCGAAGCATTACAAAACAACTACACGTGTTCCTGTCGTACATAAGGATTGTGAATGATAGACAAAATAAAAACAATATTTAATATGCAGTCTCAATCGAAACAGTGGTTTATTTAAAATTTGTGTCCAAGGTGATGCCTGTCCTTTATAACTTGTGGCAAAAGACTTTGCATTGAATAAGGTAAAGTTAAAGTACCAATTATTGTCACACACACACTAGGTCGGGTGGGATTATACTCTGCATTTGACTCATCACCCTAACCCACTGGGAGGTGAAGGGAGCAGTGAGCAGCAGCGGTGACCGCGCCCAGGAATCAACTTTTGGGGATTCAACCGCCAATTCCAACCCTTGATGCTGAGTGCCAAGCAGGGAGGTAATGGGCTCCATTTTCATAGTCTTCGGTATGACTCGGGTTTGCACTTACGACCTACCAATCCCAGGGCAGACACTCTAACCACTAAGCCAATAAATTTCATGGCTTTACGACTCACACACATGCACATATGTGGCGGGGGTCGGTGCACTTTGTGACTCTTGTGTCTTTATTAAATCCTTATTTATCTTTACAGAGTTGGCGAGGAGTGGTCATTCTATGATATTGCTACGTTGCTCATGTGCATGACCAATCGTGTCAGACCCTGGCCCAGCTCTTCCAATCATGCCAGAGGAGGGAACATGTACCAAATGTAAGCCTGGAAAAAGCACTCACGCTGGCCAAATTTACAGGCCTTGTGGTGTTAAGCATGGCATTATCGGCTTAGTGTGATGACACCATAATAAACACAAGACCTGCTAAATTTTACCATACTTGCCAGTTGGGAATAATGCTGCTTAAATTGTGCAAGAGAGTCTGAATGATGCATTTTTTTTCCTCATGTATTTACTTATTGTCCATCCATCCATCCATTTTCTACTGCTTATTCCCTTTGGGGTCGCGAGGGGCACTGGTGCCTAGTTCAGCTACAATCGGGCGGAGGGTGGTGTACACCCTGGACAAGTTGCCATCTCATCCCAGGGCCAACACAGATAGACAGACAACATTCACACTCACATTCACACACTCGGGCCAATTTAGTGTTGCCAATCAACTTATCCCCAGGTGCATGTTTTTGGAAGTGGGAGGAAGCCGGAGTACCCACTCAGTCACAGGGTGGACATACAAACCCCACACAAAAAGATCCCGATTGAACCCAGGACTACTCAAGACCTTCGTATTGTGAGGCAGACGCACTAACCCCTCTGCCACCGTGAAGCCCTTACTGTCATTTATTAATAATTCGTGAAAGAGCCTGCAAAATATATTGCTTTAATTATGGACCCATTAATTATAACAAAAAATAAGGGAACTATATATGCTTAATGAAAACGACCTCAGTGTTAATAGGATTCTTCCAGACTGATAGCCCTCCTCTATGCTCCATAATTGACAGAGCACTCCTGCTTATGCTCCACCACTTACCTGTGTCAATCTTGTCTTTTCTTATTACCGGCAGCCTTTTATTGCAGCCATCTCCCACTGGATGCACCAGCATTGTCCTCCTTTTCTCAAGTGCCTTCCCAGTTGTGCTATTTGTTTTTTTTTAAGAGTGACATCATAGAACATTTTGTATTTGCCGATGATCAACTTATTTTTAATTTTCAATACAGAAGATTTACTGTCCATGATTTTTGAAATGTAATTTGCTATATGTTCTATTATTGGTATGACCTCCATACTCGCCCTAGTTATACCAACAGATCTAGACATAACGCAGGCTTTTACATGATGCTTGTGCATGCATGTAGGTACGCAACGAAGTCGTCTCATGCCAGTGGGGATAATTCATATTTTATAGACCGAACAAGTTGACTGTGTAAAGTTCAAAAGGAACATCAAAGAAAATGAACAGAAGCAGTGACATTTTAATCGAAACGACTCCCCGTGTTCAAATAGCATTGTTGACAGAGGAAATTCATTTTACCTGAACATTTTTTTTTTTTTTATAACCATAACCAGTCAATGAAGCAGTGTACCCAATTGTTTTGTTTTCCACGAAGGTCAAACAAGAGCAACAAATAATATAACTAAGGCATTGAAGTCTTTACTTTTCATAAATATGAATACATTTGAAGTTAAAGGCCTACTGAAATATGAGATTTTCTTATTTAAACGGGCATAGCAGGTCCATTCTATCTATCAATCAATCAATCAATGTTTATTTATATAGCCCCAAATCACAAATGTCTCAAAGGACTGCACAAATCATTACGACTACAACATCCTCGGAAGAACCCACAAAAGGACAAGGAAAACTCACACCCAGTGGGCAGGGAGAATTCACATCCAGTGGGACGCCAGTGACAATGATGACTATGAGAAACCTTGGAGAGGACCTCAGATGTGGGCAACCCCCCCACCTCTAGGGGACCGAAAGCAATGGATGTCGAGCGGGTCTAACATGATACTGTGAAAGTTCAATCCATAGTGGCTCCAACACAGCCGCGAGAGTTCAGTTCAAGCGGATCCAAGACAGCAGCGAGAGTCCCGTCCACAGGAGACCATCTCAGGCGGAGGCGGATCAGCAGCGTAGAGATGTCCCCAACCAATACAGGCGAGCAGTCCATCCTGGGTCTCAACGAGCGGTCCATCCTGGGTCTCGACACTGGACAGCCAGTACTTCATCCATGGTCATCGGACCGGACCCCCTCCACAAGGGAGGGGGGGGGACATAGGAGAAAGAAAAGAAGCGGCAGATCAACTGGTCTAAAAAGGAGGTCTATTTAAAGGCTAGAGTATACAGATGAATTTTAAGGTGAGACTTAAATGCTTCTACTGAGGTAGCATCTCGAACTGTTACCGGGAGGGTATTCCAGAGTACTGGAGCCCGAACGGAAAACGCTCTATAGCCCGCAGACTTTTTTTGGGCTCTAGGAATCACTAATAAGCCGGAGTCTTTTGAACGCAGATTTCTTGCCGGGACATATGGTACAATACAATCGGCAAGATAGGATGGAGCTAGACCGTGTAGTATTTTATACGTAATTAGTAAAACCTTAAAGTCACATCTTAAGTGCACAGGAAGCCAGTGCAGGTGAGCCAGTACAGGCGTAATATGATCAAACTTTCTTGTTCTTGTCAAAGTCTAGCAGCCGCATTTTGTACCAACTGTAATCTTTTAATGCTAGACATGGGGAGACCCGAAAATAATACATTACAGTAATCGAGACGAGACGTAACCTTGTATCTATACAAGGGTTTACATTTTTGTGGCTCCAGACACATTTTTTATTTTTGTATTTTTGCTCCAATATGGCTCTTTCAACATTTTGGGTTGCAGACCCCTAGAAATATCACATGGGATATCAGGGACAAGTGATTACATTTTGGAGGTTTTTTTTTTTTTTTTACATAAGTCGTGGCTTTTATAGTTTGTACCGAAACGGCACCTGCGGAAGTTTATTTCCAACATGTAAATAATTTGCTAGGAACAGCTAAAAGTGACTATTTTTCCCGGTTTAGTTCAGCGCGTTGCCCACCCACAGGGGCACATTGTTCATTGGAGTGGTCGTAGGTTTATGATCGACTTGAGCGACATTTGAAGGGCTGGTGTCGGCGGATGAAGACAACTCAAAAGACGCTTAAAGTACGTGTTTGGGTTTCATGGTGAATCCCAGGGAGCGCACACCGACCGGGCTCTTGCATAAGCGGCAGTAGAGCAGGTTGATCAGGCTGAGCCGTGTTGGCATGTGCTAAAAATACCGATCTTTTGTCTTCTTGTCTCACATAAGGATTTTCAACGATAGGCAAAATTCCCCAAAAAAGTTCAGTTCTTTTTTAAGCCTACCAGACAGTACAGTGTTGACTCGTGTTTAACTCTTGCCACTGAGTTGTCTTCCTCCTCCTAGATCCTTCCTTTGATCTGTGACAGTACAATCTGGGCACAGATGGACGTAGCAGAGGGATGGATGTGTCTCCAGCCAGTTGTTTTGTTGGCCGCTGGAGTTGTTTTAACTTGATTCATTTTTATATATTGCTAGAAACTTAATAGTAGCCTGTATATTTATATCAGTTTTGTGGTGAATCATGTGGTGAGTCACCACATGATGTGGTGATGTATTTAGAAACACCATTTAAATGCAAAAATATTACAGAATACACAGATTGTTATTTTTGCAATGTTCGAGAAAGGCAATTTTACATGCTGTATCGAAATATAAGCATTCAGTTACAGGGCTCTATTTTACCCCTAGGACAGCGTTTCCGGGAACTCATATTTTGTGAGGATTGTATTTTCTAATTTTATCTTTGTACTAGCTTGTATTAAGTGATTACCTCTTGCTCCAGTTTTCTAAGATTGCTTCTATTTGTTAAAGGTAAATGGATTTTTTGGGATAGCTTTTGTTTGCTGGAACGATACCAGGTGCCGGATCGGTGGTTCGACCATGTGCATATGGACCTGGTGGGTCCACTGCCCTCTTCTCGTGGGTGCACTCATCTCTGCACTATGGTGGACAGAACTATCAGATGGCCGGAGGTAGTTCCACTCTCGTCCACAACAACGGACGAGATTGCTCGGGCTTATATTTTCAACTGGATCTCACGGTTTGGCACACCTTCTGACCTGACCTCCGCCAGAGGAGCTCAGTTCACTTCAGAGATGTGGAACGCAATGGCTGTAGGACTGGGGACAGCTGCATCGCATTGCTGCTTATCACACTCAAGCAAACGGGCTCCGTAAAAGGTTTCATTGGTCGCTAAAGGCTGCCCAGCAGGCTAGTCTCACAGACGGTGGCTGGGTTGACTATTTAGCGTGGGTAATGTTAGGCCTGCGTCCTGCTCTGAAGGAGGACCTCCAAGCCTCGACTGCTGAAGTGGTCTACGGTCAGCCCCTGAGGGTGGCAGGCGACTTCCTGCCCACAACCTCGGGTCAAGGGACAACAGTGGCCCATCGTCCTGCTGCTCAAGGGGCCACCAAGGCAGTGGTGACTGTCCCCATGCATCACCGTTTGCCTCATTTTCGTATGCCCAAACACCTCCTGGTGGCAAAGTTTGTGTTCCTCCATCATGGTAGTCAAGGCTCTCCACTCCAAACTTCTTAAGACGGCCCCTTTCGAGTGGGGAGAGCGGGGCTCAAAGACTTTATCGGCATGGGCAGGTTACAGTGAATTGAAAATAACTTGCCCATCAGGACCAGGACGGCGTGATGCTTACATTCTCACCTCGACAGGGCAGGCCGCCTGCATCTGTTCCGGACCCTGTTACCTCCTTTGACAGATGGTCTGAATTGCCCGCGGTTTTGGCCCAGGCTCGCCGGCGTTGAGATCTCCCTCCAAGGGAAACGTTGTCTGTACCCATCTGTACTGTGCGGACCAGCCGTTAGGAGAGTCCTAAAAACGACTAATTTGGTGGCTTCTGTGTTTTTGAGGTCTTAGTTGTTTTTTCTGTCTTTGAAGTAGGGCAAACGATATATCGCGGGTTTGCCTCTGTGCGATATAGAAAATTACTGTATCGTCATATTTGAGTATACGTTCTCACGCAGTTGCTTTTAGGTGCGGGCATTACACTACAGGCGTTTCTCACTCCTTCTTGTCTCTCCTTTTTAGAGAGACGAAAAACAAGCCCACCTTCTTTCATAGGTCACATTTTGTGTGTAGCCTCATACGCTCTCGCCGAGCAGAGAGGTAGCAGCATGGCTAACGTTACCTGAGGCAGGTCGTACAAACGCAGCGGGGTAGTGATATTACCAGAGAGAGAAGGTGCGAAACTGATCACAAATGGAGGAAGAACAATTAATGCCCAAAAAAAACAGCAGGGGGTCCATTATCTGGCAGTGGTTTGGCCTTAAGCGGGAAGATGTTCAGCAGACAACAGCAATATGCAAAGTATGCAGCAGAAATGTTGCTACAAAAGGTAGCAGCACTAATTGTTCCTTCATTTAAAAAGTCAGCCGTGAGAGAATGAAGAGTATTTAATAAATATCCTTTTGGTAAATTGACTTAGTTGTGTTTTCCCTCTCTGCATGAAAGTTTAAAATGAGCATATATTAATGCAGTATGAAGAAGAATGTTTTAACGTAGACACATAGAATCATCATACTGCTGTGATTATATGTATCAGGTGTTCATTCAAGGCTGAGGCAAAATATTGAGATGTATATCGTATATTGCGATAAGGCATACAAATACCGAGACATTAATAAAAGCCAATATCGCCCAGCCCTACTTTGAAATGTGTTTTGTGTTAGTGCCAAAACTGGTGTTTTTCGAGAGAGAGGTGGGGTGGTTGTGTAGCGGGGCACTACTGTTCTCGCCACCAGATTGGGGATTGGTGGATAGGTCTAATGTGACCAGTTATAAGGGTACACACTTCCGGGAAAAGGATGTTGTTGTTGTGAAAAGAAGTTTGAGAAAAAGCTCCCCGGCTCTGAACTACTGCTCTCTCGCCTCATTGTTCTGAGTAGTTCCATTCCGTACACAACTGGGATCTGCAATTTCCGGATGAATAGAAACGGTCTTATGGATCAAGAGAGGATAAAGTACTATTAGACAGAAGGAGGGGAAATAAACGGCTGTACCATTAAAAGGGACACAATGCAGGCCATCTACTGTGAGGCAGACTGCTGAGAGCACATCACAGTTATGTATGTGGCCACGCTTCTCTCTTTGTCTTCCAAGCAGTATTCTGCAGACATTTGGTGTGCAAAAACCCAATGAAACTGCAGGGTGGAACTCATCTGGCATATTTCAGCCTGGTTCTCATTGTGTTACCACAAAAAAAAAAAAATCTGCATTTGTCCTTTCTTGCTTGTTTGTATATGTTCCCATTCCCCTCTTTTTCAAGCTTCTTGTCCGTCGCTCCCTGTGGCTTGTATGTGCCAGTGCGAAAAGCTCTGGAGAAGTGATTGAAAAGCTGTCCTGTACATCAGGGAGGTTTGTGGGGCCTATCCATGCTCTAATCCATCCTGCTGCCCTGCCACACAAGTGGAATATCAAACAGGCAATCCCCACGGAGAGAGGAGAGAGAAAGACGTGATGGAAAGACACAAAGAGATATGACACAGTGAAGAGACTCGAGTGGGGAGTGAGAACGAGTGAGAGGACAATAATCAGGTCTAAAAGTGAAGAGCACAAAAAATAAGTGGGGGAATGAAAGGCTGAAATAAGTAGGAGAGAGAAAAGGTCTGGAAGGCTTTAACAGCGTCTGTCTGCATGGCAGCCCTGCAAGGGAGGGACGAAAGGTAACTACTGCAGTCTCACTCCACTACTTTTCTTCATTTGACTGTGATTAGCTCTGATAATGTATCTGTGCCATTATGCCTGAAATAAAAAAAGGGTTATGTGGCTTGAAGCGAGTGGGGTGATGGGCTCCTGAACCACCTCCTAAAATAAATCTGAACAGTTATAAAAACAGAGCAGGCTCTGAGCATTTTCACCACCAAGGATCATCGTGGGAGTTGAGAAGGGGGGAAAAAAAATTGCACGTAAAGTGCGATCCAGTTTGTCATTTTGGGTTAGCGTGCATGTGTCGCGATGAGTTTACACGTTCCAAAAGCGCCGTCATCTTGAGGTGTAAAACATTAACGACGACCACATTTGACAGCACTTTACAGCAGAGGACATCAATTACATTTGACCAAGGGCCAGGATTTTTCATAACAGACACTGTGAGAGCCAGATGCTACTAAAAAATACAATTTCAATTGAATCATCAGTAATGTTTTCATTTGATTTATTATATCTGTATTTTTTTTTACCTTTGATCAGAATGGCCTACTCAGTGGCCTAGTGCAGTGGTTCTCAAATGGGGGTACGCGTACCCCTGAGGGTACTTGAAGGTATGGCAAGGGGTACGTGAGATTTTTAAAAAATATTCTAAAAATAGCAACAATTCAAAAATCCTTTATAAATATATTAATATAAATATATATAAAAATATATAAATATATTTTCTCCTATGTCCCACTCTCCCTTGTGGAGGGGGTCCGGTCCGATCCGGTGGCCATGTACTGCTCGCCTGTGTATCGGCTGGGGACATCTCTGCGCTGCTGATCCGCCTCCGCTTGGGATGTTTTCCTGCTGGCTCCGCTGTGAACGGGACTCTCGCTGCTGTGTTGGATCCACTTTGGACTGGACTCTCGCGACTGTGTTGGATCCATTATGGATTGAACTTTCACAGTATCTTGTTAGACCCGCTCGACATCCATTGCTTTCCTCCTCTCCAAGGTTCTCATAGTCATCATTGTCACCGACGTCCCTCTGGGTGTGAGTTTTCCTTGCCCTTATGTGGGCCTACCGAGGATGTCATAGTGGTTTGTGCAGCCCTTTGAGACACTAGTGATTTAGGGCTATATAAGTAAACATTGATTGATTGATTGATATTTATTGAATAATACTTCAACAAAATATGAATGTTAGTTCATAAACTGTAAAAAGAAATGCAACAAAGCAATATTCAGTGTTGACAGCTAGATTGCCGAGCAGGGAGGTAATTTTGTAAATACAACAGGTACTATGGACTATGTTTGTGTTTAATAGAATAATCCATCATTATTTTTTGTGGAAGTACAGCAGATGTAAGGTCTTATTGGTCCAATTGTTGAGTCAAGTGAGCAAAGCCTACTTTTTCTCCGAGGTCCACTCGGTCTGTGTTTGTGCATTTTACAGTCGGATTACTTTAGTTTATACACGGCAGCGGCCAGTAAACATTTTGCTATGAAATGACGTGGTGCGGTATAGCTCGGTTGGTAGAGTGGCCGTGCCAGCAATTTGAGGGTTGCAGGTTCGATTCCCGCTTCCGCCACCCTAGTTACTGCCGTTGTGTCCTTGGGCAAGACACTTTACCCACCTGCTCCCAGTGCCACCCACACTGGTTTAAAAATGTAACTTAGATATTGGGTTTTACTATGTAAAGCGCTTTGAGTCACTAGAGAAAAGCGCTATATAAATATAATTCACTTCACTTCACTTTAATGTTGTAGACGTAATGTTCAGCATCTTGACTAACCTAGAAAAGAAATACATCGCGCAAGTTTAACGTGATTATTAGCCTCATTAATAGTAATTAATAGAGAAGTCGTATTTTTTCTTTCTAAAATCAACATTTTTATATTAGACTACCATACATAAACACTTTAAAGAAGACGTATTAATTGTTCTACACATATTAAAATAGTACTTATATCAGGGGTCCCCAAACTTTCTTGCACCAGGGACTACTTTAACGTAGGCATTATTTTCACGAACAGGCCTTTCACGTGTGGCAGATAAATACAGCAAAAATAAGTGCATAAAAACCACAACTAACCATAATGCTGATTTAATGGGAACTTGGGTCTTTTTGCCCTTTGCAAAAAAGCTGCTGAAAGACTGATTTCCGATTTCTGATTTATTGGCATATCAAAAGTATCTAATGAGTAAGACGTGGTATGTCATTGCAAAGAATAAGAGCATTAATATATATTAAAAGAAGATATACTTGCCATTAGTTGTGTGACGTGAAGTAAATTTGATTTATATAGCGCTTTTCTCCGGTGACTCAATGCACTTTTACATAGTGAAACCCAACATCTAAGTTACACTTAAAACAGAGTGGTTGGCACTGGGAGCAGGTGGGTAAAGTGTCTTGCCCAAGGATACAACGGGAGTGACTAGGAAGGCGGAAGCGGGGATCGAACCTGGAACTCTCAAGTTGCCGGCACGGCCATTCTACCAACCGAGCTTTACCGAGCTTTATATAGAGTAAGTGAATTTGTATTTCTATTCAAAAAGTTATGTAGTCATATTTTGTGCAATACTTAAAGGCCTACTGAAACCCACTACTACCGACCACGCAGTCTGATAGTTTATAGATAGATAGATAGATAGTACTTTATTGATTCCTTCAGGAGAGTTCCTTCAGGAAAATTAAAATTCCAGCAGCAGTGTACAGAGTTGAGATCAATTTAAAAAAAGTAAAAAGTAAATAATGGGGGTTTAAAAGGAAACAAAATAGAGAAATATTACAAAAAGAATAAAAACAATGGGAATAACAATATAACAGTAAAATAAGAATATAACAAGACAAAGTAGGCAATAGTGACCATGTTATGAAAACGTATTGCACTGTTAATGTTTTGCATCCCCTGTCATCCTAATACCCCCCGTCCCCCGTCCCGGAGAGGAGTTGTACAGTCTAATGGCGTGTGGGACAAAGGAGTTCTTGAGTCTATTAGTCCTGCACTTGGGATGAAGCAGTCTAGCACTGAACAGGCTCCTCTGGCTACTGATAACGCTATGCAGAGGGTGACTGGCATCATCCAGGATGCTCACTAGTTTGTCAACAGTCCTCTTCCCTGCCACCGTCACCAGTGAGTCCAGTTTCATTCCCATTGTAGAACCGGCCCACCTGATCAGTTTCTCAAGTCTGGAGCTGTCCTTCTTAGATGTACTGCCCCCCCAGCACACTACCATGTAGAACAGAACACTGGCAACCACAGGCTGGTAGTACATCCACAGGAGTTTTCTACAAATGTTGAAGGAGTGCAGTCTCCTGAGGAAGTACAGCCTGCTCTGTCCTTTCTTGTACTGGTGGTTCGTGTTAACAGTCCAGTATATATATCAATGATGAAATATTAACATTGCAACACATGCCAATACGGCCGGTTTAGTTTACTAAATTATGATTTTAAATTTCCCGCAGAATTTCTTGTTGAAAACGTCGCGGAATGATGACGTGTGCGCGTGACGTCTCGAGTCGGAGGGGACATATTAGTCCAGCACCACTTATGCCTTAGAGTTGTCTCTTTTCATCGCGCAATTACACAGTATTTTGGACATATGTGTTGCTGAGTCTTTTGTAATTTGTTCAATTAATAATGGAGCGGGCCCCTTCCTCTTCCAACTTGACGTCACTTTGGGACCTGGCCTGAAGAACAGTGCCACAGTCCCAATCAATCATCATGTGTAGGGATGGGAATTGAACACCGGCTATTGTTCAGAACCATTTCCCAGTGTAACACACGGTGTTTCCTTGTTTAAAATTCCCGGAGGTGAAGCTTTACTATGGATCAGAGCGGTCAAGCGAACATGGATCCCGACCACTTGTCAACCGGCAGGTTTCGGTGAGAAAATTGTGGTAAAAAGTCGCCTCTTACCGGAGATCAGCGGAGCTTCTGTCGTGCTGCTGAGGCCGTGACTAATTCCCTCAGAGACTGGCGTCAACACACCCGTGGACACGCCCCTCCGACGATCAGATACTATTTTAACTCACTAAAACACTAGCAACACAATAGAAAGATAAGGGATTTCCCAGAATTATCCTAGTAAATGTGTCTAAAAACATCTGAATCGCTCACAATGCAATCGCCTTTTTTTCTTAAACTTTATTTTCTTTATTTTTGATTTTTCTAGTCCTTCGCCAACAATATCCTCAGCCACAAATCTTTCATCGTCACTCAAATTAATGGGGAAGTTGCAAACTTTATCGTCGATGTTCTGTACTAAATCCTTTCAGCAAAAATATGGCAATACCGCGAAATGATCAAGTATGACACATAGAATGGACATGCTATCCCCGTTTGAATAAGAAAATCTCATTTCAGTAGGCCTTTAATCCATATATCTATGTTTGTTTTTTTTAATGCAATTTTCCATGCGTAAAACATTTCTTAATGCTTGCGTAATCGCAATAATACCAATACTTAAACTTACTAAGCCAAGGGAGATGTGTATTTTCTTACTTCAGTAAACTTATAAAAGGCAGCAATTTAACACACTTGCACTGTAGGGCTTCCCCACCTGCCTTATGTACTTTACTATAGTGACTTTATTGTGTATCTGTCCTGAGCTGATGTCATACAGCAACCTACTGTTTTATATGGGTCCCCATTTTATTCTATTTGTATTTGATCTTAGTCTGTGTATTTTATTGGACTGTTTATATCTGATGTTGGTGATTTCTAACTTTTTACGGACCCTATTTTATACATCAACCTGCCAGTAACTAAATCATATATCCTATATTGCCAAAAGTATTTGGCCACCCCTCTAAATGATCAGAATGAAGTGTTCTAATCAGTTGGCCCGGGCACAGGTGTATATAATCAAGCACTTAGGCAAGGAGACTTTTTCTACAAACATTTGTGAAAGAATTGTGCGCTCTTAGGGGCTCAGTGATTTCCCGCTTGGAACTGTCATAGGATGCCACCTGTGCAACGAATCCAGTCGTGAAATTTCCTCGCTCGTATATATTCCAAACTCAAATGTTGGCTTTATTATAAGAAAATGGAAGGGTTTGGGAAAAACAGCAACTCAGCCACTAAGTGGTAGGCAACGTAAACTGAAAGAGAGGGGTCAGTGGATACTGAAGCGCATATTGCAAAGAGGTAGCCGACTTTGCTACAGAGTTCCAAACTTCATGTGACCTACCAATTAGCCCACATACAGTACACAGAGAGCTTCATAGAATGTGTTTCCAAGGCCGAGCAGTTGCATCTAAGCCAGGGGTGCCCATTACGTCGATCGCAAGCTACCAGTCGACCGCGGGGGGTGTGTCAGTCGATCTCCAGCCAGGCTTTTAAAAAAATAGACCTAAAAATTTGTGATCATCAATCTTCACCAAGACGTCACTTAAATGACATTCACGGTACCGGAGGGTCTTGTGAGATGACACTGGCTGCTGCAAGATCATTATTATTAAAAATGACCGAGAGGAAGGCGAGAAACACTTTTTATTTCAACAGACTCTCGCGCCGTACCTTCCGTCAAAACTCTAAAGGCCGACTGCACATTTCCTATCTTCACAATAAAAGCCCTGCTTCATGCTGCCTGCGCTAACTAAATACAGAGTCTCGGAAAACTGGCGTGCACAAGCGATCCCTCAGAAAGCTGGCGTGCACATCACTTGTGCACGCCAGCTTTCCGAGACTCTTATTTTGTTAGCGCAGGCAGCATGAAGCAGGGCTTTTATTGTGAAGATAGGAAATGTTCAGTCGGCCTTTAGAGTTTTGACGGAAGGGACGGCGCGAAAGTCTGTTGAAATAAAAAGTGTTTCTCGCCTTTTCCTCTCTGTCATTTTTTCATAATAATGAACTGGCAGCAGCCAGCGTCATCTCACAAGACCCTCGGGTGCCGTGAATGTCAATCAAGCAAGCTACGGAATTTGCCGCCAATGTTTTTCTTGTAAAGTGTATGGAAGCTGGATGAATTAGATGCCAAAAACTAACCACTTTCATGTGGTATTGTACAGAAAGGACAACTTTTTTTCTCCTCCATTTGAAAATGTGGGCGTTATCATCATTACTGTCTGATTCCAATCAATGCAAGTCATCAGAATCAGGTAATACACCAACTTATATTCTTGTCTTTGTGAAAGAAAGACATCTATATGTGTTACACATGCTTGTAATATCATTAAACACATTTAACTTGTTTACAAAAATGTCTCTTTCATAAATAAATAAATATAAATGACATATATAAATGAGGTAGATCCCCTCGAGTTGGTCAATTGAAAAGTAGCTCTCCTGCAGAAAAAGTGTGGGCACCCCTGATCTAAGCCATACGTTATCCAAGTCCAATGCAAAGTGTCAGATGCAGTGGTGTAAAGCACTTCGCCACTGGACTCGAGAGCAGTAGAGACGTCTTCCCTGGAGTGATGAATCACGCTTTTCCATCTGGCAATCTGATGGACCAGTCTGGGTTTGGAGGATGCCAGGAGAACGGTACATTTTGGACTGCATTGTGCCGAGTGTGTAATTTGGTGGAGGAGGAATTATGATGTAGGGTTGTTTTTTCAGAAGTTGGGATTGGTCCCTTAGTTCCAGTGAAAGGAACTTTGAATGCTCCAGGATACCAAAACATTTTTCACAATTTGATGCTAACAACCTTGTAGGAACAGTTAGGAGCTTGACTTCACTTTGGGACCTGGCCTGAAGAACAGTGCCACAATCCCAATCAATCATTTGAAAACCCGGCTATTGTTCAGAACCATTTCCCAGTTTATCAATTCCTTTGAATCGCTTGCACATTTTGTTAAGCGATACACTGATACCATGTAAATAAACAGTTTTTTTGCCAACAGTAAGTAAATTAAATTAAAATCAGTAGTACACAAAACAATTTGATTTAAAAATTAAAGTGTACTTAACTGTTCATTAAAAGTCAGGCAATGTCCAACAACCAGAAAGTCGTCCTCTCAGTAAATAATTAATTCATGAGGGTCAGGCGGTTCCTTGTGGTCCATTTAAGCTGTAAATACAAACAAGTATAGAACAAATGTCAGAGTTTATCTCGGGCTGACAACATGAAACACATCATATTTAGCGTTAGCTTGTTAGCATTAGCATTCAGTTCACTCGGGTTGAGGCTAATAACTACACAAATGGAGTGTCACTGACTACATTTGCAACATGTAATAAATTATTAATATTTGATGTCATCATGTACCTTTTGTAGATGCTTTATTTCACATTTATCCAATGAGGTTAGAGTACTACTCTGTAAATACGTTCAAAAGAGTCTGTCCATTTTTCATAGCTTCACAAAACGAAATCCATCCATCCATTTTCTACCGCTTATTCCCTTTCGGGGTCGCGGGGGGCGCTGGCGCCTATCTCAGCTACAATCGGGCGGAAGGCGGGGTACACCCTGGACAAGTCGCCACCTCATCGCAGGGCCAACACAGATAGACAGACAACATTCACACTCACATTCACACACTAGGGCCAATTTAGTGTTGCCAATCAACCTATCCCTCAGGTGCATGTCTTTGAAAGTGGGATGAAGCCGGAGTACCCGGAGGGAACCCACGCACTCACGGGGAGAACATGCTAACTCCACACAGAAAGATCCCGACCCTGGATTTGAACCCAGGACTGCAGGACCTTTTTATTGTGAGGCAGACGCACTAACCCCTCTGCCACCGTGAAGCCCAAAACGAAATCAAGTTTGTAAAATAGAATAAACAACATAAAAATGCATAATGTTTAAAGACTACAATTTAGTGAAAACACTGCAACATTGCAGAAATCCAGTGATTTGAGTTCTTCAGCACTCAAGAAGCCCCACAATAGTTGCTGCAAGTTGACAGTTCTTCTTTCTCTTCATTAAGTTTGTTGTAAAAGAAATACACATAAAATAAGAAATAAAAAAGTCCTCCTTTCACAGCCCACAAAATTGTTTAACCAATCAGCATTAGACAGCACAGCCTGTCCCCAAAGAGGTTACGCACAGCTTCAAAAAGTCCCACCGAGCTCGCAAGAAATCAAAAGGTTCCTGATGAATTAAAATCTTTATGGGTAGATTTTGGTGGAAACACAAGGGGAACTTTATTTTCCCTCTGGGGAAGTTCCTGAAAAAGTTTCTGTGATGGAAAATGGCCTTACGTGTCTTAATGATATGTTTTTGTCAATATACTTCAAGGGCTAAGAACTAAAGCACAATTACAACCGTTTCTAAACAGCCTTGTTCATAACAACCTGGTTTGCGGGTTGTCCCGTTTCAAATGAGGCACCTTGGAAATACTTGTATTACGACCGTCTCACCAGGTGAGGTACACTGTTGAGAAAAATGAGTGCCAAATTGGACACAGTTCACCTCTCTGCATTGCAAATACATGCTGGTCACTGCATCAATTGTGGAACAGTAAGCATCTTTCACAGGGCACAAGTTAAGAGAAATTATCTCAAATAAAAATAGAATAAACAATTTTACTTTTTTTTTTTCAAATGACGTACAAGAAGTATGGACAGATTGAGTTCTTTTCCACCATAGCACAATCATGGTGTCAAATTGGCCCTCGTTCGTGAATTGAAATATGCAGGTTTTTCTTTGCTGCAAGATAGTATGACGAATGGTACGTGCAGTCATGTTATTCCCCTATTGGAAAACCTCTGCCAGTACAGTAGTATCCTTGGACGACATATTGGGTAAAGTTGTTTTCCTTGACTTCACATCTATGCTTGGCATTATGTTTGCAGTTCATTCCCCAAACACACTTGAAACGTTTTAGAAGCCACAAATCAAATCTTTGATCATTGGTATAAATGCTCTGAAAATACACACCGATGTGATGTTGCCGTGGATGCTGTAAAAGTCTGTAAATATGTACTGTATATGGAGTATCATTGTTGGTTAAGTTTTTGCATTGTATGTAATATTTCAGTGGCCAATATATTAAATGTACTAGTTAAATAAAACCACTGTCTTTTTAATGAATACTTGGGCCTACTACGCAACTGGATTTTTACATTAGTCCTTATGATGGTGGTTGGGAAGCCAAATGTTTTCTGAAGTGGTACTTTGCAAAAAAAAGTTTGATAACCACTGCTGTAGAAAGTTCAAACGTTAAAAAGTCTTAAAAAGTGTCTTGTAATCATATCAGTATTGTTTGAGTTCAGTTTTAAATCTCACAATTGTAGTCACTGAGGTACTCTACGTGGCGTGTGTATAAGAAATCAACAAAATAAGTAGAACATTATGTAATAAATAAAGCACATAGATTACAGACCATATATCCATACTGCCTGATTTTTTTTTCTCCATATGTTGGCATGAGACAAACTGGAGTATGATTGAGGTATTATTTAATTGTGCCAATTACAATGCATTTTTGAATTTTTTTTTCTAAGATAAAAAAGAAGCATATCTGACAACTCAAACAAAGAGAAGTGAGAGACAAAACCAAGTGTATCTTTCACTGAGACATCATTGAGACATTTTGAAACCAATACTCAATTGTCTTTTTGCCGAAATAGAAAAAAGACATCTGAGAACTCAAACAGTGAGTAGTGAGAAACAAAACCATGTATATCTCTCAATGAGACATAATTGAGACGTATTGAAAACCAGCTCATTCATCTCTCATTTTTGGTCTTAGTTGAAATCGGGAAAATATATAACTGTTAGACAACTTTGAGATCTCTCACAGTACTCATTGTCAGCCTTATCTCTAAGAAGATACAGTTGAGAACAATAAGAAAACTACTTAGGTCTCGATTAGTGCTCTTTTATGTCTAGGACAGGGGTCGGCAACCCAAAATGTTGAATGAGCCATATTGGACCAAAAATACAAAAACAAATGTGTCTGGAGCTGCAAAAAATTAAAAGCTATATTGCATACAGATAGTGTGTCATGAACTATAAATTGAATTAAGAGGACACAAAGGAAACTAAATGAGCTGAAATATAGCTCCACATGAGGGGTCCGGTCCGATGACCATGGATGAAGTACTGGCTGTCCAGAGTCGAGACCCAGGATGGACCGCTCGTCGGGACCCAGGATGGACCGCTCGCCTGTATCGGTTGGGGACATCTCTACGCTGCTGATCCGCTTGAGATGGTTTCCTGTGGACGGGACTCTCGCTGCTGTCTTGGATCCGCTTGAACTGAACTCTCGCGGCTGTGTTGGAGCCACTATGGATTGAACTTTCACAGTATCATGTTAGACCCGCTCGACATCCATTGCTTTCGGTCCCCTAGAGGGGGGGGGGTTGCCCAGATCTGAGGTCCTCTCCAAGGTTTCTCATAGTCAGCATTGTCACTGGCGTCCCACTGGATGTGAATTCTCCCTGCCCACTGGGTGTGAGTTTTCCTTGCCCTTTTGTGGGTTCTTCCGAGGATGTTGTAGTCGTAATGATTTGTGCAGTCCTTTGAGACATTTGTGATTTGGGGCTATATAAATAAACATTGATTGATAAAGATGGAATGTGTACATATAGCAAGCCTAAATAGCATGTTTTGCATCGATTAGCTTGCAGTCATGCAGGGACCAAATATGTCTGATTAGCGCTCCACACAAGACAATAACATCAGCAAAACTCACCTTTGTGCATTCATGCACAACGTTAAAAGTTCGGTGGACAAAATGAGACGGAAAAAGAAGTGGCATAAAACACGTCCTAGAAAGTCGGAGAAAGTTGTACATGTAAAGAAATCACAGCGAGTTCAAGGACCGCCAAAATTAATAGGACAAAACGGCGCTCGCCAAATACTCGAATCAGTGAAGCACTTTTAATATCAACAGTGTGCTTTATAACAATTAGAGAGGTTTGTGTCATGTTTGTCCTCCTGCAGAAACCATATTAAAACAAAAAATGTATTTTTTTTCCTTACATTTTTTCCATTTTTCATACATTTTTGAAAAAGCTCCAGAGAGGCACTAGGGCGGCGCTAAAGAGCCGCATGCGGCTCTAGAGCCGCGGGTTGCCGACCCCAGGTCTAGGAGATATATATAAGAAATACATGAGATCTCATCTTCAATTTTGCTTTGCTATGGGTATGAGACAATATAATAAACAAAAGTATGTTTAAAGGGGAACATTATCACAATTTCTGAAGGGTTAAAACCAATAAAAAACATTCCCCAGTGGCTTATTTTTTTTTTTCGAAGTTTTTCTCAAAATTTCAACCCATCACGCAATATCCCGAAAAACGGCTTCAAAGTGCCTGATTTTAACCATTGGTATATCCAATCCAACGTCCATTATCTTGTGACGTCACAGCGTGACCACACAGAAACAAACATGGTGGATAGCACATAAAGGTATAGCGATATTAGCTCGGATTCAGACTCGGATTTCAGCGCTGTAAGCGATTCAACAGATTACGCATGTATTGTAACGGATGGTTGGAGTGTGGAGGCAGGTAGCAAAAACGAAATCGAAGAAGAAACTGAAGCTATTGAGCCATATCACGAGAGACAGCGGCATGGGATGAAGCGAGGATGAATTCGGCGATCGCCTTCTAACCAACGATTGGTATGTGTTTGTTTGGCATTAAATGTGGGTGGAGGGAAAGGCTGGATGCAAATATAGCTAAAAATGAGGCATAATGATGCAATATGTACATACAGCTAGCCTAAATAGCATGTTAGCATCGATTAGCTCGCAGTCATGCCGTGACCAAATATGTCTGATTAGCACACTCCACATTAGTCAATAACATCAACAAAACTCACCTTTGTGCATTCATGCACAACGTTATAAGTTCGGAGGACAGAATGAGACAGAAACAGAAGTGGCATAAAACATGTCTTAGCCATCCAGGGGGTTTACCTCGCTCGTCTGCGGTAACAGACTGCCGTCGTCCCTGAATAGCTCGCACTCCGGCAGATTAAGTGGTGGTCTATGTTCCAATATTGCAGATTTCGTTGACTTTATTTTTGGAAATGCATCTGCTTTGAGTGTCGCAGGATATCCACACATTCTTGCCATTTCTGTCGTAGCATAGCTGTCGTCGGTAAAGTATGTGGACCATACGAGAGACTTTCGCATCTTTTGGCCACTGGTGCAACTTGAATCCGTTACTGTTCGTGTTGTTACACCCTCCGACAACACACCGACGAGGCACGATGTTTCCAAAGAACGGGAAAACAGTCCAAAAAACGGAAAATAACAGAGCTGATTTGACTTGGTGCTTGTAATAAGATTGAGAAAATGGCGGATCGCTTCATGTTGTGACGTCACGGGTGAAAGGTCATCGCTCGACCGGCTATCAATTGAAAGGCGTTTAAATCGCCAAATTCACCCTTTTAGAGTTCGGAAATCGGTCCAAAAAACATATGGTCTTTTTTCTGCAACATCAAGGTATATATTGACGCTGACATAGGTCTGGTGATAATGTTCCCCTTTAACATCAACAAATACCAAACATATTACTCCTTTATATACTGTATGTAACTTTGAGTTTACGAAATGAAAAACAAGCCGTATCCTATTACTAACTCTGACCTCACACTAACCATCCTCACGCATCACTGCAGTGCAACTATTCTCAAATTTGCCCAAGGCAGCATCAGGAAGTTCATAGAGGACACTGAAGATATTCAGTAGCCAGGGCATGTTTTCTTTTAAGTTCACACTTTTAAAAGAGAAGGTGAAACTACGCCTAATTTGTCTGCCTCGCGTTGCACAGCAAGAGACCAGGAAAAACAAAGTCAAACTAAGGTTGGCCTGTTTCATGACAGTTTCATAAAATGCTGTGCAATATGATTCACTAAACTACAGACTAAGGATCTGACCTACATTTTTTCTCTTACCTTTAGATTAGATTAGATTAGATAGTACTTTATTTATTCCTTCAGGAGAGTTCCTTCAGGACAATTTAAATTTTCAGCACAATCCCATTCAAGATCAGACAAACGATACAGGGAGACAGAACAGGATCGCTGACGGGTCTGCCGGCTTCTAGCGCCCCTTACAAAGAGAATGGGAGAAAAAATAGAAGAGTGAAATAAAATAAAACAAAATAAAATAAATCGGTCTAAGCCTGGGCCCTGGAGAGGGGGTCCAGACTGAGCCAAAGGGAAAAAAACAACAACTCATAGCCATAGTACACATCTCTCTCACATGTGTGTAAGAGGGAAACATCAAAGAACACAAAGGAAATTAAAGACATTAAAGCAGGGGATACAACCAGCAACTTCTACAGCTATTAATATAAGCTAAAAGAGACATATACACTGTTATTGCCTCTTTAACATCACTCTTGTGTAAAAGACAGCTTAAAACATGCACAATAATAAGTATGGGGTTGAAACTGATAAAATACCACAATGACTAGATGAATATTTACAAACAAACCCATCTATATCAACCAATTAAAAGAAAAACAGAAAGAGCGGACACTATAGACAGGTGGTCACAGGTTGCCACGACAAACTGTCGTTAATGTCTTTGCCCTCACACCCCCTAAAAAGACACTTTACTACGTGTGCATACAAAAAAAAAAAATACTGCGTGACAATAACATGATTTGGAGTCAAATGCGTATTTTTTGGAATCAAAAAATAAATAGAATGGCAAAATCTAAACTTCAACACAAATATCAAGACTGGTAATCAGCATTTTTTGCATAAAAAAATGTCTGAAATTTTATTTATAACATTTCAGCTTTTTCTCTTAATGGCTTTTGCTGGAGTGTTGTTTAATTTTATTTCTACAATGTGCAGAGGGGCCAGATAAAAACTATTTTTTTTCTTCTTTGCCTGCTTTTGAAGAGCTACTTTTGGAACCTCTGCCTTAATCCAACATCGACTGAGAGGAAATCTCCATCAACAGCACCGGGTTGATTACATTAAGGGATCGTAACATCTAGTCCTATTAAGTATGTTTCTCTGTGTGGAAAATGTTTGTGGCCACTATAAGCAAGTGGTCACCATGGACATGAGGCTGCTAACAGAGATTTGACTGTAAAAGTAACACCTTCCCAAGTAAAATAACAAACTATAGTAAATGTTCCAGGTCAGTAAAATACAAAATTCGTGAGTTAATTAAGACTATGTTTGTGTGTTCTCCGTAATCGTTATTATATACTGTCTTAGGCCCATTGATATAAAACATTAACTTTGTTTTGTTGTATTGTACATTCTACTCTATATTGCCAGTGGTACGAACGAATTCACCCGGAACTCCCAAACTGTCAGAATGTCTGTTTCTCTTCTGTCCGTGTGTTTTCACATACAGTGCATCTTTTTTCAAGCTTCTGCTTCTGGTGAGGGCGGTCGCAATTCTCTCCGTTCCCTCCTTCCCTGCTTGCTCTCTGTATCTTGTCTTTGTCTGAACTTTTTTAAGGCCTCTTTCTATGCGCTGTCCTCTAATCCAAATATCAATATGAATATGATCAGCTGGACTCTTGACGCAATTGACGCAGTCTTTTCGACAAGAAAAAGAGGTTCGGGGGAGGCTGGCTGCCCTGATGGAACCATCGTTGAGGGGTACGTGAGGGTCTCCTGGAATACATGGAGGATGATGTGCCTCTCAGCCCTTTCCATCGAGGACGTCGAAGCCATCTACCTATTTGAAGCTGTGATCGCGGGACACTTGCTGATTGGGCTGGGCATTGCTCTGGTGTATCGACAAATTCGGAAGACGATGGCAGTCACTCAAGGGGCCCAACGGCTGTTCAATGCAATGGAAGGGTTGGGTCGGGCTGCGGGAACACAGACCGGAGCGATTTCTGAGTTGAATCGCAAAATGGATCTCATTTTGGAAAAGTTTGCAGAGAAGGAATAATTAATTGGAATTGAAGAAATCCAGCATGGACAAACAGAGGAGATAAGTCACTATTTTTGTCTTCTTGAAGAAAAACAACTTCTTAATCTACGATTTGGACTCCCTTGAATGACCTTGACACAGGAACAGGCTGTTCTGAAGAAAATCTCCCAAGGACTCCTCAAAGATAGACGCTTTTGACCTTCCTTTTTGTCAACAACACCTGCAGTCGAACTTTGATCGGCCTCTGTCATACAAAAACATTCATCATCTCTCCCACGTTAAATTGGGCATATATGCACACATGACCCCCACCCTTGAAAATCAACGCCTTCACCACTGCTTAATTCCTCTGGGGCTGTGGATGGCTGAGCAGCGCTATACTGCGGCAGCGAGTCTCCTCAAACCCACCCCCTCCCTCTGTTGCAAGTTGGTGTGATATACGTACCATGTCTAAATGTGTGCCATGCTATGTAAGGTTTTTTCCTTGGGCTCAGTCTGGACCCCTCCTGAGAGTCTAGCCTTAGACTGATATTTTTTTTACTGCCCCCCTCTCTCCCAATGTCACCCTTTTCTCACCTTTTTAAGGAGCGCCGTAAGTGGCTGATCCGTTGGCGGTCTCGTCTTGTCCTCCCCTGTAACGTATGTCTGCTCTTAGCGGGACTTGTACCAAAAAATCAATCTCGTTGTACTTGTGCAATGACAATAAAGATCTATTCTATTCTATCTGGATAGTATTAAAAGCTGCTACATGTTGGCATAGTGTGAGGTTTGCACTTCCAGAGATGCGGAGGATAGCAGGTTGCTTTTAGGTAAGATAATTATTTAATTCTAAGATGCAAGGCAAAATACTAAACTTGGGTGCAATTCTAGCATGGCATGAACCTCGAGAGTAGTGTTCCGTGCGACTAGTCTTCCTCTCAGGGAATAAAACACACTGGTCAATCCCAAGTTATTTTGGATGACATATATGTTGAGTAAGAAGGACCACCGACAGGATAAAACTTGGCCAAGTCTTACTAAAGCTTTAGGAGACCAGCCCTCACAATGCGACAATAGCATCAGCAAGAAAAGGTCTAAACTCAAACAAAAAGGATTCAGCTTATGTAGCCCGAAAAAAGCCCCTCCGGCCCAGAAAGAAATACAGCTGTTGTTCCAAACCGATAGGCCTTCTCCACAAAAATGTTCTACCCCTTTTGCGGACAGTACGGCACCTTCAAGGTGAAAGAAAGAGTTTACTAGGGGACATTAGGTAAAAAAACCAAAGTGTTCACATGGGAAAATATTAGCTGCTTTAAAAATGACTATGTATTAAGAAAGAACACTTAAAAAAATATATTCATTCTCCACAGTAACTTGAGGCTTACTTGGTTTAGTGTGACAAAATAGTTCAGTAGCAAAATGCTCATCGAACATATGTTAAACAGTCGCGTACAGCGCATGAGAAATCCGTGCTAATTGAACGGCAACATGGGTATTCAATGGGGCGTGATCAGCAACAAAACCCAGGTGGAAAAACTAATCACCAAAGTAAATGCAGGTGCGTAAGCTAGCAACAGAATGTAAATAAAAGGTGCCAAGTGGTGCTAGGAACAAAACTAGACTTAAACATAGGAAGACTATTACTAAATATAAACTAAGACATGCCTCGGCATATGGGTCATGACAGTACCCCCCTACCCCTTAAGGGACGGACTCCAGACTTCCTATAACAAACATGTCCAATGTCATGGGGTGGTGGCGGGAGGGGTTGGCTCTGGATCACCAGCCCGAGTGTCCCCGAAGACACCAAAGACGCTTTAGCTGACAAGGCGGGCGTCCACAAATTGGCGACTAAGGTGGCCGGCAAGGAGGGCAACATGGTAAACTCAGCAGCTGCGTAGATCCATGGTCAGGTCCTGGGCATTGCTGATGAGGGCCACATGCATGACCAACGAGCAGGCAGACGTAGTTGAGAACACTTCCTTAGCCAAAGTCCTTGTAATGTCTACTGATGATGCGGGGGACGTCCATGGACTGCCCAAATTTGTGGCCGACAAGGAGGCCACAAACAAAATATAATTATGACTGAAAAATCAATTTTCTCCTGTTGATTTTTTGTTGTATTTTTATCTTTTCTACATCGTTAAATGTTAGAGTATCAAACTTAATCAAAAGACCAAAGAGTTGTAATATTCACAAACGAACCAAATCTATTGGCTCATTAACGATAGATTTTTAAAAATGTTTTATGTGACAGTGATGAAACATTTAAATCTCAACCAAGGCAGAAACAGCGGCAGCTTTGCACAGTGTGTGTGTGTGCGTCTTCTGTCTGCTCTGACGAGACTGGATTGGACTTCATCATTATGGCACTTAAGAGTATAACAAAGTGGGTTTTCAATACAAGCTGTCTAAGAGCAGACAGGGAACCACCTGTGAAGAAAGGCTCAAAGCAGCACCGCTTCTACGTTAAGTACATTATAATGATCCACGTTTTCATATCCCTAAACATCCAAAAAAGTTGCTAGATTTGTCGCTGGTCGCTTTTGAGAAAGAAAGTCACAAAGGAATTGGAAAGATACTTGATTCAAAGAGAAAGTTGCCAAGTTCACAACACTGTGCTGTGTGTAAAAAAATAAAAGACACAAAAACCCGCATTAGGTTGCTTCTGATTGGTTCACACTGCACGGTGCCTTTTGCGGTTGGCAATTCTCGGCACAAAGAATTTATGGATTGGTCTGCGATTGGTTATTTCGCCACACAGCAGAGCGCTGATTGTATCGTAACAACAATATATTTTTTACAAATAGACAAGATGTAGGATTTATATCAGTTTGTTAATGCATTAATTGAAACCAGCCTTAGCCAACAGATTGAACAACAATACATAACTTTAACTGTTATTAACACACCCCATCACTACAATATGAAGTATAACCGATAACACATTGGATATTTAGAGTTTGTGAACTTACAAACCCCGTTTCCATGAGTTGGGAAATTGTGTTAAATGTAAATACAAACGGAATACAATGATTTGCAAATCATTTTCAACCCATATTCAGTTGAATATGATACAAAGACAAGATATTTGACGTTCAAACTGATAAACATTTATTTTATTGCAAATAATGATTCACTTTATAATTTGATGCCAGCAACACGTGACAAAGAAGTGTGGAAAGGTGGCAATAAATACTGATAAAGTTGAGGAATGCTCATCAAACACGTATTTGGAACATCCCACAGGTGTGCAGGTTAATTGGGAACAGGTGGGTGCCATGATTGGGTATAAAAACAGCTTCCCAAGAAAGGATAGGGCGAGGTACACCCCTTTGTCCACAACTGCGTGAGCAAATAGTCAAACAGTTTAAGAACAACATTTCTCAAAGTTCAATTGCAAGAAATTTAGGGATTTCAGCATCTACGGTCCATACTATCACCAAAAGGTTCAGAGAATCTGGAGAAATCACTCCACATAAGCGGCATGGCCGGAAACCAACATTGAATGACCGTGACCTTCGATCCCTCAGACGGTACTGTATCAAAGACCGATATCAATCTCTAAAGGATATCACCACATGGACTCAGAAAGACTTCAGAAAAACACTGTCACTAAATAAAGTTCTTCGCCACATCTGTAAGTGCAAGTTAAAGCTCTACCATGCAAAGCAAAAGCCATTTATCAACAACATCCAGAAACGCCGTCAGCTTCTCTTGGCCCGGAATCATCTAAGATGGACTGATGCAAAGTGGACAAGTGTTCTGTGGTTTGAGGAGTCCACATTTCAAATTGTTTTTTTTAAACTATGGACATTTGTGTCCTCGGGAACAAAGAGGAAAAGAACCATGCGGATTTTTATAGGCGCAAAGTTCAAAAGGCAGCATCTGTGATGGTATGGGGGTGAATTAGTGCCCAAGGCATGGGTAACTTACACATCTGCGAAGGCACCATTAATGGGGAAAGGTACATACAAGTTTTAGAGCAACATATATTGCCATTCAAGCAACGTTATCATGGACGCCCCCTGCTTATTTCAACAAGACAATGCCACACCTCGTGTTACAACAGCGTGACGTCATAGTAAAAGAGTCCAGGTACCTCACTGGCCTGCCGGTAGTCCAGACCTGTCTCCCACTGAAAATTTTGAAGCCTAAAATACGACAACAGAGACCCCGAACTGTTGAACAACTTAAGCTGTACATCAAGCAAGAATGGGAAAGAATTCCACCTAAAAAGCTTAGAAAATGTGTCTCTTCAGTTCCCAAACATTTATTAAGTGTTGTTAAAAGAAAAGGTGATGTAACACAGTGGTGAACATGCCCTTTCCCAACTACTTTGGCACGTGTTGCAGCAATTATTTTCTAAGATAATTATTATTTGCAAAAAAAAAAATAAAGTTTAAGAGTTTGAACATCAAATATCTTGTCTTTGTAGTGCATTCAATTGAATACGGGTTGAAAAGGATTTGTATTTCATTAATATTTACATCTAACATAATTTCCCAATTCTTATGGAAACAGGGTTTGTACTTCCCTGACAAGCTCTGGAAAGTTTTGTAATCAATCAAATGTCAATTGCTTTAATCATGTCAAAGTGTGGAGAGAGATTTTTTGCATTCAACCCATCGTGCTTTGTAGTGGATTTAAAGGGGAACTGCACTTTTTGGCGATTTTTGTCACAATCCGTATGCAAGACAAGACACTTTTTTTAATGCATTTTAAATTATTAAAAAATGCGATCAAAAGATTTCTTCATATATACGTAATTTGATCAATTTAAACATACGCACCGCATTGATTTAAAAAAACGCTTGACGAGGTCCGCTTTTTTTCAACTACATCACTAGGGTTGCCAACTCCCTGGAAAAAAACAAGAACAAGGGACACCTTGCAGGGCTTGTCAAACCGATTATTTTTTTTGCCTTTTCTACTTTAGTGAAAGTAGTTTTATATCTGCAAATGTTGAATGTGGCAACTGGATTCTTCTTGTTTTTTAAAGACGTTTCAGAAGAGTCAAGCTGCATCAATTAAACCATTGCGGATTGTATGACTAGTTATACTATTTAAAGGCTTACTGAAACCCACTACTACCGACCACGCTGTCTGATAGTTTATATATCAATGATGAAATATTAACATTGCAACACATGCCAATACGGCCGATTTAGTTTACTAAATTGCAATTTTAAATTTCCCGCTAGGTATCCTCTTGAAAACGTTGCGGAATAATGACGCGTGCGCGTGACGTCTCGGGTTGTAGCGGACATTTTTTTCCAGCCCGATCCAAGCTATGAGCAGTCTGCTTTAATCGCATAATTACACAGTATTCTGGACCCTGTGTTGCTGAATATTTTGCAATTTGTTCAGTTAATAATGGAGAACTTGAAGTAGAAAGATGGAGGTGGGAAGCGGTGCCCTGCAGCTGCTTTTAGCATCACAAACACAGCCGGTGTTTCCTTGTTTAAAATTCCCGAAGGTGAAGCTTTACTATGGAACAGAGCGGTCAAGCAAACATGGATCCCGACCACATGTCAACCGGCAAGTTTCGATGAGAAAATTGTGGTACTAAGTCGGTTCTTACCGGGGACATCAGTGGAGCTTGCGTCCTGCTGCAGCTGCTGTGGACTATTACCTCCTCCCACCGGAGACAGTGGCGGTCAACACACCCGTGGCCACACCCCTCCAACTTGCAGATACTATATAATCTAACTAAAACACTAGCAACACAATAGGCAGATAAAGGATATTCCAGAATTATCCTAATAAATGTGTCTAATAAAATCTGAATTGCTCTCACTGCCCTCGCCCATTATTATTATTTTTTTTAAACTTTTTTTTTTTTCTAGTCGCTCAAATTAATGGGGAAATGGTCGCTTTCTCGGTATGAATCACTCTAGCTGCTGGTGGCTATGATTATAAACAATGTGAGAATGTGAGGAGCCCTACAACCCGTGACGTCACGCGCACATCGTCTGCTACTTCCGGTAAAGGCAAGGCTTTTTTATTAGTGACCAAAAGTTGCGAACTTTATCGTCGATGTTCTCTACTAAATCCTTTCACTAAAAATATGGCAATATCGCGAAATGATCAAGTATGACACATAAAATGGACCTGCTATCCCCGTTTGAATAAGAACATCTCATTTCAGTAGGCCTCTAACTCCAACGAGAATTTAAACAAATGCGCAGGTTTTGGAATAATATAAATATACGGCAAAGAAATTGTTCAATCATTACGTTTTTGTGCAAAATAACAAAATTAACTAATAAAATGAATATTTTTCTTAAACAAAAGTACTTCCTTTTGTCCTGTTTAACTTAAGTAACAGACAATAACATTAATTCCCAGATGGCAGGAAAGTCAATCTGCAACACTGAATATTTAAAATATATGAACTCCTCTGCTCTGCAAATGGTTCTCTACTTCCCAGACCACCTCCTTGATCGACATATATTATAATCAAACAAGAGCAATACAGATACAACAAACATGGCAAAAAATCAAAGTAAAAAAAAACATCCACTTATTTGATATAATATCACTGTTCTGCAGAACTTTATTGTAGAAATATGCTGCCTCCCATACTATGCCCCGTGCATCGTCTGCATGAAGCAACGCTTCCTATGGTCACAATATTATGTTGTTCATCTAATAATGACCAAACCTTGTCTTGCGAACAACGAGCCTATGCTTAAACATGTATTCCTCTCTCCATGTATGCATCCAAACATCTATAGCCCTTTATGTTTACCTGAACATCATTATCCAGCACCAAATGCTGGACACGTATGTCACTCAAAAGTGCGGATTTCTATGGTTGGGAAAATAATCTGCGGGCTGCATTGAAAGTGTTTATTATTTTGTATTATACAAAGGTAGCCTAGTGAACTGCCTTTCTTTGCTTTTTTGCAAGACCCATGTCACCATACTTGCCAACACTCCCGATTTTCCCGGGAGATTCCTGAATTACAGTACCCCTCCCGAAATTCTCCCAGGGCAACCCATCCATCCATCCATTTTCTACCGCTTATTCCCTTTCGGGGTCGCGGGGGGCGCTGGCGCCTATCTATTCTCCCGAATTTCTCTTGATTACCACCCAGACAACAATATTGGGGGCGTGCCTTAAAGGCACTTTCTTTAGCATCTTCTCTCACGTGAAAAGGAGACTATTATATATGTTTCCGTTATCCATAGGTTTATTTGTAACCCATAAAGTAGGCAGGCATGGAGTTATTTCTCAGCGTGTGTTTATTCCAGCCAGCACGTTAATACACTGACACACAACATCCGGATTCCCATCATGCATTGCTTCAAAACTACGGCAAGTAGTAATGTCCAAAAACATAACAGAGACGAAGCTCAAGAACAAAGAAGAGACATGGCAAACAGATATACTCATTCATGAGTGGATTATATATATATATATATATATATATATATATATAGTGAGTCTTATTCTGCGTTGTGTAGTTTTTTAAGTAAGAGACACTCCACCATTCCGTCGTTTCATCATTTATTGGCCACCTTTGTTGGAAACATGAAACACATATACAGGTCTCTACTTTTCTGGCGGAGTGATACCTCATCATCAAACGTCCGATAGAAGAGGAAATAAACAACAGTCATTCAAAAAAAATAATAAATTAAATTACAATAGCAAAAACGTTTTATCACAAAAAAATAATAATAACACACAAATCCACAAAGCTTTGTTGGAAACATGAAACACATACACAGGTCTCTACTTTTCTGGCGGAGTGATACCTAGGTAAATACCATGTGTAATTATGACCAACCATTTCAAACATTCGACGCTCTAATCCTTACTTAACAAAATTGTGCATAAAAAAAATACTTAAAACAACACATCACTTATACCTACAACATTAATGTTTTAACTTTTAAAGTATTATGAAAGTTTAGAAATAATATTTACACAAGAAACACGGAGCAATGAAGAACTATTACCTCATCAGCAAAAGTCTGATAGAAGAGGAAGTAAATATCCGAAAAAACAGCAAAGTCACTTCCTGCACCGGACATCCGGTTCTTCAAAATAAAACCAATACTTCAAAATAAAACATCACACCCTGTCTCGTTCATAATATAGCGCAACAACATCACACTATTACATTTATATATATATACATTTATATATATATAAAATTGAAATTATATACACCCCCTGCTACCCCGTAACCAACCCCAACCCCACCACTACAAACCCCCCCGCCCAAACCCCGCCCACATCTCCCGACTTCTGAGGTCTCAAGGCTCAAGGTTGGCAAGTATGCGTGTCACGTGACTTCAAACTTGACACCTCATTAGTTTGTTCTGAGACAGATGGATTGCTTCAGCCTATTTTCGTAGCAGTACCGATACTGAATGTATTTCGATATTTTTCGGGACAAAAAAAAGAGGACCACAATTAATATATTATTGGCTTAATTTTAACAAAAAAATGTTTACGCTACATTAAACATATGTTTTTTTTTTCTTATTGCAATCGATGTACAAACCCCGTTTTCATATGAGTTGGGATTTTGTGTTAGATGTAAATATAAACAGAATACAATGATTTGCAAATCATTTTCAACCCATATTCAGTTGAATATGCTACAAAGACAACATATTTGATGTTCAAACTGAAAAATCTTTTTTTTTTTTTTTTTTGCAAATAATCATTAACTTTAGAATTTGATGCCAGCAACACGTGACAAAGAAGTTGGGAAAGGTGGCAATAAATACTGATAAAGTTGAGGAATGCTCATCAAAAACCTATTTGGAACACCCCACAGGTGTGCAGGCTAATTGGGAACAGGTGGGTGCCATGATTGGGTATAAAAACAGCTTCCATGAAATGCTAAGCAATTCACAAACAAGGATGGGGCGAGAGTCACCAATTTGTAAGCAAATTGTCAAACAGTTTCAGAACAACATTTCTCAACGAGCTATTGCAAGGAATTTAGGGATTTTACCATCTACGGTCCGTAAAATCCTCAAAAAATTCTGAGAATCTGGAGAAATCACTGCACATAAGCGATGATATTACGAACTTTTGATCCCTCAGGTGATGCTGCATCAAAAACCGACATCAGTGTGTAAAGGATATCACCACATGGGCTCAGGAACACTTCATAAAACCACTGTCAGTAATTGCAGTTGGTCGCTACATCTGTAAGTGCAAGTTAAAACTCTACTATGCAAAGCCAAACCCATTTATCAACAATATCCTGAAGCACTCCCGGCTTGGCTGGGCCCTAGCTCACCTAAGATGGACTGATGCAAAGTGGAAAGGTGTTCTGTGGTTTGACGAGTCCACATTTCAAATTATATTTGGAAACAGAGGACGTGGTGTCCTCCAGAACAAAGAGGAAAATAACCATCAGGATTGTTATAGACGCAAAGTTCAAAAGCCAGCATCTGTGATAGTATGGGGGTGTATTAGTGCCCAAGGCATGGGTAACTTACACATCTGTGAAGGCACCATTAATGCTGAAAGGTCCATACAGGTTTTGGAGCAGCATATGTTGTCATCCAAGCAACCTTATCATGGACGCCCCTGCTTATTTCAGCAAGACAAGTGTTGCAACAGCATGGCGTCTTAAAAAAAGAGTGCGGGTACTTTCCTGGCCCGTCTGCATTTCATGCCTGTCTCCCATCGAAAATGTGTGGCGCATTATGAAGCGTAAAATATGACAGCGGAGACCCCGGACTGTTAAACGACTAAAGCTCTACATAAAACAAAAATGGGAAAGAATTCCATTTTCAAAGTTTCCACAATTAGTTTCCTCAGTTCCCAAAAGTTTATTGAGTGTTGTTAAAAGAAAAGGTGATGTAACACAGTGGTGAACATGCCCTTTCCCAACTACTTTGGCACGTGTTGCAGTCATGAAATTCTGAGTTAATTATTATTTGCACAAAAAAAAAAAAGTTTATGAGTTTAAACATCAAATATTTTGTCATTGTAGTGCATTCAACTGAATATGGGTTGAAAATGATTTGCAAATCATTGTATTCCGTTTATATTTACATCTAACACAATTTCCCAACTCATATGGAAACGGGGTTTGTACAATTTTGGCCTTAAATAAAATAGTGAACATACTGTACTAAACTAGCTCCATCAAATCACGTCTCATGTTTTCTTAGTTTGTGTTTGTTTCCTGTGAAGCCCTCTTATTTTTGGTGCCTTTTCTTGCCTGTCTCCCTGAGTGCTTTCCCCCCTCACCTGCCGGTGATTGGCAGCCTGGCCACACCTGGTATTGGTTGTCAATCAGCTGACTTGTATAAATGCCTGCCTCGCCCTTTCTTCAGTGCTCGAGGATTATTTTGTGTGGAATGTCACATACTGTCTGGCTTGCGTCATATGCTGTTTATTGAGTTTGTGCATCTCCGTGCTGCACCTCGTGACATTTTGTGGACATTAAAACACTCTTACCGTCAACCTCCTGCATCTTGGGGTCACAACTACCGTAGCCATGTGAGTCCATGACATAGGCAACTTGTCTTGGTTGCTGACGTATGCATTATCATATTGTGTCATTTCTCATTCTAGTATTTTGTCTAAATTATTAATACAAGCAGTAAAAAAAATGATTTATTTTTTACTGTTAATATCTGGGTATTTTTTGGTTTAACATATTCCATCCACACATCTGTTAAAATGTAACTTATTACTCTGTTGTTTGGATACTTCACATAAGTTTTGAGTGATACCACAAATTTGGGTAGCGATACATTCCAAGTCGTTGCAGTATCATATATTGGTCATAGTTAAAGTCCTCTGTGTCCAGGGAGGTATTTTGTGAGTTTAGAGCAGGGGTGTCAAACTCAAATACAGAGTGGGCCAAAAGTTAAAACAGAACAAAGCCGCGGGCCAAAGTTGAACAAATTAACCTTTTAATAGGGACCCAAACAAGTTTTGCAATGAATATTGAACAAGCAAGGCTTAAATAGGGTAGCATGGTGGAACAGGGGTTAGTGTGTCTGCCTCACAATACGAAGGTCCTGAGTAATCCTGGGTTCAATCCCGGGCTCGGGATCTTTCTGTGTGGAGTTTGCATGTTCTCCCCGTGATTGCGTGGGTTCCCTCCGGGTACTCGGGCTTCCTCCCAATGCAACAGGCAGAGCTTATATAACGTAATAGTGCAAAATCCATCCATCCATCCATCCATTTTCTACCGCTTATTCCCTTTTGGGGTCGCGGGGGGCGCTGGCGCCTATCTCAGCTACAATCGGGCGGAAGGCGGGGTACACCCTGGACAAGTCGCCACCTCATCACAGGGCCAACACAGATAGACAGACAACATTCACACTCACATTCACACACTAGGGCCAATTTTAGTGTTGCCAATCAACCTATCCCCAGGTGCATGTCTTTGGAAGTGGGAGGAAGCCGGAGGGAACCCACGCATTCACGAGGAGAACATTGCAAACTCCACACAGAAAGATCCCGAGCCTGGATTTGAACCCAGGACTGCAGGACCTTCGTATTGTGAGGCAGACGCACTAACCCCTCTTCCACCGTGAAGCCCTAGTGCAAAATCAACTTTCAAAAAACAAACAAAAAACATCAGTGGTATATTAAATAAAATTTTATTTAAAAAATGATTGCCTCTTTTCTATTTGCAGTTTTCTGAGGTAAATGTCAACATTAACTTTTTCCACAGGCCAATACATTCGAAAATAAATAAACAATGAGGTGGGCGGGGTTTGGTGGTAGCAAGGGGAGTATATAAATGGGTTGTACTTGTATAGCGCTTTTCTACCTTCAAGGTACTCAAAGCGCTTTGACACTACTTCCACATTTACCCATTCACACACACATTCACACACTGATGGAGGGAGCTGCCATGCAAGGCGCCAACCAGCACCCATCAGGAGCAAGGGTGAAGTGTCTTGCTCAGGACACAACGGACGTGAAGAAGTTGGTACTAGGTGGGATTTGAACCAGGGACCCTCGGGTTGCGCACAGCCACTCTCCCACTGCGCCACGCCGTCCCCGATATTGTAGAGTTCCGGTAGAGTTAGTGCTGCAAGAGGTTCTGGGTATTTGTTCTGTTGTGTTTATGTTGTGTTACGGTGCGGGTGTTCCCCCAAAATGTGTTTTGTCATTCTTGTTTGGTGTGGGTTCACAGTGTGGCGCATATTTGTAACAATGTTAAAGTTGTTTATACGGCCACCCACAGTGTAACCTGTATGGCTGTTGACCAAGTGTGTGTGAAAGCCGCATATATTATGTGACTTGATCAGCACGCTGTTTATATGGAGGAAAAGAGGACGTGACGGCATGTTGTAGAGGACGCTAAAGGCAGTGCCTTTAAGGCACGCTCCCAATATTGTTGTCCGGGTGGAAATCGGGAGAATGGTTACCCAGGGAGATTTTCGGGAAGGGCACTAAACTTCGGGAGTCTCCCGGGAAAATCGGGAAGGTTGGCAAGTATGAGTATTAGCGGTGAATGTGGTGTTACCGGCGGGCCAGCTCTAATGTTAATTTGATATTGCCTCAAGGGCCAAATGAAATTAAACAGCGGGCCAGAGTTTGACACCCATGGTTTAGAGACATAATTCAAATTTTAAAAAAAGGAAAACAGATTTTCCATCCATTTCCTACCGCTTATTGCCTTCGGGGTCGCGGGGGACGCCGGTGCCTATCTCAGCTACAATCGGGCGGAGGGCGGGGTACACCCTGGACAAGTCGCCACCTCATCGCAGGAAAACAGATTTTGTGACGATAAAAAAATATCGAAGTAATCATGGTAGTATCGACTGGATACGCTCTTGTACTTGGTATCATTACAGTTTATGTATTAAAGTTGTCAGGTGTATGTAAACAAATGCCACCCATGGCATTTGTTTACATAAGAGGAGTTCTAGCTAGCTAGCGCTGTGCTATTGTATCCTCCTGTGTGTAGTGAAGCAAGTTTAGCCATTCCCAGTCCTGTAGAGATGATACTTGCAAGAAACTTACTATATTTGTCACCATGAAGGCGAAGATTAGTGATTTAGAAGTAGCTAAAACACTGTCGACTGCAGATGAACATTAGCCGCTAGCTAGCTAACCATTCTGAAGTGAAGTGAAGTGAATTATATTTATACAACGCTTTTCTCAAGTGACTCAAAGCGCTTTACGTAGTGACACCCAATATCTAAGTTACATTTAAACCAGCGTGGGGTGGCACTGGGAGCAGGTGGGTAAAGTGTCTTGCCCAAGGACACAAAGGCAATAACTAGGATGGTACAAGCGTGAATCGAACCTGCAACCCTCAAGTTGCTGGCACGGCCACTCTACCAACCGAGCTATGCCGCCCTCCCTTTTTCTGTCTAAACACCTTGTCTGCTTGTAAGTACTCCGTGCGTATGCTCCTCTGCTCGTAAAACCAGCAATGGGGCGCTGTCATTCCCGTAAAAAAATAAAAAAATAAAATATTTTTCAGGAGCAATTTAGTAGCGTTGTTAATTCATTAATACTGCAGGTACTTTATTTGTACTGGTATGCCGTACAACCCTGCGTCAGTCTTAATTTACCGGAAGTGACTCTTGATTTTTTTTAAGCAGCAAATCTTTATACACAGAAATTTCCTAGTCTGAATATTTTTACACTGAATTTTTTTCCTATGAATTGTCAGCATAGTATGATACATAAATTCAATGACTATAAAAGGTTTTGTAATAAAGACACACATTAACCTCCATCCCCTTTCCTCGATGTGAAACCACTGCCATTAAGTTGAAACTAAATAAGAGAAACATATCAAAAACAGGAACAGTTGAAAAGGAAAACCTGTGAAATATCCATCCATCCATCCATTTTCTACCGCTTATTCCCTTTTGGGGTCGCAGGCGCCTATCTCCGCTACAATCGGGCGGAAGGCAGTGTACACCCTGGACAAGTCTCCACCTCATCGCAGCCTGTGAAGCACACAAAAACAATAAGTGTACAACAATTTGAAGATTGGCATTAACAACATGAATACAATTCATAAAATAGCCACCAGAAATATTGATTAAACACATTATTTTAAAAGGAACATGCAGTAACATATGGATGGATGGATGTTTGTATTTATTTTATTAAATTCAAAATGTTACAATTCCTCCCACCTCCAAAGACATGCACCTGGGGATAGGTTGATTGGCTACACTAAATTGGCCCTAGTGTGTGAATGTGAGTGTGAATGTTGTCTGTCTATCTGTGTTGGCCCTGCGATGAGATGGCGACTTGTCCAGGGTGTACCCCGCCTTCCGCCCGATTGTAGCTGAGATAGGCGCCAGCGCCCCCCGCGACCCCGAAAGGGAATAAGCGGTAGAAAATGGATGGATGGATGTTACAATTCCAAAAGTTGTTTCAGCATTATAACTTTTTCTACAATGCCATTTTTTTTTCCAATACCAAAACTTACTGGTAGTGCTTTGGCTCTATAAATGTCGCCTATAACCTAAACCAGTATTTCTAAACTAGAAGGCCGACAAAAAATGTGGTTCTCAGCTGTGATCAGCAGGGGCCACAGCAGTACTCTTTGCCACCAGTGGTGGCAGTAAGTGCAAAAATTACGACTCAAGTGGTTAAGCTGTATTTTCCATTTTCCCCATGCCCTCTGCCCAAGTGCAGCTGGGACAGGTTCGAGCCCCCCGTGACCCTGAGAGGGACAAGCGATAAAAAATTAATGAATGTGGACTTACATTTTTTTGACAGTTTCTTAAAGAAACACATAGTATTTTTATGTATTGTATTACGTTGCTGCCCCTGTGACCCGACTGCAGATAAGCGGAAGAAGATGGATGGCTAATTTATTTATTTATTTAAGCACTGTGTAGTTGTATGGAAATGTATTTTTCATCAGTTTTTATTAGTCACTTTTTTGCAGTATATTTGATTAGTATTTATTTTAGTGATCAGCCTGACCTAATCCTTGATAATAATCAAGGTTAAAGAATGGATTCATATCATTTGACAAGCTTTATCCGATTGAACTGTAAATAGGTTAGATATAATTATTGAATACGATTAAAATCAAGAGTAAGTAGTTAATATTCAATAGTAAATACTAACTCAGTGTTAATATTTGATTGGACCCTCAGTGGTGGAAAAGTTGGGCGCCGAGATCAAAAGGGTTAAGAGTGTTTTCTAAAGTTAGGGTTGTGGCTTATCACATTAAAAGGATAGTTTGGTTGGTATAGTCCAGGGGTCGGCAACCTTTACCATTTAAAGAGCCATTTTGACCCCGTTTCACAAAATGAGGAAGACAATGGGAGCCGCTACTATTCTCGCCAATATCAAACCCCGCCCACCTCAACCACGCGGGGAGGGGGGCTGGTGCTCGCGTGGTGAATAACATAGTCAGGAAGTATCATGGATGCAAAGGATTCTGGATATTAATTGTGTTGCGTTTATGTTGTGTTACTGTGAGGATTTTCTCCCGAAATGTGTTTGTCATTCTTTTGTGTGGGTTCACAATGTGGCGCATATTAGTAGGAGTGTTAAAGTTGTTTATATCACAACCGTCAGTGTACTCTGTGTCACCCAGTATGCCTTGCAATCTCATGCATGTGCCGATAGAAGCAGCAAAATGCACGTGTCCGGTCGGCACGCAAATAGCATTCCGTGAATGGCGGGCGTGATGACAATCAAGAGGACGCAAATAGCATTCCGTAAATGGTGGGCGCGATGATGTTCAAGAGGACGTTAAGAGTAATATCATCATGGCACGCCCTTATTATTGTAGTCCGAGTGAAAATTGGAGAACGTTGACTCCGGGTGATGTCCGGGAGAGGCATTGAATTTCGGAATCTCCCCGCAACAATCTGGGGGGTCGGCGATTGTGCAGCTGAGCCGCATCAGAGTTGCTAAAGAGCCGCATGCGGCTCCGAGCCGGGGGTTGCCGACCCCTGGTATAGTCCATTCAAATTGTGTTGTAGACTGAAACAGTAAAAAAGTAAATTACAAATATAACCCTTACACATCAGTGAAGTGCTTGAACAGTTTAGATGTCCCTCCTCACATTGTTCCTTTTTGCTCTATTTTCCCAATTGTTGTGGTTTATTTTTATATCTACAGTGTAAATAGACCAATAAAGACACCACAGGTCTCAAATGGTCTTTAAACCACACTTTGGATACCCCTTGTGCATAAATACTACAACCACAGCAGTTGCAGATGTGCAATAAAGTTGCCGTAAGGACAATGTTGCAGTCCTTGTATTAGTATAGGTGACAATATTGTCCGAGCAAAAACAAGTAAGCACTCGAAGCAACTTAAAAAAAAATAATTAAGTGGACATTTAATTAGTTTGTTGGCCTCAACATTAAAGGATAGTTTGGCCTGTAAAGCAGGCACAAGTTGTTGTGAGACTTCAACTTAAATAACCTCATTGATTTGTTCATTGACTTGTGCTGAGGGTAGTAACAAGATTGAAAAGTTCCAACATGATAAAAGTATATATTGCCAGGAAATTGCTTCTTTTCTATGACCTCAAAACTTGAGATATAAACGTCAGCAAGTCTCTTACTGATTTTAACTGTGGGATTGAAAAACAACAACAATCCTATGCAAGCTATAAAAAACAACGCAATGATAGATGTGGTTATGTATTTAGTTTTTTTTAAGGGTTTTAATTGTGTTGATCACTTAAAAAAATACTTATGCAGAGAGACTATTTCAAAAAAGTCAAATTTTTTATACATTTATTGCCATTATTATTTTAGTTCTTGAACAAAAAATGGATGTATTCTAAATGACACTGATATTAAAAATACAGAAGTGGTTGCTGGCTTTTATTGACTAAACTGTTCTAAAAAGCCACGCTACTGTTTATGGAGCTCCAGTGGTTCCAATTTTCTATCTGGTTAGTCTAAACAGATAAAAACAAAACCGTACTTTTCACAAATGATTACCTACACAAACATATTGTCAGATTTCAAAAAGAAAACAATAAATGTAAATCAAATATAAAATGCTAAGTGTTCTGTTTAGATGAAGATTTAATCACTATTCTAATTAAGTTAAAAAAAAAGTGCCAATAAGCGTCTTTTTCGCCAACTTGGGGATGTATATGTCACGCCTATGGATTATGTTTTGTTTTTGTCATGTTTGGTCATGTTATGTTTTGTTTTTTGGACATTCAGTTCTGATTTTGCACTTCCTGGTTTGTTTTCGTCTCCATGCCAACCCATTGATTTTCACCTTGCCCTCAAGTCCTCAGTTCTCACACCTGCTGGTTAATTCTCACTGCTAGTATTTAAGCCACAGTCACTTGATAGTCAGTCTGGCAACTTCCCACTTTACCCACATCTCCATGCACTTACCTTCATGCCTTGCTGTTTGGTTTTTGACCACGCCACATAAGTTTTGGTATTTATGCCTCAGTACAAGTTGGGTTTTTTCATGCCACAGTGCAAGTGTTTTTGTTTCATGTTTGTAGTTTGCAGCATTCATCCTAGTCTTTTGTTTTTTCGTTAGCCAAGTTTGTTTTCCGCCCTCGTGTGCACCCTTTGTTTGCTTTTTGTCGTAGTGTCTTTGTTAAGTAATAAATCATCATGAACTTACATTCACGCCTGGCTCGTGCAAATCATCCTCTGCGTCGAAAAAACAACCTAAGTCCAAGTCCATGCTTGACAGTATAAGTCGACCATCCTCTCAGGCCATGGCCATATTTGTCTACTACCAGGTGAGAGATGCATGAATTAAAAGTTTGAGACAAAGCACAAGCACCCAAATAGTTTGTCTACGATGGGGCTTATAACAATATCACTCACATTTAGTTAATTTTTAGGTCACAACATCTAAATTGAATATTCTTGGTGGTTTCTGGATGTTTTTAGAGCTGATATAATGGGCACAATACAGGACCCTCGATCTATTGACTCAATTGTTAGCTATTTATTTACGATTTCGAACGCATAAAAAAGCCATGTGTGTCCTTGTCTTACATAAGGATTGTGACTAATAAACAGCACATCTCTTTTGAATTTTTGCGTATTTCCAGTGTGACTGATCTAATACCATGGTCAGAGTGCAGGAGCGTTACTCCAGTGATGTAAAATCTATGGGAATTACCAAAGATGTTCGGAGCGGAATATTCAAAATAGTTGACTGAAATTGTGGCATTTTGTGACATTTTAACGTTTACAATATTTTGTATATGTATAATTTTCACCAGAATCTGTTTTCTGTAACTTGGTTTCATTTCTCTTTATATATTTATATTTCTTTTTTTATGTAATATTTCCTTGATTGACTGGTAGGGTCCCAAACATCGACTGGTCGATCGCAATAGACGGGTTGGCGACCTTTGCACTACACCCTCAAAATGAAGCAGCAAAGGGTAAAGCTTTGTAATCTTCCTGTTATAATTTTAACAGAGATGAGATGATTGCTCAGACACCAGGGGGCAGTAATGTTCAATGATTTATAATATATATTGTCAATATATATAATAATAATAAACAATACTAAGTAACGATACTAAACTAAGGAATGGAGTGTGTGACCAAAATCCAAGAGTGTGTGAGGTGTTAAACTATGTGTGTAATTTACTGTTGTGTGTTACCGTGATGTTGGATGGAGAAGCAGACACATCCAAAGGGGGGCTAGGCGCCAGGGGGTCCGTGATTCAAGTGAGGTCCGTGGGCAGAGAGAGGGAAGCGACAAGGTTCGTGTCCTGGCGGGGGTCGAGGATCGAGGGAGGCAGTCGAGATCCAGGGCAACGAAAGGAAAACACTGTGGGCACAAAGGAGAAGACGGGACAAATTAAGCCACAGAGAGGAAACAAGGAGAACGAGCATAAATCTTGCCGCTTACAGTTCACCATCAAGAAACTTAGTATCAACTAAGTGGCCGCGGAAAGTTGAACGTCGCGGCAGTAGGCGAGGCGGGCGACCACGGGGCGAGAAGGCGGAAGCGAGTGGCGCCAGAACCTCTATCTATCTCATTAATTAATTTTACATACGTTACAACGGTGTTTATTGTAACGTTGCATGCTACTGTTGATGTGGTTGCAGGTCAACAAGACAGTGTCGAAGCGCAGCAAGTTCAAAGCAGGAAGTAACCTGTTACTGATGTAAGCAACAATCAACACCAAACTAAAATTAACTTTAATATCGACTAGGAAGAGGCAACATCACACAGCAAATAACACACAAAATGTTGCACCCCCCAAGTCCCCCACACACACTTACACATTAGACTTGGACTCCCTTTTATTGTCTTTTAGTTGCATTAGCTCGTTGTCGTGCAGGATAAAAAAACAACAAGGTGCAGATATTAATAAATAGCATATTATACAAATAGAAATATTGCACTTCTGCATATGCATCCACGTTTACGGATGTATGTTGTATTGATTTCATATTCCAGCGAGTTAATCTTTTTTGGGGGGAACTGAGGGAATTATTATGATGTGTTCAAGAGTCTTATGGACTGAGGGAAGAAGCTGTTACAGAACCTCGAGGTTCTTCTCTGGAGGATGTGGAACCTGTTGCTAGAGTCCAGCAGTGAAAACAGTCCTTGGTGGGGGTGGGAGGAGTCTCAACAGATTTTCTGAGCCCTGGTCAGGCAGCAGCTTTTTGCGATTTCCTGGATACGTTCTTACTACTATGAGGAATTATTAAAAAACAAATCAATGACTGAATTGAAAAGCTTGCAATCCTACAAAACCGTTCGTAGACAAGGAGACCACAGCCATCAAAGCACATTTATGTCTTTATTAAATAGTGCTAACATATTCCAGTGAAAAGATTCTACAGATTTGCCATAAGTGAAGGCAAACTGCAGCTGCTAAGCTAACAAACAAAAAAAATACATGTTTCTCAGCTGTGGTAAGTATGGGCTGCAGCGGCACATAGTTTTCCACTATCTGTGGCATTAATCAATCAATCAATCAATCGTTTATTTATATAGCTCTAAATCACAAACGTCCCAAAGGACTGTACAAACCACTACGACTACGACATCCTCGGAAGAACCCACATAAGGGCAAGGAAAACTCACACCCAGTGGGCAAGGAGAATTCACACCCAGTGAGACGCCAGTGACAATGATGACTATGAGAAACCTTGGAGAGGACCTCAAATGTGGGCGACCCGCCCCTCTAGTGGACCAAAAGCAATGGATGTCGAGCGCGTCTAACATGATACTGTGAAAGTTCAATCCATAGTGGCTCCAACACAGCCGCGAGAGTTGAGTTCAAACCGGATCCAAGACAGCGGCAAGAGTCCCGTCCACAGGAAACCATTCCAAGCGGAGTCGGATCAGCATCGTAGAGATGTCCCCAACCGATACACAGGCGAGTGGTCAATCCTGGATCCCGACTCTGGACAGCCAGTACTTCATCCATGGTCATCGGACCGGACCCCCTCCGGGACAGAGGAGAAAAAGAAAAGAAGCGGAAAGATCAACTGGTCTAAAAAGGAGGTCTATTTAAAGGCTAAAGTATACAAATGAGTTTTAAGGTGAGATTTAAATCCTTCTACTACATCAATGACAATATCAAACAAACAGAAGAAGTCTGGAGTTAAAATCATCGAGAAGTTTCTTTCGCACAATAATTATGACTGAAGTGGTGAAGCTGTGTTTTCATTTGCACTTAAATTTTAAAGACCAACACATACAATATTATTGTTATTACTTATTAGTAATTTAGTTAAAATAAATTTATTTTTGCACTGTGTAACTGTATGAAAATCAATCTGTGAAGGGCTTCCTGCCGCCATCGTTTTGGTTGCATGGACCATTGATGGAGGACATCACTTTGCACAGGTTTGACTCTTTATTTTTCAATAAAGTCGCTCGCAGTGTCAGTCGGTCGCACTTTCAGCTCCACCTCCGCTGCTTGCGCCGGTCTCCTTTTCAGTCGTCCGCATCTTCCTGTGCTGGTCTTGGTCGCACCGGGGCTCTCGGTGGTTCTTGCTTGTCTGATCGTTCGTCTGGCTGTCTTCACTCGGACTCTCTCCTACTCCTGCCCCGATTGCTCCTCCTGCTCCCCTTTTATACTGCAGGAGGAGATGCACAGATTGAGAGCAGGTGTGTGTGTTACGCACCTGGTTCTGATCGCTGCAGCGTTGCTCCAGGCGCGCTCCGACTCTCCGTTCCGCTGCATACTCAGCCTCCTGGCCGCCATCTTAAATAGGACCACGGTTTGCCCTACCCCCCTGTCGGCCCGTCGGCGCTGCCTCTCCACAGTTCTCCATTGCCAAACTCAAGCCGGGCTTTAGTCCGGCTGAGCAACTCCCCCCCCCCCCCCCTTTTTTTTTGAAGAAGCGGAAAAAAACTGCCCTGGCCGCCTGTCCTCTTTGTCTTTGCCTTTTTCTTTGTCTTCTTTGTATTTGCCTTTTTCTTTGTCTTCTTGAACTTCAATTTCTTTGCCTATTTCTTTGTACTCTTTGCCTTTTTCTTTGTCCTCTTTGACTTTTTCTTGAATTCCTTCAAGTATTTATTCTTCTTTCTCAATTTCTTGAGTTTCTTCATCATTTGATTCCTCTTATTCATCCTTATGCTCTGGTACATTCTCACCATGCTCCTCTTTATCATCATCATCATCATCTAGCAGGGCGAACTCGTCCTCTCTCTCTTTGGCCGACAGCTCGCCCTGCTGGTCTGCAGATGCCACTGCCGCCTGCCCAGCTCCGCCTTCCAGGTGGGAGGTTTCAGCCCAGACTTCACTGGCATTCTCCTCGACTTCTTCTTTGGGGGGGCACTCGCCGCCTCCCCCCATCTGGTCCACCAGTGTTTGCAGGTCTTCGCAATTCTGATGCCTGTTTTCCGCCAGCTTGCTTAACGCCTTGACGATCGTCCGGAGAATGTCGTCCACCCCTGCGTCAGATGGTCCATCTGCGTTGGGCGCCACCTTGAACGGCTTCCTGCCGCCATCGTGTGGGTTGCATGGACCATTGATGGAGGACATCACTTCGCACAGGTTTGACTGTTTATTTTTCAATAAAGTCGCTCGCAGTGTCGGTCGGTCGCTCTTTCAGCTCCACCTCCGCTGCTCGCGCCAGTCTCCTTTTCAGTCGTCCGCTTCTTCCTGTGCTGTTCTTGGTCGCTCCGTGACTCTCGGTGGTTCTCACTTGTCTGTCTGTCTTCACTCCGACTCTCTCCTACTCCTTCTGCCCCGATTGCTCCTCCTTCTCCCCTTTTATACAGCAGGAGGAGATGCACAGATTGAGAGCAGGTGTTTGTGTTACGCACCTGGTTCTGATCGCTGCAGCGTCGTTCCAGGCGTGCCCCGCCTCTCCGTTCCGCTGCATACTCCGCCTCCTGGCCGCTATCTTGAGTAGGACTACGTTGTGCCCTACCCCGCTGTCGGCCCGTCGGCTCTGCCTCTCCACAGTATCTTTCATCAGTTTGTTTTGCAGTGTAGTTAATTAGTATTTATTTTTGTAACCAGCCTGACCTAAGCCGAAGTGATGAACACATGTTTTCATATCATTAGACTTAATGCATACTGTTAAACTGCAAATAGGTTAGGTGTAATTATTGAACACGATTAAAATCAAGACTAAGACTACTAATTCAGTGTTCGTATTTGAGTGAGCCCCGAGCTCCTCTGGAATTGGAAAAGTTGAGCCTCTGAGGTCAAAAAGGTTAAGAACCTCTGTGTTATTGAACAAGATGAAGTTGTTTTCTATACCTCATTAAAAAGAATATTCTAAACCTACACTTGCCTCACATACATGTATACAATGAATGTGTTCATGCCATGAACACTGTTTTATAAAAGTTATGGATACCACTCTTGAAACAACTATACAAAAACAGTTATAGTCATTATCAGTTGGCAGAAACAGCAGAGAATAGGATAAATTAATTCGATAAATAACTATTTGATCCCATGCTGACTTTGGATTTACAAAGATATGTACTAAGATATGTCTACATGTTCATGCTTTTCAAGAATTTACTTTAGTAATATTGTTGTGGCTCGAGCATCTGGTCAGGATGCCACCCGAACGCCTCCCTAGGGAGGTGTTTAGGGCGCATCCAGTCGGCAGGAGGCCACGGGGAAGACCCAGGACACGTTGGGAAGACTATGTCTCCCGGCTGGCCTGGGAACGCCTCGGGATCCCCCGGGAAAAGCTAGACGAAGTGGCTGGTGAGAGGGAAGTCTGGGCTTCCCTGCTTAGGCTGCTGCCCCCGCGACCCGACCTCGGAGAAGCGGAAGATGATGGATGGACGGATGGATATATTGTTCTTGACGCAGCTAATTAGAGGCGGTGTATATATTAAGCTTTAAGCAAAGTCCCCAAAAAACTATTTGACCTATAATAGCGCTTTGAGTACCTTGAAGGTAGAAAAGCGCTATACAAGTACAACCCATTTATTTATCATTTAATACTATAATATTGTACCATATGTCCCGGCAAAAAATCTGCGTTCAAAGGACTCCGGCTTATTAGTGATTCCTAAAGCCCAATAAAAGTCTACAGGCTATAGAGCGTTTTCCGTTCGGGCTCCAGTACTCTGGAATGCCCTCCTGGTAACAGTTCGAGATGCTACCTCAGAGGTAGCATTAAAGTCTCACCTTAAAACTCATTTGTATACTCTAGCCTTTAAATAGACCTCCTTTTTAGACCAGTTGATCTGCCGCTTATTTTCTTTTTCTCCTCTGTCCCCCCCTCCCTTGTGGATGGGGTCCGGTCCAATGGCCATGGATGAAGTACTGGCTGTCCAGAGTCGGGACCCAGGATGGACCGCTCGTCGGGACCCAGGATGGACCGCTCGCCTGTGTATCGGTTGGGGACATCTCTACGCTGCTGATCCGACTCCGCTTGGGATGGTTTCTTGTGGACGGGACTCCCGCTGCTGTCTTGGATCCGCTTTGAACTGAACTCTCGCGGTTGTGTTGAATCCACTATGGATTGAACTTTCACAGTATCATGTTAGACCCGCTCGACATCCATTGCTTTCCCTGGGGGGGTTCTCATAGTCGAAGGTTCTCATAGTCATCATTGTCACCGACGTCCCACTGGGTGTGAGTTTTCCTTGCCCTTATGTGGGTTCTTCCGAGAATGTCGTAGTCGTAGTGATTTGTGCAGTCCTTTGAGGCATTTTTTGATTTAGGGCTATATAAATAAACATTGATTGATTGAATGAATACACAACATCCACCAACATCAACGCAAGTAATGATATTAAATATGTTTTGTTAAAATATTCCATATTCAAGCTTATGAGAATCAGACAGCGTTTAAGAATTCCTTCACGGACCAAAGGCAAAAGACACAGGCAGCCTGCCAGCACATGTTCTCTCGGGACTTTAATCACATCAATCTCATTTTCCTTTCTTGCTGTGTGAGTAATTATTCAACAAAGTTGTTTACATAAAATGAGCCATCACAATTTGCTGTTGTCCCCAGTGCACGTGTTGTGTGATAAAATTACGTTAGGGGGCTTGCACTCATACAAACTAATAAACTCCAATACAAATGATGTTTTTTACATTACTGGCAACAATGCGCTTATTATTGTAATTACAGGCTTGTTCAAAGTCAGTCCAAAATAGCTGTCTTTATTTTTCCACCAAATTTTCCACACCTCTTCTCATTTTTCACTTCCTGTCTTGGGTCCTCACTTCATGTCTTCTTGTAGAACGAAAATATTTGTTCTGGATTATTAAACATGATTTTGGATAGCGGACACCCTTAATTGTTTTTTTTTGCGTACGACCACTGCATGATTTTGGTGCTTCTTGGATCACGGATCGGATCTTGTTTGCTCTCAGGACAGAGCTAAGCCACTCTCAAGCTAGCGGAGAGTCAACCTGACTGGTCAATGCCAGCATACCCCCAAGAGGAAGAGGAAATAAAAAAAACCCTGGACTTCTTGGCCGAAGAAGCAACAGTCATCTGACTGCTGCGAAAATAGGTCCTTTATCTCCTGGAGGAAGTCAAATGGCTGAGGCTCCAGAATGAGGAGAAGGATCGGCGGATCTCAGATCCGGAGCGAGGGGTGAACGATCTGGAGCAGTATTCCCGCGCGGCAACTTTATTGCAACACAGTTGCACCTGTGTGCTCAAAGTGACACAATTTGACATTAATCCATTGATAGCTGTCATGCTCTATAGCAGGGGTCAGGAACCTTTTTTGCTGAGAGAGCCATGAAAGCCCAATATTTCAAAATATATTTCCGTGAGAGCCATATAATATTTTTTTAACACTGAATCCAACTAAATGCGTGCATTTTTAAGTAATTTTAAGTATAATAGGTCTCTTATTCTTTTTAATAACATTGTTATTCTAAAGTTAACCAATAATAAATATCATACTTCTTACCATTAATGCGACATCTTGGACAGGTGTGATAAAAAACGGATGGTTGGATTAAAATGCATGAGAATGTTTTACAATTTGAACTTTATTTTTAACACTGTGATTACCAGCGGAATTAATAATTACTTATCGTGTTAAGCACTGGCAGCTAAGATTTATCTGAGCGCCAGATGCAGTCATTAAAAGAGCCGCATCGGGCTCTAGAGCCATAGGTTCCCTACCCCTGCTCTACAGCAAACAATATTCAAGTTGGCTAACAGATGCAAACGCTCTGAGTCTTCGGAGTCTATGGTGACCTGATTCTTTCGTTAGGAGCCGGTTTGGCAGCATAATTGGACCCGAAAGAAGAGACTCGGGCAACAGTCTCGGGGACGGCGTGGCGAAGTTGGGAAAGTGGCCGTGCCAGCAATCTGAGGGTTTTTGGTTCAATCCCCACCTTCTACCATCCTAGTCACGTCCGTTGTGTCCTTGAGCAAGACAATTCACCCTTGGTCCTGATGGGTCCTGGTTTGTGCCGTGCATGGCAGCTCCCGCCATCAGTGTGTGAATGTGTGTGTGTGAATGGGTGACTGTGGAAATAATGTCAAAGCACTTTGAGTTCCTTAAAGGCCTACTGAAAGCCACTACTAGCGACCACGCAGTCTGATAGTTTATATATTAATGATGAAATATTAACATTGCAACACATGCCAATACGGCCGCTTTAGTTTACTAAATTGCAATTTTTAATTTCCCGCTGTGTTTCTTGTTGAAAACGTCGCGGAATGATGACGCGTGAGCGTGACGGACTGTCAGGAAATATTAGCTCAGCACCAGTTACGGCTAAAAGTCGTCTCTTTTCATCGCATAATTACACAATAATTTGGACATCTGTGTTGCTGAATCTTTTGCAATTTGTTCAAATAATAATGGAGACTATAAAGAACAATGCTGTTGGTGGAAAGCGGTGTATTTCAACTGTCTTTAGCACCGAGACACAGATAGTGTTTCTTTGTTTTTAACACAGAGCGGTCAAGGGAACATGTTTCTCTATGTCAGCCTGCATGTTTTTGGATGGGAAAATTGTGATATATATCTTACCGGAGACATCATTGGATTATTCGTCCTCCTGCAGTAGCTGTTTAAAAGGCAGCTGTGAGCTTGGCTCCTCGGCTTCTCTCTGAGACACTGCATGTTCACCGCAATCAGCCGACCTCGAGGTATGTCTTTACAATCTCACTAAAACACTATTAAAACAATAAGCAAATAAGGGATCTTCCAGAATGATTCTAGTAAATGTGTCTAATTACATCTGAAACGCTCACACTGCCGCCGCCCGGCGCCATCGCTTCTTATTTTATTTTTATTTTCTAGTTCTTCGCTATCAATATCATCATCCACGAATCTTTCATCCTCGCTCAAATTAATGGGGAAATTGTCATTTTCTTGATCCGAATAGCTCTTGCTGCTAGAGGCTCCCATTAAAAACAATGTGAGGAGCCCTCACCCTTGTGATGTCATCGTCTGAGAGTTCCGGTACAGACAAGGCTTTTTTATCAGCACCAAAAGTTGCGAACTTTATCTTCGATGTTCTCTACTAAATCCTGTCAGCAAAAATATGGCAATAACGCGAAATGATCAAGTATGACACAGAATGGACCTGCTATCTCCGTTTAAATAAGAAAATCTAATTTCAGTAGGCCTTTAAAAAAAGGTAGAAAAACACTATACAAGTACAACCCATTTACAGTCAATTTAGAAAGATGTAACTGAGCACACAGGTGTGTGAAAACTCTAATAAATCCAAAAGATAAGATCGAGATGAACAAAAATTGATGTTGCCCTGAAAAATACTGCCACAGAAGACGTGTTCAGAGTAGATCTGGTATTGCATGTTGAATACAGAAGCATGGCACAGTGTCATCTCACAAGATCCTCACTTCAGTGTACATCAGTCAAGTGACAAAAGTGAGTCGTAAAGATTGATGATCGAACATTTTTAGCTCTATTTGCCTGCCGATTGACACACCCTCCACAATTGATGAGTAGCTTGTGATAAGCCTTTAAAAACGGAGGTTGACAAGATACATTTTGGACAAGTTTGTTTTAAATAAATAAATGGGTTGTACTTGTATAGCGCTTTTCTACCTTCAAGGTACTAAAAGCGCTTTGACACTACTTCCACATTTACCTATTCACACACTGATGGAGGGAGCTGCCATGCAAGGCGCTAACCAGCACCCATCAGGAGCAAGGGTGAAGTGTCTTGCTCAGGACACAACGGACGTGACGAGGTTGGTACTGGGTGGGGATTGAACCAGGGACCCTCGGGTTGCGCACGGCCACTCTCCCCCTGCGCCATGCCGTCCCTAAAACACTTTTTTTTACAGGCGATATAATTATAGGGTCCCTGCTCCATCAGTTTGGATGTCTTTGGCCCGGATAACGTGGAAGATCTTGTGTATTTGTGGAAATGATATCAGCAAAAAGAGAAAAAGTGAGAGCTCTATGCAGCAGCCAAGATCTTTATAGGTGGAACCACTCAAAAGGAACACTCGCCATAAGTACAGAGCTCAGTGCAATGAAGGCTGGCTCCAGACGGGAATTGGGAAGTGACCCTTGAGACAGGTCAGTGACAATTTACAGACAGCGAATTGTGCAGACAGCATTGATTAATGGGGAAGACACAGCTCATTATGGCCTGACTGTGTCACCCTCCGCCTTCTCCCTATCTTTGTACCATCTCTTACTGCTCAAACCAGGCTGCTGGCCAAGATAACGCTTCACCAATTGATCTTAGCATTTAATTAATGGGACAGATGGTCTAATTTGTGAACAGTCTATGACTCGAAAAAGAAGGGGCCACTTAAAGAATATAAAACAGTTACATATGTTTTCCCAGTGTATGAATTAAAACACTATTTGAGCCAATTTGACAGGTATCACATGAGCCATATCGGCTATATTTTGGGAAAGCGTTGATGTTGCTTTATCCCAAAAAATAACTAAATCAATTTTCACAAAGGTTATACAAAGAAAATACCTTTTGATAACATTGTTAGCAACTAAATTTCTCTTTGTTTTACAGTCTAGTACAGGGGTGCCCATTACGTCGATCGCGATCGACTGGTCGATCTCGGAGGGTGTGTCAGTCGACCTCAAGCCAGGCATTAAAAAATAGACATAAAAATGAGCAATCATCAATCATACCAAGACTTCACTTTGGTCAGTTGTTTGACATTCTCGGCACCCGAGGATCCTGTGAGATGACGCTGGCTGCTGCGAGCTCATATTTAAGAAAAAAATCACTAACAGGGCGGACGCAGAGAAACACATTTTATTCCTAGAGACTCCGTACCTACTGTCAAAAGTCTAAAGACCGACTGCACAGTTCCTGTCTTCACCATAAAAGACCTGTTTCATCCTGCCTGTGCTAACAAAATAAGAGTCTCAGAAAGCTAGCAAGCTACGGAGTTTGATGCCAATGTATTTCTCCCCCGCCCTCAGCGACCGCTTTCTCACTTGCTTGCCCACACACTCACTGACGTCACTCACCTGCTGCCAGACATTAAAGGGCCACCCACATATGCTACTCTCATAACAAAGTGTTTAAAAAGGAGTATGCAAGTTGGACAAATGAGATGCCAAATCCAACCACTTTCATGTGGTATTGGACAGAAAGGAGGACTTTTTTTTTTCCTCCATTTGAAAATGTGGACGTTATCAGCACCACTGTCTAATTCCAATCAATGCAAGTCATCAGAATCAAATACACCAACTTATATTCTTGTCTTCATGAAAGAAAGGAATCTATGTGTGTTAAACATGCTTGTATTATCATTAAACACCATTAACTTGTTAACAAAAATGTCTCTTTCATAAATAAATAAATATAAATTATAAATAGGAATGAGGTAGATCTCCACGACTTGGTCAATTGAAAAGTAGCTCGCCTGCAGAAAAAGTGTGAGCGCCCCTAGTCTAGTATGTACTAATTAGTTCCAACGTTTTGCCTTATGCGATTGGTGGTTATCTGTAAAAGAGTAACACAAAATTGCATGTCCAAAATCGAATTATTCAGCCTTGGTCGAGGCCTACAATCTGTGAATGCCACTTTTGTTGTTTTTGTGTTTTGATCCGAAATGATGTGCTGCAATTTTCAATGTCCAGGTGCAGCTCTTTCCTCCACACCTAGAGCAGAGCCATATGGGAAATACAAACGTATAACAACATTTTTATTTGCATCAGTCGATATCGATATTTATCACAATATGAATGAAATCAATTAATCTGATTCTGATCCTGACTATTTTTGTCTTGCTTAAATGGGACCTAATTTGATAACCGAAAGTGAGATGTGAAGATGTTACAGACGGATCCCAAGCGTAGGAGATACAGTACTTGCCATTCTCCATGCACATTGCTTCTGGCTCAAACAGGAAACACGCTAAAGAATGGAATCGATTAACTGTACCCTCAACAAAATTGACAAAATCTTTGGTTCAGGGGAACTTGTCTGTTCTTTCGGAACGGTTGTTGCTGGACACACGATGGACACTTGGGAGAAATGTAGTGGCCAGTGCCTGGCGAGCCTCTCAGTTGACTTTGTTGACGATATCTACCTATTCGGAATCATTATAACAACACACATTCTGATTTGAGTAGCATTGTTCTGTATCAAAGCATTGGAAGATGCTAACATCTGTTCAAAGTACCCCAAAGCTGCCACAAATGAATGGAGGATGCGGACAGAACTGTGGACACTCATACTAGACACAGGACTGTTTGCCCTGCAGGGAGAATTTGAGGCCCAGAAATAGACAATTAAGAGTGAAAAATTAAAACACAACTATTGTAATCTTGATAGTTTTCCCTGGTGGAGACATGACCAGGTCGTTACTACAAGATTACCATCGAAGACAGTGCGGGGAAGACAAGAGAAAACTCCTTCTCTGTCAACAACACCTGGAAAGATAAACTGTTGCTTTGCCCTCGCTTGCGGAATGACTCAAGGCCTATAGATTTAACATATGCACACACTCCATGGACCATATGCACACATACCCCCACCCCATCTCACGCTTTTGCCACTGCTTCACCCCACACGGAATGAAGGACAACAGAGCAGCGTTTGCTGGCAGCTTCAAGCCTGATATTTGCCCCCTCCCCTCCTGTTGCAAGTCTTGCGGCTTCTGTGCAAATTGTTTGTGTGCTTACCGACTGTCAAGTTTTTTTTCTCGGCCCCTGTCTGTGCCCCTTTCCTACATCCACTTTTTTACTCATCCTTTCCCATCGTCAACCTTTTTCTCACCTTTTACAGGGCACCGTATTGGTGATCCATCACTGTTCCTGTTCTTTCAACCTGTACAATGTTTGTCTAATCTTAAAGGGCTACTGAAATGAGATTTTCTTATTTAAATGGGGATAGCAGGTCCATTCTATGTGTCATACTTGATCATTTCGCCATATTGCCATATTTTTGCTGAAAGGATTTAGTAGAGAACATCGACGATAAAGTTCGCAACATTTGGTCGCTAATAGAAAAGCCTTGCCTTTACTAGAAGTAGCAGACGATGTGCGCGTGACGTCACGGGTTGTGGAACTCCTCACATCCTCACATTGTTTACAATCATGGCCACCAGCAGCGAGAGCGATTCGCACCGAGAAACCGACGATTTCCCCATTAATTTGAGCGAGGATGAAAGATTTGTGGATGAGGAAAGTGAGAGTGAAGGACAAGAAAGAAAAAAAAAACTAGACGGCAGAGCGATTCAGATGTTATTAGACAAATTTACTAGGATAATTCTGGAAAATCCCTTATCTGCTTATTGTGTTACAAGTGTTTTAGCGTTTTAGTGAAAGTTGGAGGGGTGTGGCCACGGGTGTGGTGACCACCAGTGTCTCTGAGGGAAGCCACGTTTCTCGATGAGGCAAAGCGAAGAGAGCCGTTGGGGCCGGGCTGAGATTTTTTTTTTTCCCTCCTCCACGGTGGAAGCATCCCACGTCCGGGGGCGGCTGGTCGGAGGAGACAAAAGAGTCCGCAGCGGCCTTTTTGACGGGTGCATAAGGAACAACGCAAGCTCTCCGCTCATGTCTACGGTAAGAGCCGACTTATTAGCGCTATTTTCTCACCAAAACCTGCCGGTTGACATGTGGTAGGGAACCATGTTAGCTCGACCGCTCTGTTCCATAGTAAACCTTCACCGTCATCTTTCGGGAATAAAAACGAGGAAACAAGGAAACACTGGCTGTGTTTGTGTTGCTAAAGGCAACTGCAATACACAGCTTCCCACCTACATCCTTCTTCTTTGTGGTCTCCATTATCAATTGAATAAATTGCAAAAGATTCAGTAACCTAGATGTCCAGAATACTGTGTAATTATGCAATGAAAGCAGACGACTTATAGCTGGGATCGGGGCTGGAACAAAATGTCCGCTACAATCCGTGACATCACGCGCATGCGTCATCACACACGTCATCATACCGCGACGTTCTCAACAGGATACTTCTCGTGAAATTTAAAGGCCTACTAAAATTAGATTTTCTTATTTAAACGGGGATAGCAGGTCCATTCTATGTGTCATACTTGATCATTTTGCGATATTGCCATATTTTTGCTGAAAGGATTTAGTAGAGAACATCGACGATAAAGTTTGCAATTTTTGGTCGCTAACAGAAAAGCCCTGCCTCTACCGGAAGTCGCAGACGATATCGTCACCCGTTGAGGGCTCCTCACATCCTCACATTGTTTTTAATGGGAGCCTCCAACAAAAGGAGCTATTCGGACCGAGAAAACGACAATTTCCCCATTAATTTGAGCGAGGATGAAAGATTCGTGTTTGAGGATATTGAAGGCGACGGACTAGAAAAAAAGAAAATGCGATTGCATTCGGATGGATTCAGATGTTTTTAGACACATTTACAGGAAAATTCTGGGAAATCCCTTATCTTTCCATTGTGTTGCTAGTGTTTTAGTGAGTTTAATAGTACCTGATAGTCGGAAGGGTGAGTCCACGGGTGTCTTGAGACCAGTGTCTGATGGAAGTCGACGGCAGCTGTTTGGACGGCACGAGCTCAGCTGATCTCCGGTAAGTGGCGACTTTTTACCACAATTTTCTCACCAAAAACTGCTGGTTGACATTTGGTCCGGATCCATGATTGCTTGACCGCTCTGATCCATAGGAAAGCTTCACTTCCGGGAATTTTAAACAAGGAATCACCGTGTGTTTGTGTGGCTAAAGGCTAGAGCTTCCCAACACCATCTTTCTACTTTGACTTCCCCATTAATAATTGAACAAATTGCAAAAGATTCACCAACACAGATGTCCAAAATACTGTGTAATTATGCGGTTAAAGCAGACGACTTTTAGCTGTGTGTGTGTGCAGCGCTCATATTTCCTAACAGTCAGTGACGTCACGCGTACACGTCATCATTACACGACGTTTTCAACAAAAAACTCCCGGGAAATTTAAAATTGCAATTTAGTAAACTAAAAAGGCCGTATTGGCTTGTGTTGCAATGTTAATATTTCATTATTGATATATAAACTATCAGACTGCGTGGTGGGTAGTAGTGGGTTTCAGTAGGCCTTTAAATGTAGGTGCAGTAATACTTATACCAAAACCTGAGATTTTAGTTACCCTTTTTCATTAATGCATCTACTTTATTATATGAAACAAAGCTGCTAAATTGGTGGAAAAAAACATGTATTGTCAAATGCTGCCCCTACCAGAGCATTACATGTATGACCACACTTTAAAATGTTCATATTTCATGTTTAACATCAATAGAATCTGTACAGGGGACATCATTGAAAATTATGCCTGGCTTATCGTCCACAATAGTGACACTGACCTGATAACCACTCTCTCCTCTTTATTAGTGTATTTTATCATCCCTCCCAACAGCTTGACAGCTCCAGCAATGATTGACTTTGGCTTGTTTTTACTACATTCTCTGCAAACTCTGACACCTGATTTCATTGAGAGAGATTGGATTTGAAACGTGGAGGACACGGGTCGCCAAGCACCCCTCTTCACTTTGTCCACAGAAATATACCTGAACATGTGGCTGGGAACAATGGTTCACTGACCTATTTTATGATGCTTTTCTCTGTCCTTGTTGATGTTTTCTTTAACGTGTCACCTGGGAAACGGAAGAGGGTGCGGACTACATCTAGAATGTTAATAGTTGAAGGCAGGTAGAAATTGCAAAATGTTTCTAGTGACAATAAAATTGGGTTACAAAGTATGTTGTAAAATGACTTTTGCATTTATATTTGCATTCACTATTTTGATATTGTGCCTGGCTGCATTACTAAATTATTTTTTTAAGACTATTATACATTTTCCTGTGTTTGCCTTGCTACTTATGTCCGCACCTATTAGGTACCAGCTGTTCCCTTTAGTGTTGAATATGTTTATGCGTCTGTTTCTTTTCTTCACATTTTGGGTTCATAATGAATGCACAACATGCTGTCCAAACAGAATGCATCTGGAGTTATTCTTGTACCTTGCCTTGGAGGTAGCAAATGCAGATTTTGAGAACATAAAAACATACATTATATTTTGGAAATCATTTATTAAACCCCATTGTACAAACCCCATTTCCATATGAGTTGGGAAATTGTGTTAGATATATACACAGAATACAATGATTTGCAAACCCATAATCAGTTGAATATGCTACAAAGACAACATATTTGAGGTTCAAACTGATAAACATTTTTTTGTTTGCAAATAATCATTTTTTAGAATTTGATGCCAGCAACACGTGACAAAGAAGTTGAGAAAGGTGGCAATAAATACTGATAAAGTTGAGGAATGCTCATCAAACACTTATTTGGAACATCCCACAGGTGTGGGCTGATTGGGAACAGTTGGGTGCCATGATTGGGTATAAAAGCAGCTTTCATGAAATGCAAAGTCATTCACAAACAAGGATGGGGTGAGGGTCACCACTTTGTAAGCAAAATAACGAACAGTTTTAGAACAACATTTCTCAACAAGCTATTGCAAGGAATTTAGGGATTTTACCATCTACGGTCCGTAAAATCATCAAAAGGTTCAGAGAATCTGGAGAAATCACTGCACGTAAGCGATGATATTACGGACCTTTGATCCTTCAGGTGGTACTGCATCAAAAACCGACATCATTGTGTAAAGGGTATCACCACATGGGCTCAGGAACACTTCATAAAACCACTGTCAGTTGGTTGCTACATGTGTAAGTGTGAGTTAAAACTCTACTATGCAAAGCAAAACCCATTTATGAACAATACCCAGAAACACTGACGGCTTTGCTGGGCCCGAGATCATCAATGATGGACTGATGCAAAGTGGAAAAGTGGGGTCTGACGAGTCCACATTTCAAATTATATTTGGAAACTGTGGACGTGGTGTCCTCCGGAACAAAGAGGTAAATAACCATCAGGATTGTTATAGGTGCAAAGTTCGAAAGCCAGCATCTGCGATGGTATGGGGGTGTATTAGTGCTCAAGGCATGGGTAACTTACACATCTGTGAAGGCACCATTAATGCTGAATGGTCCACACAGGTTTTGGAGCAACATATGTTGTCATCCAAGCAACATTATCATGGATGCCCCTGCTTATTTCAGCAAGACAATGCCAAGCCACTTGTTACATTACCGTGGTTTCGTAGTAAAATAATGCAGGTACTTTCCTGGCCCGCCTGCAGTCCAGGCCTGTCTTCCATCGAAAATGTGTGGCCCATTATGAAGCGTGAAATACAACAGCGGAAACCCCGGACTGTTGAACGACTGAAGCTCTACATAAAACAAGAACGGGAAACAATTCCACTTTCAATGCTTCAACAAATAGTGTCCTCAGTTCCCAAACGTTTATTGAGTGTTGTTAAAAGAAAAGGTGATGTAACACAGTGATGAACATGCCCTTTCCCAACTACTTTGGCAATTGTTGCAGCCATGACATTCTAAGTTAATTGTTATTTGCAAAAAAAAAAAAAGTTTATTAGTTTGAACATAAAATATCTTGTCTTTGTAGTGCATTCAATTAAATATGGGTTGAAAAGGATTTGCAAATCATGGTATTTTGTTTATATTTACATCTAACACAATTTCCCAACTCATATGGAAACGGGGTTTGTAGACACATGTGTTTCTTTAAGATAGGTATTTTTGCTAATGCTGATTGTTTACTCTTTTCCAAACATGAAGGAAAGTCATGATGCACAATACAAAACAATGCAAGAGCAGGTGCATATGTTGGGCACATTTAAATGATCTTTTGGAGCTTTGACCGATTGAAACATCTTTTGTAGACGACTATAATGTCAGCACCTCAAAAAAACACTACTTTGTAAAACAGTGTTTTTCAACCCTTTTTGAGCCAAGGCACATTTTCTGCGTTGAAAAAAACTGGAGGCACACCACCAGCAGAAATCATTAAAAAATGAAACTCAGTTGACACTAATAGTCGTCACAATTATTGGATATGACTTTAAACCATAACCAACTGTGCATCAATACAGCTCTTGTCTCAAAGTAGGTGTACTTTCACGACCTGTCACATCACGCCGTGACTTATTTTGAGTTGTTTGCTGTTTTCCTGTGTGTAGTGTTTTAGTTCTTGTATGGCGCTACTATTTTGGTGGCCTTTTCTCTTTTTTTGGTATTTTCCTGTAGCCGTTTCATGTCTTCCTTTGAGCGATTTTTTTCCCATCTTTACTTTGTTGTAACAATCAAGAATATTACTGATGTTGTTATCCTTCTTTGTGGGGACCTTGTTGACTGTCATGTCATGTTTAGATGCACATTGTGTACGCCATCTTTGCTCCACAGTAAGTCTTTGCTGTCGTCCAGCATTCTGTTTTTGTTTACTTTGCAGCAAATTCAGTTTTAGTTTTGTTCTGCATAGCCTTCCCTAAACTTCAATGCCTTTTCTTAGGAGCACCACTCACCTTTTGTTTATCTTTGGTTTAAGCATTAGATTCTTTTTTACCTTTTTACTTGCACATTGCCTACCGCTGTTTCAGACATCTACAAATCAATTAGCTACCGGCTGCCACCTACTGATATGGAAGAGTATTACACATATACTCTGCTGAGCTCATCGACACTCAACAACACATCATTTGCAGACTATGATTACTGGTTTGCAAAATATATTTTTAACCCAAAGAGGTGAAATTAGATAATCTCCCACGACACACCTGACTGTATATCATGGCACACTAGTGTTCCACGGCACGAAATTACAGAAAATGATTATAGAACTTTTTGGTATAAACTCAACTCGTCGTGTTTGGAGGAAGAAGAATACTGAGTTGCATCCCAAGAACACCATAACTACTGTGAAGAATAGGGGTAGAAACATCATGCTTTGGGGCTGTTTTTCTGCTAAGGGGACAGGACGATTGATCCGTGTTAAGGAAAGAATGAATGGGGCCATGTATCGTGAGATTTTGAGCCAAAACCTCCTTCCATCAGTGAGATATTTGAATGGTTGACCAAATACTTATTTTCCACCATAATTTACAAATAAATTCTTTACAATTCCTACAATGTGAATTCCTGGATTTTTTTTTCACATTATGTCTCTCACAGTTGAAGTGTACCTACGATGAAAATTACAGACCTCTGTCATCATTTTGAGTGGGAGAACTTGCACAATCGGTGGCTGACTAAATACTTTTTTGCCCCACTGTATTTGTGTGTACAGGTATGTATATATGTCACACCTGTTGCGATCCGCTGCTCGGATCTATACATATTCTGGTTTATTGTTCCATTTTAGTATCACCCTGTTGTTTAACCCGTTTATTTCCTGTTATGTCCATCACTATGTTTACTCATTAGTTCACCTGCTACACTCATACCGCACACCTGCTTCAGCTAATCACCCTCCTTTATAAGCCAGGCTTTTCTGTTCAGTCTTCCTCGGATCCTAATTTGCCCACGCGCAACAGTGACGACTCTCGACCTTCATCTTTGTATGTATATTCTCGCTAGCTTTTAAGCTAAGCCATTTGTTTATTCCAGCTCACATGCTGAGGAATTGTTTTTCTGTTTTTTGTGTGCCTTCGTGCCAGCTTAGTTGTTTACTTTTACTTCCTAGTTCTCATACTAGTGTTTTTGGTTTGCCTTCTCTTTACACCAGTGTTTTTGTTCCTAGCCTTTTATTATTTAATAAATACTTTATATCTTACCTTTGCTGTGTTCTGCTTCGACGCATCCTCGGGAAAACAATACCGGCATTACCATGCCGAAGAAGAGTCTTCACAACACCTATGGATCATGTTTTGTTTTGTCATGTTTTGATTTTGGACATTTATTTCTGTCTTGGCACTTCCTGGTTTGTGTTCGTCTCCATGCCAACTCATTAGTTTTCACCTGTCACGTCCCTGTTCTCAGCCTCACACCTCTTTTCACTAATGATCATAGCTATTTAAGTCACTCTTTTTCTTGTCTTCGTTCTGGGATCTTCACACACGCTACCCATGCTGCACCTCCTTCACGCCCTCGTTTATCTGCTTCATGCCTTGCTACGCTGTTTATTTTGTCCAAGTAAGTCTTTGATTATAGTTCATAGTTAATTGTTTTTGTGCAAAGTCCTTTAGTTTATGTCCATCATTTCATGCCATCGAGCAGGTGTTTTTGTTTCACGTTTGTACTGTGCAGCCAAGTTTTGTACCTCCATTGTGAGTGCTTTTTGTTGTTTGTTTGTTTATTAAATAAATGTCATGTACTCACGTCCACGCCTCGCTCGTGCTGATCCTCATCTGCATCGAAGAAACAATCCACGTCCAAGCCACGTTGTGACAGAAGATCCCAGCAGTCGTTTCTTCGCAGGAGATCTGCACGAAGAATCCCTCTCTAGCCACGAGAAGCAGGAGATGTTCCTCCGGCTCCTCGCGGACGCTGAGCCATTTGCGTATGAGGACGAAGTGGAGTTGAGCGATAAGGAGCTTCCTCCCGGCGCGGTGGAAGCATGGAGCCAACTTCTGGCGAAAGTGGCGATGCAGAGGACCGCTTCCGCCCCCACTCGCGGGCCATCCGGATGTCCTCCCCAGCACCTGGCTCATCGCGCGGTGACGACGACACACCCCCTGGGACGCGAGCGCCCCGGCGGCGGCCCGGAGCAGCGCACCGGCACGCGCGGAAGAGGGACAGGACTTGTCCCTCAACGCTGTCCGACAGGCTCGCACCGTGCGGCTTTTCCTCCCCTCCCAAGGCACAACATTTTTTTTTTTCTGCACAATATCAAAATAAAACCAAAGAAAAATAACTATGTGGACAATTCAAAGGGGAGGAATCTGCCCTCCTCCTTACCTCCCTACACCCTCCCCAAAATACTTTTCCAGCTCACGTTGAGAGTGTCTGGGAGTCACTCCTTGAGGGGGGGGCTGGAGCTGGGAGTTTGTTGGTTGATTCTGCCCAGTGCGTTGCCAAGCCACAGCGACCAGCAAGTTCCCCACCTCCAGTTTTTCAACCTGTCAAGCCACAACGGCGACCAGCACCAAGACCAAGTCAAAGTCCACTATCAAGTCCAAGACCAAATTCGATGCTAGCGCCAAGTCCAAGGCTAACACCACGACCTGCTCCACGTCCACGTCCAAGTCCACGTCCACGTCCACGTCCAAGTCCAAGTACAAGTCCACGTCCAGTACCAGTGCCAGCTCCACGTCGCCAAGCGCCGCCAGTGTCAGCTCCACGTCGCCAAGCGCCGCCAGTGTCAGCTCCACGTCGCCAAGTGCCGCCAGTGTCAGCTCCACGTCGCCAAGCGCCGCCAGTGTCAGTTCCACGTCGCCAAGTGCCGCCAGTGTCAGCTCCACGACGACCGCCAAGCCCAAGTCGACCGCCAAGCCCAAGTCGATCGCCAAGCCCAATCCTAAGTCGACCGCCATGCTCAAGTCAACCGCCAACGCCAAGCCCACGCCGAGCACCAACGCCTGCCACGTTGACGACGCGTCCGCCACCTTGTCAGCCGCGGATGTGTATACTACGTGGGCGTCCACCACGCCACAATTGTGGCCAGTACGTGGTCGTCCGCCACGCCCTCCTCGTCGGCCACGGATATGGCCGTTCCCGGGTTGCCCACCTCGGTCTTCCACGCGTCGCCGCCACTCTGCTTCGTTGGATACAGGGACACGTGGTTTGGCGATCCAACGCCATGTCTCCCTCCCACCCTCCCATGACTCTCGATCATAGTTTTTTTTTGTTTTTTGTTTTAGGACATCTGGGAGCTGTCCTTAACGGGGGGGGGCTCTGTCAAACGTATGGATCATGTTTTGTTTTGTCATGTTTTGATTTTGGACATTTAGTTCTGTCTTGGCACTTCCTGGTTTGTTTTCGTCTCCATGCCAACTCATTAGTTTTCACCTGTCACGTCCCAGTTCTCAGCCTCACAACTGTTTTCACTAATGATCATGGGTATTTAAGTCATTCTTTTTCTTGTCTTCGTTCTGGGATCTTCACACACGCTACCCATGCTGCACCTCCTTCACGCCCTCGTTTATCTGCTTCATGCCTTGCTACGCTGTACATTTTGTCCAAGTAAGTCTTTGTTTATAGTTCATAGCCAATTGTTTTTGTGTAATGTCCTTTAGTTTATGTCCATCATTTCATGCCATCGAGCAGGTGTTTTTGTTTCACGTTTGTACTGTGTAGCCAAGTTTTGTACCTCCATTGTGAGTGCTTTTTGTTGTTTGTTTGTTTATTAAATAAATATCATGTACTCGCGTCCACGCCTCGCTCGTGCTGATCCTCATCTGCATCGAGAAAAAATCTACGTCCAAGCCATGTTGTGACAATATATATATTGGTTATTTGAAAAGAAAGCTCCCCTGCTAAAAAAAGTGTGGCCACCGCTGATCTAACGTGCAAACTGTCAGTTCCACACACGGCTGCAGGATCAGTGATCATGCTGCACAGACACATTTTAGACATACAGTATATTCAGCAACATAATGTGGAGTTTGCATGTCCTCCCCGTGACTGTGTGGGTTCCCTCCGGGTTCCTCCCACTTCCAAAGACATGCACCTGGGGGTTGGATTGATTTGCAACACTAAATTGGCCCTAGTGTGTGAATGTGAGTGTGAATGTTGTCCGTCTATCTGTGTTGGCCCTGCGATGAGGTGGTGACTTGTCCACGGTGTACCCCGCCTTCCGCCTGATTTTTTTCTGAGATAGGCACCAGCGCCCCCCGCGACCCCAAAGGGAATAAGCGGAAGAAAAATGGATGGATGGATAATTTTAGAGCTGCCAGAGGACTTAAGGGGCTGATTCAAACAAATTCAATTGATTCAGTTTGGTGTTCTTAAGTACTCCAGATAGAATATATATTATTAAAATATTTCTAATATGTAAAAAAACTTTTTGAAGTATACATTTTTGCCTATCGACTGGACTAAGGGTAACCTCTCTCCCATGCACCTTCAGCGACGAAAAAACAAAACAAAGTTCATCAATGCACTGCAAGACTGCTTCTATAGTGCCCTTAAGAAGTGGTAAAGTGTTGGAATTGGGGGTTAAATCAACATATATGATTCCCGGGCGCTGCTGCCCACTGCTCCCCTCACTTCCCAGGGGGGGGAAGGGTCAAATGCAGAGGACAAATTTCACCACACCTCGTGTGTGTGTGACAATCATTGGTACTTTAACTTAAATGTCTCCTTGCATGTTTGAAAAGATAGTAAAACGCCACAGGTGGCTACAGGATAACATCAATGTGCAGTAAATGAAAATGTCTCTGTGATGATGCCCCGTATAGTACACACAAAATCCTCATTTAGATAAGGCCGTCTGCACCACAGGCAGCACAGTGGAGCAGTGGTTAGTGCTGGTAGTATTTCTTGCAGGAGTACTCTACTGCCCTGCAGAAATCATGGTTTATTGTGCGGACTGTTAATTTAGCAATAATAAAAAGTTGGATGCTGTACGTAAACAAATAAATTAGTGTTTTTTTGTTCCAAAATTTTGGGAAAGTTGCTCACAGATGTAAGCAAAAGTTTTTCTTGTCATTCGGAGCAAACTGGCAGAGCCAATCCACCACCAAAAAAAGTATTGTATACACCAGTGAAGTGATAAAATGTTATGAATTATTAACCATTATGTAAATGATTATCCTCGATTCAGTAAGGGGGAAAAAAAAAACCTAATGGGATTAAGCAGTTCAATGATGTGAATTGGTGCAAATTGTAGAGTTGCTCTACTCTATGTATGATGAAATATTTATGGAAAGATATTTGAGTTGATTGGCTGTGTGATGGGATCCCATACCCACACCGTGATAATTGCATTCCGAGCAAGGGATTTTTAAAGTGTGACACGGCGAGCCTCCCCTCAGAGAATATAATAAGATTGGGTCCTGGCCTACTCCCCTAAAAACTGATTTTCTGGAGCATATGTCAAGTTTTCTGCTCACCACAAACTGTTAAGTCCACTGTAGGTATAGGCCTGGGCCGATAACACATTTAGAGAAACGACGTATTCACTGTAGATAAACAATACATATACATTTTTTGTTGCAATCACTTGACTATCAAATTCGGCCTACCGGATATGATAGTTTTGCTCATTCGAATTGAATTCATTTCAATTTGAACTATTCCCACATTGCGACATTTGTCTTTGCATTTTTTCCTCCCAATTCTTATTACCTTGTGATGCTTCTCAGTGATAAGCAAGGCTCTGCAGCTCTCAGAAGCTAGCACTCCCGCCTCCACTCATAGAGACAAAAAATGTGGATGACCGACAAGAAGAGTCACTGCGTTCATTCAATTCTGCAAATGAACAAACAAGCTCAGGTGCTGAGAATGATGCAAGGAGTGAGCCTTTTTCACAATGTGTGTAAGCAGGAGATGAAGAAAACAAACACACACTAACATGGCTATTTATTGATGTCGGCAATATTTACCGAGTTCCTCTTCATTTATTGTTCGATTAAATGACTGATTGATTATTAGCCCAGGCCTAGCTACAGTAAATAAAACATTTTAATTTTAACTTTATCTATCTTAAATTACCTCAGCAGGTTCAGAAAAATAGGTTTTCCTTAAGCTGTTGCAACTCTCCCAAAGATTTCTGGCGCCTGTCTTACTTTGACCACTACTGAGTAACCTCTGTTTCATTGATAAATTACTAACCCAACATTGTCCGCACTTAATTACAGATGCATTTTCAAAAAAAAAAAGTTAGCTCCTGGTGCTTGAGCCCCTGCCCTTTTTTGCGCCGTCTTAAAAAGTGCCCTATGCCTGTGTATTTTTTTCTTTTTTTTTTCTTTAAACAACATTAATAAATTCCTGTTAGGGATGTAAAAAAACAAAACAAAACAAAAAAACCGCGGTACAAAAACTCCACGTTTTCTTGTAATACCGGGTTGTTTAAGCCTGCCGCTTCCGCCAGAGAGGGACAGAGGGCGAGTGAGTAAGAGAGAGAAAGCCAACTGCGGCCTGTGGAGACGTGACAGTGGAGCAAATTGAATCTGTGAGTTATGGTCTAGTTGCCGTCCACTTATTCAGCATCTAATATGGGTAATATTAAAAAAAAACACTGTATTATTCTATTATTCAATGTGTCAGCTTCTGTTTTTGCCGGACGTCGGAGCACAGCGCATCAATTGAGCACGGCACATCAATTCCGCACAGAGCAGAGCGGATTGTGCGGGACAGGAAGTACAAAATACAAAATAAAACACCGGGTTGATTTTCAAAATAAAATGCACTGTGTTTACGGCGGATCACATTTCTCTCACAGTAGAGGTTTAGAGATAAAGTTGTATTGCGTTTCAGTTGTTTAGTCTGAGCATTAAGTGAGAAAGACCATAAGTTACAACTTGATGGTGTGTTCATCAAGTTAAGGGAAGAAGGACAGATTTTCAAATTGAAGTTTTTTCCTTTAAGGTATTTTTTTTTTTCGAAGTTCATGTTGCACTGTTCAATGTTCAATATTAAAGTGCTTATCATTAACAATAAATAGCCTAATAATAAACCAGTGTTTTGTTGCTTTTCATGTCTTTCAAGCCTATGATAATGTGAATTAATTCATTATGACAATAATTTGTTAACACAAAAGAAATGGCAATCACTTTTACCTACAAAGGACACACAACTAAGTAGTTAGCTTCATATTAGCAAATTAAATTTTACATTAATTTCCATATTGTGTAAAGGATCAAAAAAAAATGTCCTGCCCTTTGCTGACTTTGAGCTTCTGCCCCTCTATAATCATGTGCACTTCCCTGGTTAGCTCCATGTAAACCAGTGAAAACTATCACGTAGGTCCAAGAAAACAGGTTTTGGTTAGCATACAGACTATTTTCAAACCTATTTCCAAATCCTGTCCCGTCATTGTACAACACTAGAATATCTGTGGCTGATTTGATATGATTGTACTGTCCCTACTTTTCTGCAGGCGAGCTATATATTTTTTTCCAACTAACATAAGCCATTGTTTCTTTTTTGGCCCTCAAGCGATCATTTAACGGGGATTTACCTCATCACAAATATAGGTTTGGATTTGTAAGTGTGCACACTATAAATATTATTGTTTATTGACCACACGAACAGCCCTTAAACATGCCCTTCTAGTTCGTAGGGCACATACAGGGCTGTCCAGTGCGAGCATTTTACACGCGCGTTTGTAACTAAAAATACGTTGAGCGAGTCTTGATTATAAAAAAAAAAGGAGCACACGTGCAAATTCAGATATTAACCCTTTAATTAGCATTTTACACCTAAAATAAATAAATCCAAATTTTAACAAGCTAAATTAAAATTTTTGCTCATCGGTATGATATGTTTGAAATAAACTTAAACAATAACCATAACCAAATGGACAAGTGATTAACGCAAAAGTGTCACTGATCACTCGGTATGCTGAAAACTCTGTATCCCTTCCTCCTGCGCCATGCACTGAGGGGGAGTGACACTGCAATTGCTCACACACTTAGTTTCCCAACAAAGAGAAACAAGGTCTTAGTTCAGGGGTCTCAGACACGCGGCCCGTGGTCCAATTGCGGCCCGCGAGATGTTATTTTGCGGCCCCCACCTTATTATGAATGTTTAATGTTAGCGCGGCCTGCAAGTTTAATATGGATGGCGCTTGACAGCGTTGTGTTATTTGGGTCCAAAATGGCTCTTTCAACGTTCTGGGTTGCCTACCCCTGCGTTAGTGGAAAAGCAGCAAGTGAGCGAACGCGATAGAGACGTTGCCATGGAGACAAGGGTTTTATCACGTGCCTGTCTGCAGTCACACTGCGACACCTGTCCGTCAGCAATAACCGTCCCCGATAACCAGGACCAATTTTATTTTTATTTTATTTTTTTATTGTTTAATTTGCATTTCCTCACATGATGAACACTACATATATTTCTATATGACGGCGTCCCTTTTATATCCAGGCTATCTCTACTTTGCTATTATCTGCCGACCGCCGTGTTGCTGTAGGAAGGAAAAGCGGAACGACACACATTGCGGATATAACATTATTCTCCGTGCGTCGGCTAAATACAAATATATTCCACAACCCCAAACATGTGTTTTTCAAACCCTGCGGTGAAGAGAAGGGTTAGTGATGAGCAAAGACAATTCCAGGAAAAGTGGGAGATGCAATATTTCTTTGTTGAGCACAGGGGCACCCCAATGTATCTTATTTGCACAGAAAAAGTTGCGGTGCACGAAGGATACAATTTGAAACAGCATTATCCAACTAGACATGCTGAGGAGTATGCAAAACAATGTTTAGGATATATTTTCTTGCAGCCCAGCCTCACCCAGACTCTGCATCCAGTGGCCCCCAGGTAAAGTGAGTTTGTCTTAGTTGGAGAAATTGGTCAGTAAAAGACAAAGTTTTTTTATCACCACCTTAAAACTTAACACTAATTGCTGTGTGCTCTAGTAACTACGAGGATCAAAGGGAATATTGAACAACAAATCAATGACTGAAATGACAAACTTGCCATACAAACAATACCCTGTTTGTTGACAGGGACTTAAAGCCATGGAAGCACATTCAATTTATTGATTGAGCAGAGGTGACACAAACCAGCGAAAGATTCAAAAGAGCTGCCATTGGAATTGGCAAAATGCTGCTAATAGCCTGCTAAGCTAACAAATACAGTTCAAGTTGTGAAATTCATACTGAGCGTGGAGTCGCTGACGTCACACGTCACTCGGCAACAGGCACTGCCTTTAAAAAGGCACACAGACGCACACGTTGCTCATATATAGTTTTTTGTAAGAAACAATTAATTTCCCTCATAATTAAATACATGTGTTACAGAGTAATTCCGTTAGTGATACTATTACTTTTTGGTAATTTAACGAGTAACTATAATTAATTACTGTTTCAAAGTAATTTTTAGAACACAGCCTGTCACGCAGCATCATGATGTTGACAGGGGTTCCTGACAAAAGTATTTGCGTGAATGTCCTATAAAAATGTTTACCGATAAATGCACCATTGTTAAATGTCAACTAATTTCATGTTGCTGTTGACATTTAAAGGAGAACATTATCACCAGACCTATGTAAGCGTCAATATATACCTTGATGGTGCAGAAAAAAGACCATATATTTTTTAACCGATTTCCGAACTCTAAATGGGTGAATTTTGGCGAATTAAACGCCTTTCTGTTTATCGCTCTGGAGGCGATGACGTCAGAATGTGACGTCGCCGAGGTAATACAGCCGCCATTTTCATTTTTAACACATTGTAAACATTGGGCCTCAGTTCTGTTATTTTCCGTTTTTTCGACAATTTTTGGGAAACTTGGAGACATCATGCCTCGTCGGTGTGTTGTCGGAAGGTGTAACAACACTAACAGGGAGGGATTCAAGTTGCACCACTGGCCTGAAGATGCGAAAATGTCTGCCGCCAGACCCCCATTGAATGTGCCAGAGTGTCTCCACATTTTACCGGTGATGACGGACATGGCACAGAGATGTATGGATAACTTGCAGATGCATTTGCAACGTTAAAGTCAACAAAATCACAAAGGTGAGTTTTGTTGATGTTGACTTATGTGCTAATCAGACATATTTGGTTGTGGCGTGACTGCCAGCTAATCGATGCTAACATGCTACGCTAATCGACACATACATGCTATTTACCGGCAGTGCTAAGGCAGACATGGCACAGAGATGTATGGATAACCTGCAGATGCATTTGCAACTATAAAGTCAACGAAATCACAAAGGTAAGTTTTGTTGATGTCGACTGCCAGCTAATCGATGCTAACATGCTACGCTAATCGATACTAACATGCTATTTACCGGCGGAGCTAAAGCAGACATGGCAAAGAGATGTATGGATAACCTGCAGATGCATTTGCAACTATATTACGTTTCCTTCCACCCACATTTAATGCGAAAAAAACACTTACCAATCGACGGATTTAAGTTGCTCCAGTGTCACGAGATGCGAAAGTCCTGATCATTTGATCCGCACATTTTACCAGCGATGCTAACGCAGCTATTCGGCCATGCTATGGCTATGAATAGCGTCAATAGCTATTCGCTCAATAGCTTCAGTTTCTTCAATACTTTCATACTCCAACCATCTGTTTCAATACATGCGTAATCTTTTGAATCGCTTAAGCCGCTGAAATCAGAGTCTGAATCTGAGCTAATGTCGCTATATCTTGCTTTGCTATTCGCCATTGTTTGTTTACATTGGCAGCACTGTATGACGTCACAGGGAAATGGATAGTCGCATCGCAAATAGTGAAAATCAAGCACTTTAAAGCTTTTTTTTGGAGATATTCCGAGACCGGTAACATTTTTTAAAAAACTTCAAAAAATACAACGAGCCACTGGGAACTGATTTTTATTGTTTTTGACCCTTTTGAAATTGTGATAATGTTCCCCTTTAAGCGTGTCCTTTTTTGCTATTTTGTGTTTTTGTTAGCTGAAGAAGTGAAGCGAAATATTGTTGTTTTTGTCAAGAAGATCGGAGATTATATTTTAACTTTTCTTACATTTTTTTCAAGGCTTTTTCTTTTTTTTTGTCTTAAAACACCCCTTCATTTGGGATCCTAATATGCAACACCTATTTACTTGTTGGTACCTGTTTTAGTTAATTTGGGATCACCATCAGTCCCGAAAATTTTAAATCAAGGCTTTGGTGGAGATATTTAGTTATGGATGTGAAGTGAATTGTGAATTATATTTATGTAGCACTTTTCTCTTGGGACTCAAAGTGCTTTTACATAGTGAAACCCAATATCTAAGTTACATTTAAACCCGTGTGGGTGGCACTGGGAGCAGGTGGGTAAAGTGTCTTGCCCAAGGACACAACAGCAGTGACAAGGATGGCGGAAGCGGGGATCATATTTTACTCAAACTTTATATTTGCAGTTTGCAGTTTTCTCATACTTTTTTTCTTTACACAGTACTTTTGAGTTTTTTGCTTGGCTGGCCGTGTCAGTGTGGAACTGCGGACTGTCAAGCTGGTGGCTAATTATTGATAGCACACAAATTTTCGATAGCTAACATAAGCGTTATTTTAATTTGAGCATCAAAAGGTACTTACTCGAAAAGCAGGAACAGAGCCAAGGCGGGATGGGCCTGAAATCCCTCCGGGTCTTTGAACTCACACCAGCGAGCAAAAACCCGGCAAATGTTGATCCTTGACTGTCCTTGTAACCTGGTAGTCTCCCTTTTTCCTTTTTTTTTGTCTCTCTCAGACAAAACTTTGTTGTTGTTTTCAATCAATGCTTATTTATATAGCCCTAAATCACAAGTGTCTCAAAGGACTGAACAAGCTACAACGAAATCCTCGGTTCAGAGCCCATATAGGGGCAAGGAAAAACTCACAACCCAGTGGGATGTCAATGTGAATGACTATGAGAAACCTTGAGAGGACCGCAGAACTGAGTTGGACAATATCGGAATATCGGTAAAAAAGTCATTATCGGACATCTCTAGCTGTAACCGAAGTGCCCAAACCTTAGTCACTATATGTGTGGGATTTTTGTATTTTTAAGTGTTTTTTTTTTTTAATGATGAATATTTTCTATTTACGAATAATTCTCGATACGAATTTAACACGGTCAAGCTTGAGACCGATAGGCTCGATAAACAAGGGAAGATTGTAATAGAAAAGTTAAATGAATGTGCACAGTTAATCCTTTGGCTGTTTTACAGTCAAGTCCGAAAAGATGTCGTCTTCTGACGGTTGCATTATGGAAATAGATTAATGTGAAAGCCACAACTCTGACAAGCAACACTTTTTAGTTTGACCGGAAGAGTGTTTCATGAATTAAAACAGGCAAACATTGCTGTGCAGATTACAGTAGTTCATCAAACGAAGAATAAACATTAAACAGATTTTACGGGTCCAAGTGTGTCTGACTCTAATGTGCTGAGTACCAAAGGATTACAGTCAGTACGTAAGAGGCTTACTGCAGCAGTCGCTTACTTCAACGGATGTCCTTTTGTTATTTATTTTATGTGCGCTGCATTATTAAATTATAGTTGCCATACATAAAAGACAAGTGTAACTAAATCCCTAATCTATACACTACATTATTTTATGAGCAAGATCTGCTCGATGCAGTAAAACAGCACAATGGCTTTTGGGTTCTGCTCAAAAACTTGCGTGGGCCAACAGAAGAACAAGAAGAGACTCTTAGGCTTGTGCCGTTTTCACAGTTTGTGTAGTCCATCCATCCATTTTCTACCGCTTATTCCCTCAGCTTCAATCAGGGGGAAGGCGGGCTACACCCTGGACAAGTCGCCACCTCATCGCAGACAGTTTGTGTGGTAATGCCAATTATAGTGCTGTTTAAAAAAACTTAAAGCACACACAATTTGTAATGAACAATGATAAGTTCTAATGGGATCTTATTCCATGATAGTTTTATTTTAGTTTTAATTAAAAAATTAAATTAATTAAAAAACCTGCTCAGCGGCATTGTGGTTAGAGTGTCCGCCCTGACGTCGGTAGGTCGTGAGTTCAAACCCCGGCCGAGTCATACCAAAGACTAGAAAAAATAGACCCATTACCTCCCTGCTTGGCACTCAGCATCAAGGGTTGGAATTGGGGGTTAAATCACCAAATGATTCCCGAGTGCGGCAACCGCTGCTACTCACTGCTCCCCTCACCTCCCAGGGGTTGGAACAAGGGGATGGGTCGAATGCTGATAGTAATTTCACCACACCCAGTGTGTATATATCAGGGTGTGGACTATGGTGTGGTTTGTTTCCCCGTGGTGCAAAGCGATTGGACCGGACACGACGTGAAGGTAATGACATCTTTAATTATTGATAACTGAAAAAAGGAACAAACGAGAGGAGGTTCAAAATTTGGCTATGAAAACAAAAAATTTGCACTAAGGCAAAACTATGGACATAAAACAAAAACTTGCACTATAGCATGAATAACGAAAAACTTACTTGGACAGAGAAAGGAACATGGATCATCGGCATGGATAACAAGGGTGTATCGAGGGTGAGTTGAAGGTGATGTTGCCAGGCTGACTGCCTGGCAACTACAGGCTTAAATTGGTGAAGTGATGACAGGTGCGTGAGTCCAGACAAACCAGGTGCGTGAGTCGTGAACATATAACAGGTGAAAACTGATGGGTTGGCATGGTGACAAAACAAACAAGAGTGCCCAATGAATCTAAAACAAAACAGAACGTAACCACAATACATGACAGTATGTAACTATCAGTGGTACTTTAACTTTAATGTGTTGCATTACCACTCAATATTAGGTACAAGTGGATAACTGAATGTGTTTTTGATTATGTTTTGGTTTTAATGTGTATTGACACTGTGTATGATTTAACTTTGTCCTATTACTGCTGTGCTTTCTTGGACGGGACTTAATTGTAAAAAAGAGGTTCATATTCTCAGTGGGATGAATAAATACAATGTTTTAGTCTACTGCCAACTGTCAAATGTTCCGATGGTTGCTTTGCATGAAATATGTTTCATTACTTCATTTAGATTTCTTACACCAAAGAGAACAAATGAAATGATTGAAAAACATAGCCTAACCCATCCATCCATGTTTCTTTTTATCCTAGTCCAAGCTGGACAGACTGCGGTCGAAGCAGGATTGTGTCAGCCCATATCTAATTGAGCCACGAAACTGCACTTTTTAAAAAAAAAATGTTGCTTATCATTCGCTATAATTATTTTCATTCTTCTTCTTTTTACCACCTGGGCAGTTGCTGGATGTCCTGCAGGGACCTCAACATTGGGGTAGAGGCAGGGAGTGTGGTTCCTGTGGCCACGTGCTGGGCGGTCCTTTCGACAGCCGACTTGGGTAGGCTGGGCCCCGTTGTGCTTTTGTGTTGTGGGGGCCCGGTTGCTGGGGGTGCTGGGCGGTTTTCCCATCCAGCTGCGGGGAGTCTCTGGGGCCCCCGGGGCGCAGAGCGTCCCGCCCTTATGTCCACGTGGGGTGCGGTCTCTCGCTGGTTTGGGGGTGACTGTCCCCTGCTTCTCCCTTGCCTTGTCCTCTGCCGGGCGAGTCTGTCTATGAACTGCCGCTGGACCTGATGGGTGGCACAATAACCACAGCCCTGGGGGTCTTGTTGCTGGCCGGCCTTACTTTGTGGTCCCTTGTTTCTTGTTTCACCTGCTGCTTTGGGTGCTGGGGACATACTTTGGCTCCCGCACATATACATATACATATAAAGACACATATATTGTATATACAAATACACATACATAGTCACATTCACACAAATATTCATACATATATACATTCATTCATCCATATATACGCCCACACATTGGTAATCACCTACATACATAGGTACATACGCTCCCACATACACACACGGTACATACATCCACACGCACATTTACTGTACAAAGAAACATATACACATACTGTACATACGGGGGACGGCGTGGCGCAGTGGGAGAGTGGCCGTGCGCAACCCGATGGCCTCTGGTTCAAATCCCACCTAGTACCAACCTCGTCACGTCCGTTGTGTCTTGAGCAAAACACTTCACCCTTGCTCCTGATGGGTGCTGGTTGGCGCCTTGCATGGCAGCTCCCTCCATCAGTGTGTGAATGTGTGTGTGAATGGGTAAATGTGGAAGTAGTGTCAAAGCGCTTTGAGTACCTTGAAGGTAGAAAAGCGCTATACAAGTACAACCCATTTATTTATTTACATATACAAGTACATATACATATATACAGTAATGCATATGATCATGTTCCATCAAACATATATTACCGTAGTTGCCTTAGGGTAAACTGGGTAACTTATGGCACACTGACAAAGCTTAACCAATAGTTCCTATAACAATCTACAAGGTTAATACCATTCCCTTCTCTTACTTCCCCTCCATTTATCTGCTTTCTTTTGTAATTCAAGTTATCATTACATATATATATCGTTTCATTTGAAACAATTGTATTGTTGATAACAGAGGTAATTATTAACATTATTCATTATTAATTGTGCTATTTATATTGGTATTTTTATTGCTCCATTTGTAGTGCAATCATGTTCATTGTCATTTTTTGTGTCGTTAATATTTACTTCAAAAACTGCTTCTCTGTTATCACTTTTTGCATCATATTTGTACATATCTTATTTGCTGATGTTGTTGTTGTCTCTTTGTCTTATACATCTCTTGTCCACGCAATTTCCCCCCTCTTTTTTATTCTTCTTTCTATCCCCTCCTGCTCCAGTCGGGCTGCGCTAAATAATAACATAAATCCATTTAGTAAAGTCAAATACCAATGAGGCGGCAAGAGAAGTATCCCACACTTCTCTTTTGTAAAGTAAATCTCTACAGCAGATATGGTCATCTACATCAACAACATGATTTGCTTGACTGGCTGGACCGGCCAAAAAAAATTAATAAATAGAGGAAATACCAAAGATGGTGCCCTTGTTTTAATGGTTGGGGGAATGCCACAGCAATGATGCTTGGAAGATCTTCTGGTCTACCGGTAAATACAGTACTTTAGTCCGAGGTAGAAGAAACTCAAGGTTATTTTATTTCGTGTGAAATATTTAGAAGGCGTTAATACATGTAAACAATGATTTAGAACAGGGGTAGGGAACCTATGGCTTTAGAGCCAGATGTGTCTCTTTTGATGACTGCATCTGGCTCTTAGATAAATCTTAGCTGACATTGCTTAACACGATAAGTAATGAATAATTCCGCTGGTAGTCACAGTGTCAAAAATAACGTTCAAAATATAAAACATTCTCATGCATTTTAATCCATCCATCTGGTTTCTACCGCACCTGTTTAAGAAGTCGCATTAATGGTAAGAAGTATTTTATGTATTGTTGGTTCGCTTCAGAATAACAGTGTTATTAAAAAGAATAAGAGACTTATTATACTCTAGAAATGTTGGTTTTACTTAAAAATGCACGCATTTAGTTGTGTTCGGTCTTAAGAAAATGTTATATGGCTCTCACGGAAATACTTTTTAAAATATTTGGCTTGTATGGCTCTCTCAGCCAAAAAGGTTCCCGACCCCTGATTTAGAAGGTGTGCATTATGAATATCCATCCATCCATCCATTTTCTACTGCTTATTCCCTTCTGGGGCTACGGGGGGCGCTATTGCCTGTCTCAGCTACAATCAGGTGGAAGGCGGCGTACACCCTGGACATATTTTATTTATTAATACTACTACTTCGCGGAAAACACAGTTATTTCCGCTCCCAATTAACCACAATAAACAAGAGACGACAATTGGAAGCTGAGTTAAACCTCTTATATTCTAAGGCTTTGTGACACTTTTACTTTTACAGGTGTCTTTAAAAGTAACACGAAAAATCTATCAGTGGACGATTCATATGAATAGAGGCCACAGAAATTTGGTTCTGATAACTGATAGCATCAACTGTACAAAAATAATGTGTACTTTTTTACACAGAGCAAAAATGTTCCATTTTCAATAAAAACCTGCAAGAAAAATTGCTATGGAAAGAAGTTTTCCTGCTCTAAAACTGGGGCCGTCCGCTGCCAAGCTATTCCTCATAACGCAACTATACATATCGCTGAAGACATGAAATATTGATTGCTGTGTGTTAACTCAGCTTGAATGGAATGAAAACAAATATTAACCCCATGCTGGTATTTCGACAAACTTTATTAAATGTTTACCGAACGCAAACAGATAGTGCACCACTGGAAAGGACCCTAATCCATTTTATCCTCATCCGTTTAAATTGTATGTCATGTAATATTTATTTACTCGTGATTATGCAGATTATTGTCACTAGGTGGTTAATACATTTAACATCAAACCCACTGTTTGGTGTTAAATGAAAATAGATGTCTCTCTGTGGTACACATATAGTGCCAATTCCCAGTCTAGGAAGTGATGCCGGTACTCAATAGTACCAATTTTCACTAGTTGTGTGCCTGATACGAATGTTAACTGTTTCATGATACCATACATATTTTTTTCGTAAAACATTTAAAATTGAGTTGATTAAAACTGCGGTGTAGTTGATATATCTTCAATCAATCAATCAAGGATTATATATACAGCCCTAAATCACTGGTGTCTCAAAGGGCTGCACAAACCACAACACAAACCACAACGACATCCTCGGTAGAGCCCACATAAGGGCAAGGAAAACTCACACCCAGTGGGACGTCGGTGACAATGATGACTATGAGAAACCTTGGAGAGGACCGCATATGTGGGGAACCCCCCTTCCCCCCATCCCTTTAGGGGAACCGAAAGCAAAGGATGTCGAGCGGGTCTAACATGATACCGTGAAAGTTCAACCATAGTGGATCCGACACAACCGTGAGAGTCCAGTCCAAAGTGGATCCAACACAGCAGAGAGAGTCCCGTCCACAGTGGAGCCAGCAGGAAACCACCCCAAGCGGAGGCGGATCAGCAGTGCAGAGATGTCCCAGCCGATACACAGGTGAGCGGTCCATCCTGGGTCCCGGCTCTGGACGAGCGGTCCATCCTGGGTCCCGACTCTGGACAGCCAGTACTTCATCCATGGCCACCGGACCGGACCCCCTCCGGGGGGAAAGAGGAGAAAAAGAAAAGAAACAGCAGATCAACTTGTCTAAAAAGGGAGTCTATTTAAAGGTTACAGCATACAAATGAGTTTTAAGGTGAGACTTAAATGCTTCTACTGAGGTGGGATCTCAAACTGTTACCGGGAGGGCATTCCAGAGTACTGGAGCCCGAATGAAAAACGCTCTATAGCCCGCAGACTTTTTTTGGGCTCTAGGAATCACTAATAAGGCGGAGTCCTTTGAACGCATATTTCTTGCCGGGACATATGGTACAATACAATCGGCAACATAGGCTGGAGCTAGACCGTGTAGTATTTTATACTTGTTCTTGTCAAAAGTCTAGCAGCCGCATTTTGTACCAACTGTAGGATGGAGCTAGACCGTGTAGTATTTTATACGTAAGTAGTAAAACCTTAAAGTCACATCTTAAGTGCACAAGAAGCCAGTGCAGGCGAGCCAGTATAGGCGTAATATGATCAAACTTTCTTGTTCTTGTTTTCTTAATACCGTTTTTTTTTCGGACCATAGAGCGCACCGGATAATATTCAGGTCTATTTTCATACAAAAGGCGCACCGGATTATAAAGCAGATTAAAGGGGTCATATTTTGATTTTGTCTCTAAATTTAAACACTTCCTTGCGTCCGAAAGCCGTCTAACCGGAACTCTCTAATAACTTAAGTTCCGTGGGTGAATTATGTAAACCCACTACACCGGTAATTTATTGGGCTTTTAAAGCGAGTCTACCGACAGATATAGGTTAGAACTTTACGCTACTGAGGTTGAATGCTCCATAACAAGAAGATAGACAAAAAGAAGAAGCTTGTTGACTGTGGCTTCGGCACGGACTACAATGGCTTACGCGTACGCATTTTCAGGACTTATGCAGATCCCGAATACACATCAGCAGGTACCAAAAAGTAAGACAAGTTGGTTTTGCACAGTATGGATAAACAAAATGGCAGATAATGTCTGCTAAATGGGGCCATTTCACGGCCTTATATACACATCATAATAATACTCGTATGTACAATGGGTTACGCGTGCGCATTTTCAGGACTTATGCAGATCCCGAATACACATCAGCATGTACCAAATCATAAGACAAGTTGGTTTTGCATAGTATTGATAAACAAAATGGCAGATAATGTCTGCTAAATGGTGCCATTTCACGGCCCTTATATACACACCATAATAATACTCGTATGTTCAGGCAGAGTACGTCTTGACTACGGTAGCTGTAATGCTCCAACAATTCATTAAGCGGTGCGGCTTCATAGCTTACCAGAGTTGTACTAAAACATTTGGACAGATTTTCGAGCGCTGTGTTAAATGTTCTATATTCTCAATGGAACGTTTGAAGTTTTGGTGTTGTTTACTGGCCTCATCTTGCAGTCGACACGTATCTCTCATGTGTGGCTGCCATCTACTGGCCACACTTATAATTACACAACATACCAAATAGAATAGCTTCGAGGTCGGTAAGCACAACCAAAATGATTCTGTACATTAGACACACTGGGTTATGAGGCGCACTGTCGATTTTTGAGAAAATGAATGGATTCAAATCCTTTCCTTTGTGCCTCTTATAGTCCAAAAATACAGCACAGTAAACTCATATGCAGGTATTATTTAGTAGTATAGTATAATAGTGTACAGACAACAGGAAATACTCTTTGCCATTAAACTGAATGTGTCAGTCTTGTCTTTTGTTGCACCCTACAACGTGTATACACTGTAAGTATATTTATTGCACACAACCATTCGACTGTAATGTGCATCTTAGTTGTAGTTTTGACTGGGGCCTTTTTCAAATTTAAATTTGTTTGCGTTAGTGCTTACAATACCAATATCACTTATGCTTGGCTAATATCAACCAATCAATCAATCAATGTTTATTTATATAGCCCTAAATCAACAAGTGTCTCAAAGGGCTGCACAAGCCACAACGACATCCTCGGCTCAGATCCCACATCAGGGCAAGGAAAAATTCAACCCAATGGGATGACAATGAGAAACCTTGAAAGGGACCGCAGATGTGGGGAACCCCCCCCCATCCCCACCTCCCCCACACCCCACCCCCACTCCCCTCCTAGGCGACCGGTGCAATGGACGTCGAGTGGATCTAGCATAATATTGTGAAAGTCCAGTAGCGCAGAGATGTCCCCAACCAATGCACAGGCGAGCGGTCCACCCCGGGTCCTGACTTTGGACAGCCAGCGCTTCACCCGTGACCACCAAACCTGTGCCCCCCCCCTATTCACAAAGGAGAGGGGGTTGGGAGCAGAAAAAAAACAGCAGATCAACGGGTCTAAAAGGGGGTCTATTTAAAGTCTAGAGTATACAAATGAGTTTTAAGATCGGACTTAAATGCTTCTACTGAGGTAGCATTTCGAACTGTTACCGGGAGGGCATTCCAAAGTTCTGGAGCCCAAATGGAAAACGCTCTATAGCCCACAGACTTTTTTGGGGTTCTGGGAATCATTAATAAGCCGGAGTTCTTTGACCGCAGATTTCTTGCCGGAACATATGTTACAATACAATCAGCAAGATAAGATGGCGCTAGACCGTGTAGTATTTTATACTTGTTCTTGTCAAAAGTCTAGCAGCCGCATTTTGTACCAACTGTAATCTTTTAATGCTAGACATAGGGAGATCCGAAAATAATATGTTACAGTAATTGAGACGAGACGTGATGAACACATGAATAATGATCTCAGCGTCGCTAGTGGACAAAATGGAACAGATTTTAGCGATATTACGGAGATGAAAGAAGGCCGTTTTAGTAACACTCTTGATGCGTGACTCAAACGAGAGAGTTGGGTCAAAGATAATGCCCAGATTCTTTACAGAGTCGCCTTGTGTAATTGTTTGGTTGTCAAACGTTAAGGTGGTGTTATTAAATAGTTGTCGGTGTCTAGCAGGACCGATAATCAGCATTTCCGTTTTCTTAGCGTTGAGTTGCAAAAAATTTAATTAAGGTACGCCTCCAGCTGACTATAATCCGGCGTGTTGGTCAGTTTTAGGGGCATGTAGTGTTGGGTGTCATCAACGTAACAGTGAAAGCTAAATTCAAATCACGAAATGTAAATGGAGTATTGTTGGCGCTTTTTTAATGGTTATTTATTGGATGTTATGGGAGAAATAGAGGAGCTCCCATTGGCTTTGCTCTAAACAATGGTTGTCAAACTCTGGCCTGTGGGCCAAATCTGGCCCGCCGTGTAATTTAATTTGGCCCCTTGGGCAATATCAATTTAGCTTTAGAGCTGGCCCGCCGGTGTTATACAGCGGCAGAGCCGCTGTAACACCGCATTCACCGCTAATACTCATACTTGCCGACCCTCCAAATTTCCCGGTAGACTCCCGAAGTTCAGTGCCCCTCCCTAAAATCTCCCGGGGCAACCATTCTTCCGAATTTCTACCGATTTCCACCTGGACAACTATATCAGGGGCGTACATTTAAGGCACTGCTTTTAGCATTCTATACAACCTGTCGTCACGTCCGCTTTTCCTCCATACTAACAGCGTATCACATAATATTTGTGGCTTTTACACACACACACGCACAAGTGAATGCAAAGCATACTTGGGCAACAGCCATACAGGTCACACAGAGGGTGGCTGTATAAACAACATTAGCACTGTTACAAATATGCGCCACACTGTGAACCCACACCAAACACGAATGACAAACACATTTCGGGTGAACATCCGCACCGTAACACAATAGAACAAATACCCAGAACCCCTTGCAGCACTAACTCTTCCGGGAAACTTCCAGCAAACTGACCAATAATTAACGTTTTATTCATGCATTTTCTCTTGCTACTTCAGGGCTTGAATGTTTGGTTCATTCATTATTGTTATTTTATTTTCGAATTTATTATTAGCCTGTGGAAAAAAATGTATATTTAACTCAGAAGATTGCAAATAGAAAAAAAGGCATAAAATTATTAAAATTTTATTTGATATGCCATTGATATTTTTTTGATTATTATTATTATTATTTGAAACTGGATTTTGCATGTCACTAAAGTTATATAAGCCTTGCTTGTTCAATATTTAATGCAAAACTTGTTTGGGTCCCTATTAAAAGGTTAATTTGTTCAACCTTGGCCCGCGGCTTTGTTCCGTTTAAGATTTTGGCCCACTCTGTATTTGAGTTTGACACCCCTGCTATAAACTGACTTTTATTTACAAATCAAAAGGCATAAAAAAAATCCGTCCGTCGTCATGTCTTTCATAATGCTTTTGAAGGATAGGAAAATTCCCCCAAAAAGTGCAGCTCTCCTTGAAGAGTCCATTATACTTCTTACCCTGGTGGGCACATGTTTGTATCGTTGATCATCACCCTCCTGTAAATGGCCACTCTGCTGACGGGGGTGAGTCACGGAGGGTGATCTCCCTATGCGGGACATAATCAGATAGAAGGTTAATGAGAGTTTGATGGAAGCATATGCCGCACCCACGTCAGTTGAGTTGCACCACAATAACGATGGCCATGAGTAAATGATGCAGGACCAAAGGCAAAGACGAACCAAAGAGAAGTGTTGCTACTACATCAATTTAGTTCAACATGCTCAGCTATCAAAATCATCCACCCCAATGTTTACCCAGAAGCAATAATCATACTAATGAGATGGATGCCATTGGTGCTTAAACCCAAACACATGACCTTGGAGACTGTTCTTGTCTCACCTGGTGTTAAACACCAACATTTGGTAGAATGAGTGTTGTTACCTCTCTCAAAAGACGGCAGCTGACGGTAAATCAAGCTTGACAGCAAAAGGGCCCTTCAGCACAGAATGGGAGGCGAGTCTCTTAATTTTTCTCCCTCCCTGTTTCCCATCATCGTGATGGTTGTAGTCTACCTAAAGCCCAGCTGTTAGGATGCTCTGCTCGTCCAAGCATTCATTTAACAACGTAACACTCCATCTGGATCCTGCGCAACTGTGTACACCCGCAGAGCCACACCAGTATTTGGATTGACAAACTGCTATGATTTTTAGCCTGTGCGGCCATCTATAACGCTTTAGGGACTTACCATGAATTCCGGACTATAAGTTGCTACTTTTTTTCCTATGCTTTGAACCCTGCGGCTAAATTTATGAACGTTTCTTTGATGACGACCATAATTCAAAAAACATATTTTTCAGACCATAAATCGCAGTTTTTTTCATAGTTAGGCCAGGGGTGCGACTTATACTCCGGAGCAATTTATGTGTGAGATTATTAACACATTACCGTAAAATATCAAATAATATTATTCATCTCATTCGCGGAAGAGACGAAGAAAATGTCAGCAATCGTCAGACACAGGTCAACCAATAAGAATTCGGCGGGAGAAGGTCATGGCAGAAGAACTGCTATATGCTAGGGCCGTAGCTATTAAAATGGATTATTTCATCGTTGGCGGTAACTTGTAAAAACTGATAAGGGCTGAACAAAAATGGTACCGAAAAGGAAATCAATGTACTGCAGATTACAAGCTGGACGTAGTGAAATATGCAGCAGAAAACAACAAGAGGAAGCGGCGCATACCTTTGGAGTTGGCAGAGTTGTTTATAAGCGACATCAAAGAAGAAGATTTAATCGGATTTATCGATTAGGAGTGACAGGTTGTTTGGTAAACGTATAGAATGTTCATATGTTATAGTTTTTTAAATGACTCTTACCATAATACGTTTGTATGTTACGTTAACATACCAGGCACCTTCTCAGTTGGTATTTTATGCGTCATATAAGATACAGTTTTTCAGCCTGTTCTTCACTTATTTTAAATTGCCTTTCAAATGTCTATTCTAGGTGTTGGATTTTATCAAATAAATTTCCCCAAAAATGAGACTTATACTCCATAAGTTTTCCTTCTTTATTAAGCATTTTCGGCCGGTGCGACGTATACTCTGGAGCAATTTATAATCCGAAAAATACGGTAGTTAAAAAAAACACTCAAATTAGGTGACTAGTTGTTTATGTTTGTCCTATGGCGTCTTCCTTTTGACTAGTTCACTCACTGCAGGTGCTGCATAGGCCTTCTGTTTGGACTGAGCTTTCAATCATAAGTACAAGTACTGTTCCGTCTTTTAGCCATCCATAACGTCATTACTCATATGGATTCTTCATCTCTCTAAACAACGTTTATAAGATTTACAGCATGAATAAAACCATTCATACTGACTAAACCGTCCCACATGTGATTTCGGTAGGAGTCCTTTAATGCATATTTGTACGAACTATTTTAGTGTAATGAAGCTGGTATTGCATGAATTAACTCATGTGCTAAAATGTTTACAAGTGTCTTTGTTATTATTATTTAGTTACAATGGCATTCCTTTTTTTATTGTTTCAGTTTTGCAAATTCACCAATACATCACTGTGGACCTTTTGAGTCTGTTTCGCTGATTGGAGAGCTAGCTTCCGCAACTAGTTGGTCCATGACGATGAATTCTGTTTTGTTTGTTTAGCCGTTTTACTGCCGTGTTACTGACAGTGTTTGGAAACAATTAAGGTATGTAAATAAACATTTACAAAATATGTTTTAAATAACTAATTTCACAACATATACAACTGCTACTAAAATATCGAAAATATTTTTTCTTCTAAGGTTTATTATAAATTATTTTCTTCTAAGGCGAATTATAGACTGGTTCACTCTACAGTCCGGACATTACTATATTATGTACAAATGCAAAACATTTTGCACAGTGTCATACTATGCTTACAGGCGGTGTTTGTAAAGAAATTAAAATGTATTAACTCTGTGTTTAGAAGAATTTTAGTTTACATACTTTAACATAGCAATGATTAAAATTCCATTTTGTCTGGTTTGAAGCATACACACTGCGACTTAGCATATATCAATTACATCGTCAAGACAAACCTGACAGTCATGCAGCCAAAAGTTAGTAATATTCTCAATTTAGTATTTTGCCCTGATGTGGGATCTGAGCCGAGGATGTCGTTAAGGCTTGCGAGCCCTTTGAGACACTTGTGATTAAGAGCTATATAAATAAACGTTGATTGATATTTCAAAACCTATTTTCAGTTCAGTTTTTAGTCACACCTACAGCTTTTTGGCAATTATCATTAATTAAAGCTACTCAATTTATCTTTATCCAACTTTCACAAACGTTTATAGTTGTTTGCCTTACTTGCCGGGTAAGGCATTCTTCCAGGAGCGTAAAACAAATAGGGGAAAAAACAAGTGAAAATAATTGTTTTAGCGTATGACATAATAAAATCCAAGTGAAAACAATTGCTAACTAGTTTCAAAAGACCACAGTCCTTATGTCATTCTAACAAAGGACAGAATATAAAAAAATATGAAAAACTTATTTGTACCCATTTTTGAGATAATTTCTTATGCTCTGAAATGAAAATGTTGACAAGTAAGGAAGCAATCATTTGTGCACAAGCTTAGTCAATCAGCTTTGTTTGCGCTCTCAAGTTTGCACGTATTTTAGTACATGCAAACCTTTCCCTAAGTGTTTTTCTCTGTCTGATTGACTGTGACAGCTAAAAATAAGTCACTAGTTAACCATTTGGCTTTTTGAAACTTTATGCTGTACTGTTTTGGCTTCCTTAACGCCAAAAAAAACAGAAATGCTGGTTATCGGTCCTGCTAGACACCGACCTCTATTTAATAATACAACTTTAACATTTGACAACCAAATAATAAAACAAGGTGACTCGGTAAAAAATCTGGGTATTATCTTCGACCCAACTCTCTCCTTTGAGTCACACATTAAAAGCGTTACCAAAACGGCCTTCTTTCATCTCCGTAATATCGCAAAAATTCGCTCCATTTTGTCCACTAAAGACGCCGAGATCATTATCCATGCGTTAGTTACGTCTCGGGCTTCACGGTGGCAGAGGGGTTAGTGCGTCTGCCTCACAATACGAAGTTCCTGCAGTCCTGGGTTCAAATCCAGGCTCGGGATCTTTCTCTGTGGAGTTTGCATGTTCTCCCCGTGAATGCGTGGGTTCCCTCCGGGTACTCCGGCTTCCTCCCACTTCCAAAGACATGGACCTGGGGATAGGTTAATTGGCAACACTAAATTGGCCCTAGTGTGTGAATGTGAGTGTGAATGTTGTCCGTCTATCTGTGTTGGCCTTGCGATGAGGTGGCGACTTGTCCAGGGTGTACCCTGCCTTCCGCCCGATTGTAGCTGAGATAGGCGCCAGCGCCCCCCGCGACCCTGAAAGGGAATAAGCGGTAGAAAATGGATGGATGGATGGATGTTTTGCGCTGTGGTTACTTCCAACATAGCTAACGTCTGACACTGTTAAAAACTTTGCTTTGAACCCAAAAATGCTTGATTGAACGATAAGTAATCTAAATGTATACATACTCATCTTCAGTAGTCTATATTTGATCAAATTCAAGTCTTAAAGGTGGAACTGCACTTTTTTTATTTTGCTTTTTATCCACAATCCCCATGGGAGACAAGAACACGTCTCTTCTCTGTGCACTATGAATAATTAAAAACTGTGGATATGAGGGCTAGTAATGCTCGTAATGAAGATGCAATCAATTCAGCCAATATGCAACCCTTGAAAAAACCTCCAACAACATTATTAATACATGCTGTAAATATGTATGTAATGCAGTGATGATAACATGTAATATGTACAGTAAATGTCTTTTTAAGTATTATCGGAACTTCTTTCCTTGGTGCAAGGATTTCACAGAGCGCTATTTCCTTCAACAACAATAACAACTACCACTAATTTTGGCATATTTCCTGAGAGCCAACGATAAATACTTTGGCACAAATGATGATCCACAATATTGTAAGCATGAATGGACGAACAATGAGCTACAAGAAACTAATGCTAAGGTGAAACACAAAGACATCATGTAGCAATAGTATGAAGTGCTTAACAAGAAATACAAACTATGATCATGTTAAAGCAGTGTCAACTCTCACTGGGTTGCCGACTGATGGGATGTTTATATCTTTCAGCACAAGACGTGTGCTCCCCGTTTAATTTGAACATTTTGCATAAATCAGGTGAAGTAGATACTGTAAAAGATTCTGGGAGGAAACAAGCATCCTGCCTAGTGATTTCATCAGTTGACCAACTTCTTCCAATACCCCATTCGGAACCATTTTGAAGCCTTTACCTCTCAAATCATGTCAATAGTAATTACCAACGGGTCTTATCTTCAGACACTGCATCTTTGTCCCTCAGAAGAATTAGCCTGTACATTTGCCAGTTAATAGAAGCAGATACTAACACAGGTTACTCAACTGGTAGAGTAAGAGCAGCTACGGTATGTCTGGTCTTGTTTAGTTTGGCTACGTTCTTTTTAGTTTTTGCACTCTTTCAGTTCCGGTTTTTCACTCCCTGTTTTGTCACCATGACTACCAATCAGTTCACCTGTCCTCATGACTCACACACCTGATTCATATGAAGTCACGCACCTGTTTTCAATCACCACATCACTATTTAAATCTGATTTTTCAGTTGGTCGTCCTGGCGTAATTGTTGTTGTTCCCTGCTCTGTTTCATGTTCTTAGTTTACGTCAAAGTGCCTTTTGTTTCCTTAGCCAAGTTTTTGTCTCCGCCTGGTGCGCGCCTTTTGTTTTCACGTTTTGTAGTATCAAAAAATAATGTATTTACCTTCACGCCATGTCCAATCCAGTTCATTTGCATTCCGAGAAAACAAATCACACCATAGTCCCCGCCATGACACGGTATCCAGCAAGGCCTGGGCAAGTACTTTGACTCGGGCGGCCAAATTTAGAGAAAAAAAATTGTCTGGGGGCCTGTATATCCTAATTTTTAGGAACACTGATACAAAACCTCACAATAATGTCTGATTGAATGCTAAAACAGAAAATAATTTCAAATGTTTTACTGAATGAGAATGGAAATAAAGATTGAGGGATTTACAATATTAACGATGAATGATAAAACACTGAATATTTACAACATATGAAGGTCACACCCCCTCTCGATCGACATAATTTGCAATCAAGTGAAACGTAACAAACACAGCAAAACATGAACGCGAAGGGTAAAAAAAAAACAACTACAATCCGATATATCACTAATCTCCTTCCGCATCTGTCCCTGACACCCTCATTTCATGCTGGCCGCTCTGGAAACACTCTGTGGAAACGCTCCCCACCCAGACTGCTCGGTGCCTCGTCTGAGCTGCTGTAACTTAGATTACCATTGTAACTGTGACAATCTGTCATTTAATTTCTGTTTGTTTTCCTTGTTTTTGTATTTACTTCCTATCAGTGCTCTTATTTTGTTTTACACTTTGTGCTTGTTCCGCTGAGCACTGTTCGTTCACTCATCTGCTGTTGATTGGCAGCTGGTCCACACCTGCGACTGTTTCATGCAAGACTACATTCTCCTCTGTTGATAATTAAAATCATCTTACCTGTTCATCGACTCCTGGTTCCTGCATCTTGGGGTCTCAAAAACTGCAGCAGTGCGAGTTCCTCACAAGTAACTAGTATATAGGGCAGGGGTAGGGTACCCATGGCTCTAGAGCCAGATGTGGCTCTTTTGATGACTGCATCTGGCTCTCAGATAAATCCTGGCTGACATTGCTTAACACGATAAGTAATGAATAATTCTGCTTGTAATCACAGTGTTAAAAATAACGTTCAAAATATAAAACATTCTCATGAATTTTAATCCATCCATCCATTTTCTACCTCACCAGCTCAAAAGTTGCGTTAATGGTAAGAAGTTATTTGTTATTGATTAGTGTGGGGCTTGCCCACCTGGGGGTTCTTCAGACCATAAGAGCCTGTTTCAGGGTTACAATATTGTTTTATTTTTTAACAAGTCTCTCAGTTGCTTTCCAGCAATTGTCTTTTTCTCTTTCGTTCTCGCTCGCACTCTGGCTCCAGCCCCAACACCGTCTCTCCTCCTGGCTGCTGTTTATAACATAGCGACAGGTGATTAGATAACAAGGCACAGGTGGGCCATCTACGCACCTGTCGCTGATTTTAAGGCCGGTCCTGGCACACCCCGCTTAACTGCAGGCCTGCAGGCCACGCCCCCGCCACAGTTAGCTTCAGAATAACAATGTTATTACAAAGAATAAGGGACCTATTATACTCTAGAAATGTTGGTTTTACTTAAAAATGCACGCGTTTAGTGGTTGTCAGTGTTAAAAAAAATATATATATATGATATGGCTCTTACAGAAATACAGTTTAAAATATTTGGCTTCTTGGCTCTCTCAGCCAAAAAGGTTCCTGACCCCTGATTTAGAGCAAAAGCCCATATTCCAACCATTGAAATATTTTGTGTAGTTCAAGACTTACGGTTATTTATAAACATCACTGCACATTATAATGACAGCTACAGTTTCCATCCTAAAGATCGAAACAAATTATTTGGGAATATGCGGCCCCCGGGCTTTCATTTGCCCACGTCTGGTATACAGTATACCATTGTGACCGTTGTTCTTGTATTGCATTGGGATATACAAACCCCGTTTCCATATGAGTTGGGAAATTGTATTAGATGTAAATATAAACGGAATACAATGATTTGCAAATCCTTTTCAACTCATATTCAATTGAATGCACTACAAAGACAAGATATTTAATGTTCAAACTCATAAAGTTTATTTTTTTTGCAAATAATAATTAACTTAGAATTTCATGCCAGTAACACGTGCCAAAGTAGTTGGGAAAGGGCATGTTACCACTGTGTTACATCACATTTTCTTTTAACACTACTCAATAAACGTTTGGGAACTGAGGAAACTATTTGTTGAAGCTTTGAAAGTGGAATTCTTTACCATTCTTGCTTGATGTACACCTTTAGTTGTTCAACAGTCCGGGGTCTTGTCGTATTTTACGCCTCATAATGCGCCACACATTTTCGATGGGAGACATTTCTGGACTGCAGGCGGGCCAGGAAAGTACCCGCACTCTTTTACTACGAAGCCACGCTGTTGTAACATGTGGCTTGGCATTGTCTTGCAGAAATAAGCAGGGGCGTCCATGGTAACGTTGCTTGAATGACAACATTTGTTGCTCCAAAACCTGTATGTACCTTTCAGCATTAATGGTGCCTTCACAGATGTGTAAGTTACCCATGCTTTGGGCACTAATACACCCCCCATACCATCACAGATGCTGGCTTTTGAACGTTGCGCATATAACAATCCGGATGGTTATTTTCCTCATTGTTCCGGAGGACACCACGTCCACAGTTTCCAAATATAATTTGAAATGTGGACTCGTCAGACCACGGAACACTTTTCCACTTTGCATCAGTCCATCTTAGATGAGCTCGGCCCCAGCGAAGCCGGCAGCGTTCCTTTGTGTTGTTGATGAATGGCTTTCGCTTTGCATAGTAGAGTTTTAACTTGCACTTACAGATGTAGAGACCAACTGTAGTTACTGACAGTGGTTTTATGAAGTGTTCCTGAGCCCATGTGGTGATATCTTTTACACACTGATGTCGGTTTTTGATGCAGTACCGCCTGAGGGGTCAAAAGTCCGTACTATCATCGCTTACGTACAGTGATTTCTCCAGATTCTCTGAACCTTTTAATGATTTTACGGACCGTAGATGGTAAATACCCTAAATTCCTTGTAATGGCTCATTGAAAAATGTTGTTCTAAAACTGTTCGACAATTTGCTTACAATTTGGTGACCCTCGCCCCATCCTAGTTTGTGAATGATTTAGCATTTCATGGAAGCGGTTTTTATACCCAATCATGGCACCCACCTGTTCCCAATTAGCCTGCACACCTGTGGGATGTCCCAAATAAGTGTTTGATGAGCATTCCTCAACTTTATCAGTATTCATTGCCACCTTTCCCAACTTCTTTGTCACATGTTGCTGGCATCAAATTCTAATGTTATTGATTATTTGCCCCCCAAAAAAAATGTTTATCAGTTTTAACATCAAATATGTTGTCTTTGTAGCATATTCAACTGAATATGGGTTGAAAAGGATTTGCAAATCATTGTATTCCGTTTATATTTACATCTAACACAATTTTCCAACTCATATGGAAACGTGGTTTGTACTATTAAGCTCAACAACTTGGTTATCAAAGAAACAAAGGATGGTCTGCTTGATAAACCTTTATACTTGTTCAGGTGAGCACAGCTTGATAAAAGTCTGGCACATTTCAAAGTCAGCATGCCTCTATATCAGCATACGCTTCACCAATAAAACACTAATGGGGTGTTGCATCTTGGCTGTTACAGTAGTGCTGAGTTTTCACCTGGTAGCATATATTTTATGGAGGTTGTAAGCAAAAACAAAATATGTGCTTTTAGCTGTGGCTTTCAAAAAAAGGAATTTGGGGCATACTGTATTTCTGAAGGCAGAAAGTGTATGTTATCCCACATAGAATTCCCAGCATGACATCATGTTGAGTCAGCACATTTTAACGTAGTAGCTCTAATTAAATATGTTAAAGAAACATTGGTTGATTGCCTTGACCTCCTCTGGGGCAAGTATTAATCTCAGAGCTCAATTCTTTCAACCACAGATATGCAGAGCACAACATCCGTCAGCTTGGCCACCGTATCAGTCTCGAGGGAGAGGAACCATCAATAATTGTCTCTACTTGCCAACATAACACTGACATTTTCAGCGGTGTATTGATCGGGGGGTTGTTACTTAATGCCTGATGGTTTTGCCATGTTTAGCTTTTGTCTTTAAAACTTTCAATTTTGATTTGCAATATCTTTTAAATTTTGCTTTCTTCACCCGGATTTCAACTGGATGCGAAAAAGACACAGAGGCACCCGCACCGCTGCGGACTATTTCGGTTTTTATTCAAGTTCAAGAGGAACTGCACTTTTTTTGGAATTTGGCCTATCGATCACATTTTGAGAGACAAGGAGACAAAAACGTTTTTTTGTTTTTTTTTTGCATTCTAACACAGGGGTGTCAAACTCAAATATCGAGTGGGCCAAAATTTAAAACTGAACAAAGCCGCGGGCCAAGGTTGAACAAATTAACCTTTTAATAGGGACCCAAACAAGGTTTGCATTGAATATTGAACAAGCAAGGCTTATAAAACTTTATAGTGACATGCAAAATACTATTTCAAATTAAAAAAAACTTAAAAATATCAATGGCATATCAAATAAAATGTAAATAAAAATTGAATGCCTCTTTTCTATTTGCAACCTTCTGAGGTGAATATCAAAATAAACTTTTTTACAGGCTAAACATACATTTGAAAATAAAATAACTAATGAATGAATCAAACATTCAAGCCTTGAAGTAGCAAGAGAAATTGCGAACGTTAATTATTGGTCAGTTTGCTACACTGATTTGCTTTAACACTGAATATGGAACAAGCAACGCTTATATAACTTAAAAGTGCAAAATCTTAATAGTGGTGCTAGCGTAGGGTGTATATTGTAGCGTCCCGGAAGAGTTAGTGCTGCAAGGGCTTCTGGGTATTTATTTTGTTGTGTTTATGTTGTCTCACGGTGCGGATGTTCTCCCGAATTTTTTTTTTCATTCTTGTTTGGTGTGGGTTGACAGTGTGGCACATATTTGTAACAGAGTTAAAGTTGTTTATCCGGCCACCCTTAGTGTGACCTGTATGGCTGTTGACCAAGTATGCCTTGCATTCACTCGTGTGTTTTCAAAAGCCGCATATATTATGTGACTAGGCCGGGACACTGATTGTATGGAGTAAAAGCGGACGTGATGACAGGTTGTAGAGCACGCTTTAAGGATGTGCCTTTAAGGAACGCCCCCTATATTGTTGTCCAGGTGGAAATCGATAGAAATTCGTGAGTGTGGGTGCCCCGGGAGTCTACCGGGAAAATCTGGAGGGTTGGCAAGTATGAGTATTAGTGGTGAATGCGGTGTTACACCGGCACCGCCGCTGTATAATACCGGCGGGCCAGCACTAGTATTAAATTGATATTGTCTCAAGGGCCAAATTAAATTACACGGCGGGCCAAATTTGGCCCGCGGGCCAGAGTTTGACACCCATGTTCTACCATGTTAAAACCGTCTCGTTTTACGTAGCTAGCAATGCAGCTAATGGAAGCTATCAATTCTACCGGTAAATCACTTTAAAATGCATTGGATAACAGTCACCAATACCTAATTTACGTTCCGCAACCTGTAAAATAACCAAACTGTAGCAACAGTTATTGTAAGAGCGAACACCGAGGAACTCTTTTTCTGGCGTCGTGACACGTTGACATTTTACTATGATACACACATGATGTGCTTTGTGTATTATTATCAATATAAAGTGTGGCTCACTCAATGGACAGTTGTCCTTTTGGTCCAGCTGGCTGGGTATGTTTTTTTTCTGTTTTATTTGCTCACCATTTATGTCAAAATACTGTAGCCTGTCTCCAAATTAAACAGTTGCAGCTTCGAGTTGATTTCACCTTACTCTAGTCTATCGGCTTCTATCTGCTCCAACGTTTCACCCTCATATTTGTACTGGCTTGTAGAAGTGTCACGCCTGTAGATTATGTTTTGTTTTTTGTCATATTTGGTCATGTTATGTTTAGTTTTTTGGACATTTAGTTATGTCTTTGCACTTCCTGGTTTGTTTTCGTCTCCATGCCAACCCATTAGTTTCACCTGGTATCCTAATCACGTCCCTGTCCTCAGCCTCACACCTGTTTTCACTAATTACCATAGCTGCTATTTAAGCCATTCTTTTTTCTGTCTTCGTCCTGGCATCTTCACCTACCCATGCTGCACCTTCTTCATGCCCTCGACCACCGTCTATGCCTTCCATGCCATCGATCCATGCCCCTTGTCCTTTTCCAAGTAAGTGTTGTTATTCATGCCTTTGAGCAAGTGTTTTCTTTTCATGTTTATAGCTATAGCCTCTGTGCTAGTCTTCTGTTTCACAGCCCAGTTTTTGTACTTCCGCCCTCGTGCGCGCATTTTGTTTATGCCTTTTGAGTGTTAAATAAAACAATATGTACTCACGTTCACGCCTGGCTCGTTCCAAATTCCCTTTGCGTCGACGAAACAACCTTAATCCAAGTCCTAGTTTGACAAGAAGCAGCAATTCATCCTTTGTTCATTCAGGTTAAAAAAAAATGTGAATATTAATTTGTCCAAAAAAGGTTGTTTTATTGTTACAAAGTCTGCTAATGATTAGAAGACACGCAAGCATTTTGTATCCAGAAGGAGGAACACACTGGAAATTGGAAGTGAAATAAAAGCGCAGAAGAAGTCACTTCCAGCAATGATTAAATTTGACCAAAATACGGTAATAATTGAATATATTACATATTGTTATGAACATGTATTTTGTTACATTATATATAAACCTGCAGTGTGTATCTAAAACGTTGGAGGGTTTGGAAATTGTTTTAGAGGACTTTGAAGGTCACAATGGTGACTCTCATTAGCCGCATCTTCCAAGCGTTTTGTATCATCTTAAAAATCCTATTAAAAAAAGACATGCGAGTTCTTGTCCTGGGTTCAAATCCAGGCTCGGGATCTTTCTGTGTGGAGTTTGCATGTTCTCCCCGTGAATGCGTGGGTTCCCTCCGGGTACTCCGGCTTCCTCCCACCTCCAAAGACATGCACCTGGGGATAGTTTGAGTGGAAACACTAAATTGGCCCTAGTGTGTGAATGTGAGTGTGAATGTTGTCTGTCTATCTGTGTTGGCCCTGCGATGAGGTGGCGGCTTGTCAAGGGTGTACCCCGCCTTCCGCCCAATTGTAGCTGAGATAGGCGCCAGCGCCCCCCGCAACCCTGAAAGGGAATAAGCGGTAGAAAATGGATGGATGGATGGAGTTCTTGTCTCTTATAATGATTGTGAACGATCAACATCATCGTCATGCAGTTGATCTTCTCTATAAGCATAGACGCCGCAAAAAATCGGTTCAATTTAGCTCAAATCTGCTTGTGTTAGACAGAAAGTCATGCACGAACATGGGATGAATATATCCGGTTTACTGTCATATTTTCTTTTATGTTCAAATGTTTTGTTTGTGAGCACAAATAAAATTTGCTTTTCACTCTTGTCTGTTACTGGTCATCAAATTCATCCTGCAGGGCAAACTGTCCGATGTTATCCAAATCACAAGAGTGTACACAGTTATGCCCACATCCTCCAATCATTCGTGGCATATTTGGGGTTCATTTGTTGACAAACCAGAGCAAAGCTTACTCCAATTAGCAGATGTCCTGTCGTCATAACTCCAATAAGGTAGATATCTTCAAACCTCCTCGACCGAAAAGGGTCGCCAGGCACACGGCACTCACTTCTCCTCCCAAGAATCCATTGTGTGTCCAGCAACAACTGCTCCGCCAATACAGGCAGGTTCCCAAAAAACCCAAGATCTTGTCAATTTCGCTGGGAGGCAAGTGAATCAATTCCATTGTTAAGATTTGGAGAACAGGGGGAAAAAAGATAGTTAAGACAAGACAAAACAAAGAAGCAAGCAGGAGAGATAAGGGAGAGAGAAAAGGAGCGACCGCCCTTGATGAGTGCCAGTGAGAAAATTGGTGGCCTGTGTCAAATATTAACTGATACGGGGACAGGAAAAGCCATATGCGTTTTGTATATCAGGGATATAAAAGTGTCATGGTGGCGCATGTTGGCTGATGACCACAGGATACTGAGACAGAAGGCGGTGTGCATGTCAATGAATACAATTTTTTACTTGAGAGCAAAAACCAGCAGAAACAAAAGGCCCATGCAAAACATGTAGCGGCAGCAGAGTAGCACATGCACACCGACAAAAAGGCAATAATCCAGCTGTGGTAAGAAGCAACGGATAATCTAAATACACAAGATTAGAAATTAAAAAAAATGGTGCCTTTGTGACGGTTCAAACACCTACACATCCCGCTGTGCGGTCCTCTGAGGGCACCGCTGGATACACATGGACGTTGCTCTCCTGCTGCAGCCACGTGGCTTTAATCTACAGTCAATACACCCGACGCTGCCTTCATAAGCCAGCGTGTCCTGCGTTCCAGTGCCAAAACTTAGCTACTTGTACCAGTACGGTAACCCTTACACGCCTCGGATTTCCTTGCCCTTGTGCTTCCTCGCTCTTAGTGTTTTTTCTCCTTAGTGCTCATAGTGTCTTGTCCTGTGTCGTCATCCAGCAACTCCGCGTCATTCCCTGGTATCGAGATGTGTGTCTCGTCTCCCCGGATTCCTTCTGGACTTACTGCTGCCTCCCCGGATCTCGACCTCACGCCTTGCACAAGCCCCGGACCACTTGCCTGTCCCCGGACCTCAGAGCCTGCCTTGCCCTTTTTGGACTCCTGCATCTATCTCAAAACGCACCTTCAACATCTTCCGGGAACAATCTACATATAATCGCTTCAAACAGTCACAGCACATATATTTGGATTAATTATTGTCCTGGGCATGACGTTAACATGCATCCGGCAGTGGAGGGCCCCTCTATGGGGTCTTGGGGCACTAGGAAGTTAACCCCGTTACTACTGTTACCCCAGGTGGCCCTTGGCAAAGGCCTAGTACCTGACTGCTCCCGAGCCAGGGATACGGTGAAGACCTAAACGGTGGAGGAGGCGGAAGACGGTGGACGTAAAAATTACCACAACGGCTGCGATGGAAGATGAAGGCTGATACAGAAAAGGATCCCCAGTCGTCTTGGACTCCATGCCACTGGACCCTGACCCCGATCTGTCAAGGATCGTGTGGTGACTGTCTGTGCACCAGTCTCCACACGTTAAATAAATTCACGCACAGGCGTCCTCTATAAAGGGATACCCCGTCAAACTCTCTTCGAGTGATCGCCGAAGAAGATTAGGAATAATTACACACATCATTCTTGTGTATTATCCTTAGCTGAAAGCTAGGCAACGTCCCTGTCTCAGTGTCCTCTCCTTCTCCGCTGTACCGTTACAGCCTTGGCAAGAAACTAAACAGAGAATTTAGGTGCAGCAAAACAAGGAGTTCAAGGAAGTAGAACCCTAATGAAAGCAACAGGATACAAAATCATACAGACCACAGGAAAGTAACTAGCAAGGTCCAAACAGTCATGGGAAATCATAACATAGAAAATATACATTAGATTTTATCTAGTACAGAACATTCAGTTGTGTACAAATGCTTATCTCAATGCCTTATGCCAGGAGTTTGCTCTTTAAAAAAATACTGTTTGGCGTAGCTTTTCAATCAATCAATCAATGTTTATTTATATAGCCCCAAATCACAAATGTCTCAAAGGACTGCACAAATCATTACGACTACAACATCCTCGGAAGAACCCACAAAAGGGCAAGGAAAACTCACACCCAGTGGGCAGGGAGAATTCACATCCAGTGGAACGCCAGTGACAATGCTGACTATGAGAAACCTCGTTTATAATGAATGAACTCAAAAATGTGAGAAGCAAATTAATATAACTCATCGACAAAAGTAAACATGTCCTTATTAAAAAGGTGCAGATAGCTCTTTGCCTGTTACGTTTGTGTCAGGATTGGGAAAGCGGTGCTTGCAGTGTGAATGCAAGTATGCAGAATACGACAGGCGGAATTGCAGGTAAAAGTATACTTAATGCATATTTAGGGAAGTGCAGCTAAGGAATGCACAGAAACAAATATTGTACAACTATTCTAGGATGATTAGAACTGACAAAGACAATCACTCACATGGAACAATGATCCAGCCCTTTTCCGATGGGGATATATAGGTGCCTAAATGGCAGCTAGGAACAGGTGTGTCAAAGTGTGGGAGACAGACGGGGAAAAAAACACACACAAGTCCAAAACCTGTCACAGAGATCATCATCAATTATCCATGCGTTTGTTACGTCTCCTCTCGATTACTGTAACGTATTATTTTCGGGTCTCCCCATGTCTAGCATTAAAAGATTACAGTTGGTACAAAATGCGGCTGCTAGACTTTTGACAAGAACAAGAAAGTTTGATCATATTACGCCTGTACTGGCTCACCTGCACTGGCTTCCTGTGCACTTAAGATGTGACTTTAAGGTTTTACTACTTACGTATAAAATACTACACGGTCTAGCTCCAGCCTATCTTGCCGATTGTATTGTACCATATGTCCCGGCAAGAAATCTGCGTTCAAAGGACTCCGGCTTATTAGTGGTTCCCAAAGCCCAAAAAAAGTCTGCGGGCTATAGAGCGTTTTCCATTCGGGCTCCAGTAATCTGGGATGCCCTCCCGGTAACAGTTAAAAATGCCACCTCAGTAGAAGTATTTAAGTCTCACCTTAAAACTCATTTGTATACTCTAGCCAAGGGGTGCCCACACTTTTTCTGCAGGCGAGCTACTTTTCAATTGACCAACTCGAGGGGATCGACTTCATTTATATATATCATTTATATTTATTTATTTATGAAAGAGACATTTTTGTGAACAAGTTAAATGTGTTTAATGATAATACAAGCATGTGTAACACATATAGATGTCTTTCTTTCACGAAGACAAGAATATAAGTTGGTGTATTACCTGATTCTGATGACTTGCATTGATTGGAATCAGACAGTAATGATGATAACGCCCACATTTTCAAATGGAGGAGAAAAAAAGTTGTCCTCTCTGTACAATACCACATGAAAGTGGTTGGTTTTTGGCATCTAATTCATCCAGCTTCCGTACACTTTACAAGAAAAACATTGGCGGCAAATTCCGTAGCTTGCTTGATTGACATTCACGGCACCCGAGGGTCTTGTGAGATGACGCTGGCTGCTGCCAGTTCATTATTACGAAAAAATGACAGAGAGGAAGGCGAGAAACACTTTTTATTTCAACAGACTTTCGCGCCGTCCCTTCCGTCAAAACTCTAAAGGCCGACTGCACATTTCCTATCTTCACAATAAAAGCCCTGCTTCATGCTGCCTGCGCTAACAAAATAAGAGTCTCGGAAAGCTGGCATGCACAAGTGATGTGCAAGCCAGCTTTCTGAGGGATCGCTTGAAATAAAAAGTGTTTCTCGCCTTCCTCTCGGTCATATTTCAATAATAATGATCTTGCAGCAGCCAGCGTCATCTCACAAGACTCTCCGGTACCGTGAATGTCATTTAAGTGACGTCTTGGTGAAGATTGATGATCATTAATTTTTAGATCTATTTTTTTAAAAAGCCCTTTGAGACACTATTGATTTAAGGCTATATAAGTAAACATTGATTGATTGATTGATTGATTGATCATTTCCAAGATTTTTTCTGTATTAAGAGTATCTGCTACAGGTATGAGAAATATCAATTGGCCCAACAATATGTCAAATGTGGATAAATAAGCTGTAATACAATGTATTGAGACAATTTAATATTACCGTCATGTTTTTGTAGCATCAGTTTGCTCTTTGACCATAAATTTTGAACAGTGTGCACAATAATTCACAGTCACCTCCTCAGTTATCGCATGAATGTCATAGTTTCACAAACACAATGTAAATTTGATGCTTCCAGTCTAGACAAAGGGTGACGCACACATACAGTATTTGTATTCAGGCTGACGCAGCTCTGCTTGAAATTATTTACAGACATTTTTCTCTCTGGGATAAGCATTATGATTTGTAAACAGATGACAGAAGACTCTACATTTCTGGATTGGACTTTGTAAATAAGTGAAGTGGCAGCTTTTTAGAGGATTAAATACTACCCAATAAATTATAGAAAAAATCCAAATGAAGATTGCAGTCTCTGTTACTGAGGTGTCACGAGGTTCTAAGAACACGGGGAGGCTTGAAATCAATTATATAGTATGTGCGTTTTTCTCTGGAATATACAGGTTTTTGCTGAGGATTGGTGTTCAGTAGACATGCGCAGTTTGCGTTCTCATCCGGGGAGTCCGCGGATAAACCGTGGGTCGGCGGTTGACATGACAAAAAAATTGATTTTCATTACATTCGGGCGGGTGGCGGTTGAACCATCCGGAAATATTTGATATGCATGGTTCTGTAATCGGTATCCTTTGCCATTCAAACTGCCATTTAAGACCCGTGTCATAAAGCGAAGAAGACAATAAGAGACACTATTATTCTCCTGAATGACTGCCGGTAGTCACCCAGTTAATAAGTATTAGAGCGTGCTATGAAGCCATTGGCTTTGTCGCCTACTACATGTACTATCTGCTTGTCAGTCCAGCATCATGTTGTGTGTGGTTTCCGCGGCAACACGCACACGACTGCAAGCCATACTGGGTGACGCCGTGCGTCGGTAAGGTGGGCGGGGTTGGGGGCGCGGGGGTGTAAAATATATTCAGGGAGTGTCACGGATACAAAGGATTATGGGTATTTGTTGTGTTGCGTTTATGTTGTGTTACTGTGACGATGTTCTCCCGAAATGTGTTTGTCAATCTTGTTGGGTGTGGCTTCACAGCGTGGCGCATATTAGTAAGTGTTAAAGTTGTTTATATCACAACCATCAGTGTACTCTGTATCACCCAGTATGCCTTTCAATCTCATACGTGTGATTACGGAAGCTGCACACAACATGATGCCGGACCAACAATCGGTTTGTACATGTTGTTGAAGATGTCTAAAGCAATGGCTTCACAGCACACCCATAATCTTGTATCAGGACGAACGCTATTGGATAATCGCGGGAACGTTAGTGGCTCCATTTGTCACCATTACTCTGTGAAACAGGTTTAAATAGCTCTGTGAGTGGTAAAGGCGGACAACCTCTGATGTATTTCTGCGGGCAGGTACGGTCCTGATAAAAAGTTGGTTCAGGTGGACGGCGGGTGGATGACGACTTGGCTGATGCGGATGCGGATTATATAATTGCCTATCCGCGCATCTCTAGTGTGCAGTAAGATTCGAACGCAACTCAAACATTAAGTTTCAGTGAAGTTTTATCGTCTGGGAGTGCTGTAATTGAATATTTAATTTTTGAGGATGGTGCTCTGCACCTCAAAGGCTGACACAGGGAGACAATAAAGCAGTGATGTGCTGTCAGGGCCAGCAAAGCCTTCTCTGCTGGGCTAACATAATCAGAAATCATGATCATAATAAAAGATACAATTAATTTTTTATTAACTTTACCCAAATATCTAAAATTATTCATTTTCTCTTCATGTCATATTATGCTTGTTCCAGTGCTGTTGTTTTGTAGTTTTAGTTTGTCTCCAATCAGAATTCAGCTTGCTTATGTTGCCAGGCTTTACGAAATTTGCCCGAAGCCTACGGAATCAACAATGTAAGTGTTCACTGTAAGTGAACGGGGACATAGAGTTGATAGACATTTGTGATAGTCAATCTGATCTCGAGTTGTTGTCAGTAAGGGCTACAAGATGGCCTAACGTTGAACGTGACATTTACACGTCCTGTGATTGGATACTCACCAGGGCCGTTAGCGGATGAATTTGAGAACACATAGAGTTAATAGACAGTTGCGATAGCCAATCAGATCACAAGTTGTTGACAGTAGCCTATCTAGGTAGTCTGATGTTAACGAGACTATGATTGGATACTCACTTGTCATTCCAAAGTGAGTGTCCATTCACAAGTTTCAATTTAGCAGCAATACAATACAATTATTTACTTCTATTTATCTATTTACTGTATATTATGTTATTTTGTTTCTATTAATAGTCCAATGTCTTGCTTTTATTGTATTGTTTATCTCTACTCATGGTTCTTACTACTTTACAAGTTTTATCATTTTTATTTTCCAATGTTCCTCAGATGAGCCATCTGCCTCAGGGGTCACTGGCCATGTTTGTGGGGGCTGTAAGCATAATTATGTATATATTATCATTATAACTTTATGCTTAAGGGTCGTTGATGTAAATTATTGCCAATTGTGCTGAAGTGGTATTTTTATATCTATGCAAGCTTGCCAGTTGTTTTTATAAGTGTTGTGTCCAGATTGGGCCGAACACCGCCGTGACGCAGACAGAGCAGATACAAGGCGATGATGACCTGCGTCGCCTACTTTTTATTTATCTTATAATCATATATTGTGTCTAACTGGATTTGTCGAGATTACCCCCTTCCCTCAGCTACAGCTTCAGTGATGTAACAGGGCTTTCCACATAAATAGAGGAGGCATCACGGCTTGACTTTTAGACCGTAGTTTGGATCTGTAAGAAGAATACAGCCCAAAATACGTGTCTCCTCATGAGCTAAATTGAACTCTGTCTCTGCATGATTCTTTGCTCCTTGTCTGATTATAAGATGTCATCAGGGCGCTTTGTGTCAGCGTCCTGGTGGCCATGGTCTGATGACCTCCTGGTGCAGATGGCTCCTCTGATAGTGTTTACTCACATCTCTCCTCTGTATTCAGCCATGCAATCGTTTGTCCATATAGTTGCAAATGTGGGTATGTTGTGTGTGTGTGTGTGTGCGACGCGAAGTGAAGTGAATTGTATTTATATAGCGCTTTATAAAGTGAAACCCAATATCTAAGTTACATTTAAAACAGTGTGGGTGGCACTGGGAGCAGGCGGGTAAAGTGTCTTGCCCAAGGACACAACAACAGTGACTAGGATGGTGGAAGCGGGGATCGAACCTGGAACCCTGAAGTTGCTGGCAAGGCCACTCTACCAACCGAACTATACTCTCCCACGGTGTGTGTGTTTGTGTTGGGTATCTGTGTCCGTGCATATGTTTATGATAATAGGGGACATGGGGTATCGGGGTATTGTTTTTACCTCTGTAAAGCACTTTGCGGTGCATTTCTTTTATGTATGAAAAGCACTTTGGAAATACAATTTGATGATGAGTTTGATGAGTGTCTATGTTCCAGGTGGCTCTGTGTTTTGTTCCCCCTGTGCACATTTGTGTCCTGATTAGCACCTTTTTTTTTTTTGCCTTGATACCCTAGTTTAGGGGTAGGGAACCTATGGCTCTAGAGCCAGATGTGGCTCTTTTGATGACTGCATCTGGCTCTTGGATAAATCTGAGCTGACATTGCGTAACACGATAAGTAATGAATAATTCCACATGTAATAACATTGTTAAAAAAAAAGTTCAAAATATAAAACATTCTCATGCATTTTTAATTCATCCATCCGTTTTTCTACCGCACCAGTTCAAGAAGTTGCGTTAATGGTAAGAAGTTGTTTATTCATTATTGGTTAGTGTAGGGCTTGCCCTCCTGGGGGTTTTTCAGACCACCAAGCACCGACATGAGAGCCTGTTTCAGGGTTACAATATTGTTTTATTTTTCTCGCTTGCGCTCTGGCTCCAGCCCCAACCCCCTCTCTCCTCCTGGTTGCTGCTTATAAACAGAGCGACAGGTGATTAGATAACAAGGCCCAGGTGGGCCTTCTACGCACCTTTCGCTGATTTCGAGGCCGATCCTGGCAACACCCCACTTCGCTGCAGGCCCACAGGCCACGCCCCTCCACAGTTAGGTTCAGAATAACAATAAGAAACCTGTTATACTCTAGAAATGTTGGTCTTACTTAAAATGCACACATTAAGTTGTGTTCAGTGTTGAAAAAAATATTATATGGCTCTTACGAAACTACATTTTAAAATATTTGGATTCTTGGCTCTCTCAGCCAAAAAGGTTCGCGACCCCTGCCCTAGTTGCTCCAATCAGTTCTCTTCTTCCTTTCTTGCCTAGTCCAGTTGCATTGTGTCGTGTCATTTAGTTCTCTCTTTACTGAGTAGTCTTCGTTTAACTGTTGTCATTTTTGGTAAGTCCTTCTTCAAGTTCAAGTTTTCCTGCACCCAACTTTTTGCCTTTGTTTGGGTATTTTGGATATTTATGTCCTTTACTTTATATTTTGTACTTTTGGATCCTGGGTTCCCCAGTGTTTTTGTATTATGGTATGTGTACTTCACTGTTACTTTCTGTTTGCGTCCCTGCAATTGTGGTCACCTTGCTTTTCCGCCCTATCCCGACTGTGACACTTGTCACATGAACAACTCTATATTTCTAAATATGGTACTGTAGCAATGACATCCAGGTGTTGGTATTTATGTTCCAGAGTCATCGCAGCGCCAGAGGGTGGGTTCAGTGACCCTTTTCCCACAGTCTCCTAACTTCATGCCCCTGTTCTTTATAACAATGGATAGGGTAATGGTCTCCCCCAGCCAGCCTGACTGTGCTGCTAACATCAATGCAGCCATATCCTAAGACAATTGAACAACATTACATCCACCGAGGAATTAAGTGAACAATTATAGAAACAAAGATGACAGCAATTGCGCAGAGGACACAGTTTACCAAAACTCTGTTCTCATTTAATTTGTGCATTGTTCACTTCACCGTTCAATCCAAAATGACATTTTAATTCTTGTAGGGAATCTACCAAGGTGATTACCATTCCAACAATATTTTGTCCCTTGAAATATAAAGAATTAAAAACAACTTTAATAGATTGGCAGCGACTCATTTCTGTTCATAAAGACCTCCCAAATTTTAATCGCCCATGTAGGGCCGCAAAAAAATTTTGAACTTTGTTGCTGTGGACAAACTGAATCATTACAAAATTGGATAAAATAAAATTATGATGGAAGCAGTGTTATACGGTGTGCCAGAATTAGTATAGTACCGCAAAACCACTGAATCATATTCTGTACTTTACAGCCTATATAAAGTACCGGTATAGCAGCTATTATACCCAAATTTGTGGTATCATCCAAAACTAATGTAAAGCATCGAACAACAGACGAAAACGTGATTATTACATTTTAACAAAAGTGTAGATTGATTGATTGATTGATTGATACTTTTATTAGTAGATTGGACAGGTCAGTACATATTCCGTTCAACCTGAACTTTTGTCTCAGATGGGGCGGTATAGCTCGTTTGGTAGAGCGGCCGTGCCAGCAACTTGAGGGTTGCAGGTTCGATCCCCGCATCAGCCATCCTAGTCACTGCCGTTGTGTCCTTGGGCAAGACACTTTACCCACCTGCTCCCAGTGCCACCCACACTGGTTTAAATGTAAAATTTAAATATTGGGTTTCACTATGTATAGTGCTTTGAGTCACTAGAGAAAAAGCGCTATATAAATATAATTCACTTCACATCAATATTTTGCTCAACTTCATTAATGTTTGGAGTCAGGGTTGAGACTCTTTGAATGGACTGCGGCAAGTGTTCATATGTGAGACGTCTTCTTTGGGTCAATTTAATTAGATTACAATGTCATTTTAAAGAGGACCAAGATCATAACCAAATCAATATTGAAGAAATATATATAAATGATAAATGGGTGTACTTGTATAGCGCTTTTCTACCTTCAAGGTACTCAAAGCGCTTTGACATTACTTCCACATTTACCCATTCACACACACATTCACACACACTGATGGAGGGAGCTGCCATGCAAGGCGCCAACCAGCACCCATCAGGAGCAAGGGTGAAGTGTCTTGCTCAGGACACAACGGACGTGACAAGGTTGGTACTAGGTGGGATTTGAACCAGGGACCCTCGGGTTGCGCACGGCCACTCTCCCACTGCGCCACGCCGTTAGGTTAGATCAGGGGGTCACCAACGCGGTGCCCGCGGGCACCAGGTAGCCCGTAAGGACCAGATCGAGAGAGGAGTTGGAGAGCCTGCAGGAGCGGATGAAGAGCGATCGGAGAAGGACGGAAAGGAGAGACGGAGCGCACGACAACGACGCGGCCGACTGAAGGAGAGCGAGGAGCAACCCGGCAAAAGACGCAATTATTGAAATAACAAAAGAGTCAAACCTGCTCAAAGGCATGTCCTTCCATGATGATCTGCTGAACCCGAACAACGACGGCCTAAGACTGTCACAGCCATCTAAAACCTTTTTTTTTTTTAAGCTCTTGTATCAGACCTTGGTAGACTGTACAGATTGGTCTCTATGCTAGAAACATCTTTCTAGGCTTAAATAACTTCACCGGGTTTCTGCTCTCATGTGCAAAGAACTTCTCGGTGCAACCCAATATAATCCTAATTAGATGACATCAAAAGAAGATTAACATTTTATAAACAATAATGCTGGCTCTGCATGTCTCGCTAATGTTATTATACTTGAACAGTAAGAAAGTAGTAAACAAATAAACCTCAGAAGATAAATAGCAGCCCGAGACACCTTCCCCCCAGAGAGGTGTATGATGTAGCTGTTAAGTGCGCAGTCTGGTTGTTATTTTCTCTTTCTTTCATTTCTCGTATCATGTAATAGACCACATAGTTTCTCCGAACGATTGTGAAGTTAACCTTTTCCATCTGTCATTGGTAAAGTACATCTCTACCAAACAGTAACTGTGCAGCAATATTCTGTGGAACTTCCATAGTCAAATGCTTAAAATTTTTTATAAATTAGGTTCAGCTAAAATTTTAGGGAGACACATGCCTCGAAAGGATGTGTCCTTGGACAATCGTCACTTTTGATATCCATGGCAGATATCCCCAAATCTCATGACTTGGATCGGATTGAGTTGACAGATGTGTTTGGATTTTTATTTGGCTTTTCTGTGATGCCACCACAGTACTGCAATGGCAAAGAGGAAAGGAACCCAAGATACACAGACTTTACCCAGGAACTCTACATTTGGACCGCGGGAACTGTTGCCAAATTTTTCCGTGGCGTAAGGATAGCCCTGCTTGAGAGGCACCACTTTCTGAGTACCAAGGAACCTCCGGGTTACAAATATAACTAATGGCTTGTTTTATTTCAGTGGCCACATTTGACATTTCTAAAGCTGTTAACGTACTCAGTCCAGTTTCGATTTAAAGTAGTCCAAAATGAAATCTCAATGAGTTGCATTCTGTGTAGTTGTCAAGCAGGCGAAAATGGAAGCCGAAGCCAAAACGTTTACTTCAAGATACACTTGATTGCCAAAAGTATTTGGCCACCCATCCAAATGATCAGAATCAGGTGTCCTAATCAATTGGCCCGGCCACAGGTGTATAAAATCAAGCACTTGGGCATGGAGACTGTTTCTACAAACATAGGACAATTCCACGCTCCCAACCTTGTGGGAACAGTTTGGAGCAGGCCCCTTCCTCTTCCAACATGACTGTGCACCAGTGCACAAAGCAAGGTCCATAGAGACATAGATGACAGAGTTTGGTGTGAATGAACTTCACTAACCTGCACAGAGTCCTGACCTGAACCCGATTGAACACCTAATTAATACGGAGACTGAGAGCCAGGCCTTTTCGACCAACATCAGTGTGTGACCTCACCAGTGTGCTTTTGGAAGAATGGTGGAAAATTCCTATAAACACACTCCGCAACCTTTAGGACAGCCTTCACAGAAGAGTTGAAGCTGTAATAGCTGCAAAAGGTGGACCAACATCATATTGAACTCTATGAATTAGGAATGCGACGGCACTTCAAGATCATATGTGAGTCAAGGCAGTATAGTGTATCTGTAAATATTTTAGTTAACGACTGATTGACTCAAGGTTGATCCTGTATGTATTACATTATTGGTTATGTGGCTTTATTCTGATATACTCATAGTGTTCTTTGTTCTACACCAGGTGGCTTGGTTTCCTTTTTTAAATGGGCGGAGTAACGAGGCACAACTGCAGCCGTTCTGCATTTAGCGGCGCTTTAAGGCACAGAGGCTGCAGCAGAATAAGGCCGGATCATTCCATTTCTTCCACATGCCATGGACACCTGTTGCATTCCCCATCTGCCTCCAGTGTTTTGTGGCCGGTCTTCCTCCTGTACATTTTCTGTTGCACTTTTAAGAAGCAGAGCCTGTTGTAGTTGAGCAAGCATGGAGGTCAATGGAGGTGAATTGTACAAGCCAATGAAACAACAGTATTGTTGGTCAGGAATAAGCGGTTTGATTGATTGATTGATACTTTTATTAGTTGATTGCACAGTTCAGTACATATTCCGTACAATTGACTACTAAATGGTAACACCCCAATAAGTTTTTCAACTTGTTTAAGTCGGGGTCCACGTTAATCAATTCATGGTATAACCTGATGATGCAGTCAAGGATTTGTTGTGTCTTTGAGTGCATTATTTCAGGGGAATGTTGCAGAGGTACAGACACTTAGATCACATAGGACATGGAGGTATCAACCCGGGCAGTAGCATGATTACATTCTAGGCAATTGATTGATTTATTGAGACTTTTATTAGTAGGTTGCACAGTACAGTATATATTCCATACAACTGACCACTAAATGGTAACACCCAAATAAGTTTTTCAACTTGTTTAATCAATTCATGGTATAAATATATATTATTAGCATAATACTGTCATCACACAAGTTAATCACCAGAGTATATACATTGAATTATTTACATTATTTACAATTCGGGGGGTGGGATGTGGAAAGGGTTGGGGCGGCGGGCTGGTTAGGTTTGGTTGATATCAGCACTTCAGTCATCAACAATTATATCATCTGAGAAATGGGCATTGAAACAGTCTAGGGCTTACTTAGTAGGATATGTACAGTGAGCAGTGAACATAATGAGCTCAGAAAGCATAAGAACAGGTATATACATTTGAATATTTACATTTGATTACCGTATTTCCTTGAATTGCCGCCGGGGCGCTATGTAATTTAAAACCCCTTCTCACTCCTGCGCTTACCATAGGCATGCGGTAAAAGTAAGCATGCGCTAATTATTTTAAAACCTCTTCTCACTCAGGCACTTAACAAAGGTATGCAGTAAAAATTTGAGTGTGATGAAAGGTTGGACTTAAAATCCTAGTGATTTCGAATTACCGGTATAGAAATCGGCCGCCTCCGTTTTGAAAATGATGACAGGGGAAGTGTCACTAGTGATGTCACGAGTTTGACCAGGCGGTAATACTAAGCATGCGCTAATTATTTTGGGAAGCGAGTTTGACCCGGCAGTAATTCAAGGTAGGCGCATAATATATGCCCTGCGGCAATTCAAGGAAATACGGTAAATACAATCCGGGGAGGTGGGATGTGGGGGGGGGGGGATATTAGTCCGGGGTCGTAGTTGCCCGAAGGTGTTCTTTTAGTGCAGTTTTGAAGGAGGGTAGAGATGCACTTTCTTTTACACCTGTTGGGAATGCATTCCATATTGATGTGGCATAAAAAGAGAATGAGTTAAGACCTTTGTTAGATTGGAATCTGGGTTCAACATGGTTTGTGGAGCTCCCCCTGGTGTTGTGTTTATGGCGGTCATTTACGTTATGGAAGTAGTTTGACATGTACTTCGGTATCAGGGAAGTGTAACAAATTTTATAGACTAGGCTCAGTGCAAGTTGTTTTACTTTGTCCTCCATCCTGAGCCAGCCCACTTTGGAGAAGTGGGTAGGAGTGAGGTGTGATCTGGGGTGGAGGTCTACAAGTTACCTGACTATCTTGTTTTGGGATGTTTGGAGTCTAGATTTGAGGGTTCAGGTGCATGCGTAATCGAAAAAGGGTTGAATGAGAGTTCCCGCTAGAATCTTCAAGGTATTTAAAATAAGGGTATTCTGGTTTATAGCCATAGAAATACGTCATTAATAAAAGAAAAGCAGATTATGTGTGAAGGGGCTTACAATAAATGCTGTGTGGCGGTATAGCTCGGTTGGTAGAGCGGCCGTGCCAGCAACTTTAGGGTTGCAGGTTCGATCCCCGCTTTCGCCATCCTAGTCACTTTTGTTATGTCCTTGGGCAAGACACTTTACCCACCTGCTCCCAGTGCCACACACACTGGTTTAAATGTAACTTAGATATTGGGTTTCACTATGTAAAGCGCTTTGAGTCACAAGAGAAAAAGCGCTATATAGATATAATTCACTCCACTTCACTTTACTTACCTCCTTCTGATGGCCATCCAGCCAAAACTAAACATTTGTAGCCAGGAATAATGCAGGCAGGTGTGTGAACAAAATGAGATATTAAAAGGGAACATTATCACAATTTCAGAAGGGTTAAAACCAATAAAAATCAGTTCCAAGTGGCTTATTTTATTTTTTGAAGTTTTTTTCAAAATTTTACCCATCCCGAAATATCCCTAAAAAAACCTTTAAAGTGCCTGATTTTCGCTATCTGTGAAGCCATCGTCCATTTTCCTGTGACGTCATCCAGGGATGTCAATACGGATAGCACAGCAAGATATAGCGACCTTAGTGTCACGATCCGTGACTCGGATCGTTAATGGTTTTGCCCTATTTATGTCTTTGTTCATGTTTCGTTTCTGGACTCTGCCGATCCTTGTTTGAGCACTTCCTTGTTTGTGTTAGTCACCATGGCAACGTATTGTGTTCCTCCTCACGGGCTCCTGTCACACACCTGTTTCTAATAATTATTTGTGTATTTAAGCCCACCTGGTTCCTTAGTTCGTCCTCGGTCCATTACTTGCTTTTCGCAACACGTCACGTTTTTTATCCTTGTGCCCTCGATTATTTTGTGCTAAGTTCCACCTTAGCTTCACGTGCGTGTGGCACGTCGTTTAATGTTTTCTGTTTCCTGCTACGTTTTTAGCATTAGCTTTCCGTGCATTGGCACGCGCTTTGTTTTTCCCCTTTTTTGCACCAGTGTTCTTTTGTTTTATTATATTAAAACATATTCTTACATGCAATCCTGCTGACTGGTAGTGTGTGCATCCACGAAGTGGCAACTCCGCGCAACAAGTGCGCCGAACGCGTGACACTTAGCTCGGATTCAGACTCGGATTTCAGCGGTTTAAGCGATTCAACAGATTAGGCATGTATTGAAAAGGATGGTTAGAGTATTGAGGCAGTTAGCGAAAATGAAATTGAAGAATAAAGTGGGAGAGTGGCCGTGCGCAACCCGAGGGTCCCTGGTTCAAATCCCACCTAGTACCAACTTTGTCACGTCCGTTGTGTCCTGAGCAAGACACTTCACCCTTGCTCCTGATGGGTGCTGGTTGGCGCCTTGCATGGCAGCTCCCTCCATCAGTGTGTGAATGTGTGTGTGAGTGGGTAAATGTGGAAGTAGTGTCAAAGCGCTTTGAGTACTTTGAAGGTAGAAAAGCGCTATACAAGTACAGCCCATTTATTTATTTTATTTATTTATTAAGCGAATAGCTATTGACGCTATTCGGCCATGTTTGCCTTAGCATCGCCGGTAAAATGGGCAGACAAACGATCGGAAGTTTCGCATTTTGTGACACTGGATCAACTTAAATCCATCGATTGGTATGTGTTTGTTTGGCATTAAATGTGGGTGGAGGGAAACGCTGGATGTAAATATAGTTTCAAATGTATATACAGCTAGCCTAAATAGCATGTTAGCATCGATTAGCTGGCAGTCATGCTGCGACAAAATATGTCTGATTAGCACATAAGTCAACAACATCAACAAAACTCACCTTTGTGATTTAGTTGACTTTATCATTGGAAATGCATCTGCAGGTTATCCATACATCTCCGTGCCATGTCTGCCATGTGTGCAGAGACTCCGGCACATTCAATGGGGGTCTGGCAGCAGATTTCTTTGACTTTATCGTTGGAAATGCATCTGCTTTGAGTGTCGCAGGATATCCACACAATCTTGCCATCTCTGTAGTAGCATAATTTTCGTCAGTAAAGAGTGCGGAACAAACCACTGACCATTTCGTCGGCTTTCCCCAGTCCCTCGTATTTTGAACAAATTTCGTCCAATTTCTTGCCACTTTCGCATCTTTGGGCCAGTGGTGCAACTTGAATCCCTCCCTGTTAGTGTTGTTACAACCTCCGACAACACACCGACGAGGCATGATGTCTCCAAGGTTCCAGAAAATAGTTGAAAAAACGGAAAATAACAGAGCTGAGACGCGGTGTTTGTAATGTGTTTGAGAAAATGGCAGCTTTATTACCTATGTGACATCACGTTCTGACGTCATCGCTCCGAGAGCGATAAATAGAAAGGCGTTTAATTCGCCAAAATTCACCCATTTAGAGTTCGGGAATCGGTTAAAAAAAGATATGGTCTTTTTTCTGACCATATCTGGTGATAATGTCCCCCTTTAAGACCCAAGCTACAAGAAAAGGTATTCTCATTGAATTCTGGGGTTTTCTGAGAAAATCTCAATTCTAAAGGTGATGTGCCTATTCAATGGACCCATAGTAATCTTTTTCCTGAAAATAATTGCTATGGTAAAACAAAATGTTCCAAAAATTAAGTACAGATGTAGCCACCATCGAGACCTTTCTTTTTTTTTTCTTTTCTTTTCATAATTTATTCCGAACATGATTACATTTACAACACAATACATCACACAGTTTCATATCACCTTACATCGCATCATGTCCGAAAAGGAGTAGGAAGAAGCAAAGTTTATGTAACCCTACTCCTTTCCCACGTCAGAGCAGCCCACAAATATATACATTCCTCTACTGACTTTCCTTACAGCAAAATAGCAAAATGACATCCCTGAATGAGTAATACAACAGATCTGTAACATGTAATTAATTAATTCAGTCATTACCAACATACTGAGATGAAGAATATCTTATTTTTGATAAGGTTGAAAGTGTTTCTCATAATTCTTGTTCTTTGTACTTTGTAAGCACTATTTATTTGAACATCCTCTTAAACTGGATCATATCAGTACAATTTTTAATTTATTTACTTAATCCATTCCATAATTTAATTGCACATACTGATATGCTAAAGGTTTGAAGTGTTGTACGTGCATACAAATGTTTTAAATTGGATTTTTCCTCTAAGGTTATATTTCTCCTTTTTAGTTGAGAAGAATTGTTGTACATACTTTGGTAGCGTCTTTCCGACGATGTAAGATATGTTGGGGTTTGTCGGATGGTTTTCCTCGTATTAAACAGTTTAGGATGATAAATCTTTAACAAGAAAAGATTTTAAAATAGTTGAAGTCCAGGCAATGATAAGATGAGTTGCTTGCTATGCAAGCACATAATCACAGCAGCGAATGCGAACTCGCACAGTAGCAGGGCCGTAATGTTGCTTTAGGAACTCACGTCAATGTTCCACCACTCCTATCTCTGACTGCTCGCCCACATGCTCTTCACAGCACACGTCCAAACAAATGTCCTATGAACTGTGAGAGACAAAATGCTTGCCCTTTTCCGTCCTAATCTCCTCTATGCCATAATTTTGGTTCAAAAAATGTTGACTTTGATTGCATAAAATAATTCAAACAGGACTGACACCTCCAAGAATTGAAGCCATGTTTACTTCTGTAAAAAAAATTGTGATGTCATGACCACGTATCAGATTGTGTTCCCATTAGATGTCATATTTTTTTGGGTAATGTAAAAGACTACTTAAAAAAATTGGACATCCGACCCTGCAGTGTGAACATAGCCTTAGATAACAGTAACCTCCGTGGATAAGGTATTTATT